>NC_068938.1:217191826-217791826 GCF_016801865.2 Culex pipiens pallens | reverse complement strand
ACATGGCGCTATTTGATATGTTAGCAGAGAAGTGGTAGCTGAGTGATAGCCTATTTAATTATTTATTCTGTGAAAAGTGAGTTTTATTTCTTCTGAGTGTCACCAAATTAGTTCTAATTTTTCCATATCTTGGCAACTATTGGTTAGATTTTCAATGTTAATGTAATGATGAAGAGAGTGTTCTTTTATTACATATCGCAAAAAATGATTTTTAGACCACCTCCCCCCTCCTCGTAACAAGGAGGTGTAACACGGCATCCGACTCCCCCCCCCCCGACTGCGTTACGTAATAAAAGAACGCTCCCTGTTGTCTGCTCATTCTTATAACAATAATTTCAAAATAGGACCTGTTCAAAAATTACGTCCTGAGATTTTCGAGATATCAGACCCCCAACCCCCTCCCTTCTTGTCAGGCACTTTTCTATACCTGTAATATGAGCTGTCACCAACTGAAGATTAGGCTCGGGTATCAATACGTTAATCTCAACCAATTTCGCTCAAAATTCACACAAATGCTTAAAATAACTACAAAAAAAAACATTTTCCGCTTGTAAAGCAGGGGGTCATTTTTTCTGGGCACCCTAGTACACAGACTTGCATACATATATTCAAAAAAAAATGCTTCAACTTCCGGTTTAACTCCTGTAATACAATTTAGCTATTCTCCAATACATAAAGTCTTCAAAACTTGTTTCCATCATTTTGAGCGCCCCCTGCACAGGTAATTGCAAATCCGATTCCGAAGAAGCGGTTGCTCCCTATTCGGGCCGCACACGCCCACGCAAAAACGCAATTTTGTCTCATTACGTTCCCTTAAAAATCCCATTAAAAATTGTAATGATTATTAAAATTTCAATTCCCCAGCCAGCAGCGGCGCAAGCCTCCCACCCCCAGCCAGAGGAAAAGTCATTACCGTGGGCTTGCACGAGAAAAAAAAAATAAACAGCAAAGCTTAAAAAATGCACTTTATCTTTACGCCTTGTTCCATCTCGTTTTATTTTTTATAATACTCTTGCAAAACCTGTGTGTGTGAGGTAAGCTGCTGCGGCAGACGTAAATAAAATTCTTTTAATTTTTAATGCATCCAACATTAACGTTTCCCACATTCATTTATATTGCATTATTCCAGCCGCTGTCGCCACCATTTTCCTTCATCCCGCGAGGTTTTTGCCTTCGGACCATTTTCCCTTAGTATAATTTTATCGCGGTAAATTTCATTCCTGTTGGCCGTTGTAAATTCTCCCGCCGTTAGACGCCTGACGACATTTGGTCCTGAGCTGGCTCTGGCTGGAAGCTTTCGGTTTTGTGTGTGGCACATAATTTAGTCCTAATGCAGCAGCAGCCAGCCAGCGCCTGTGCTTTTGCGTTTTGGGAGCATGAAGAAAAAGGCTCATTGTGTGCTGCATTTGTAGTGCCTTAAGAAAAGCTGAGTTGCATTCGCATTATGGTGGCTTGCAGCCGTTACCGTTACACGAGCGATAAAGCGTCCCCGGGGTGGGTGCATTTATTACAATCTGGCGTAATTTTAACTTCTCCGTGGAGACGAGGGGAGAGTGGCGCTGTGAGTGCACACAGAGAGTGCCACTTTGCTCGGTGCTCCGTGTTTAATTGTGCTATGCACTGAGAGATTTGCAAATAAGTTTTGTTAGAAAATTTGAAAACACAAACATTTAGAATACAAAATAATATGGTAACAACCAGTTCAACGGAGTCGAGTCATCTTTCAAATTACTCCGGCTCCCACTGTATCATAATATCATCTTTTACATGGCAAGTTTTTTTTTTTTTTTTTGCAAATATTGTTTTTCAATAATTATGAGAAATGATCAAAATGATCGAAATGGCCAAAACGACCAAAATGACCAAAACAAAATGAACCAAAATCGACAAAATGATCAAAATGATCAAAATGACCAAAATGATCAAAATGATCAAAATGATCGAAATGACCAAAATGACCAAAATGGCCAAAATGATTAAAATGACCAAAATGACCAAAATGACCAAAACAACCAAAATGACCAAAATGATCAAAATGATCAAAATGATCAAAATGATCAAAATGATCAAAATGATCAAAATGATCAAAATGATCAAAATGATCAAAATGACCAAAATGACCAAAATGATCAAAATGATCAAAATGATCAAAATGATCAAAATGATCAAAATGATCAAAATGATCAAAATGATCAAAATGATCAAAATGATCAAAATGATCAAAATGATCAAAATGATCAAAATGATCAAAACGATCAAAATGATCAAAATGATCAAAATGATCAAAATGACCAAAATGATCAAAATGATCAAAATGATCAAATGATCAAAATGATCAAAACAACCAAAATCGACAAAATTACCGAAATGATCAAAATAACCAAAATGACTAAAATTACCAAAATGATCAAAATGACCAAAATAACCAAAATGGACAAAATAACCGAAATGACCAAAATTACCAAAATGACTAAATTGGACAAAATGACCGAAATGACCAAAATGACCAAAATGACTAAAATGACCCAAATGACCAAAATGACCAAAATGGCCAAAATGGCCAAAATGACCAAAATGACCAAAACAACCAAAATGACCAAAATGACCAAAACAACCAAAATGACCAAAATGACCAAAATGACCAAAATGACCAAAATGACCAAAATGACCAAAATGACCAAAATGACCAAAATGACCAAAATGGCCAAAATTACCAAAATGACCGAAGTGACCAAAATGGCCAAAACAACTGAAATCGACAAAATGACCAAAATGGCCAAAATTACCAAAATTACCAAATTGGACAAAATAACTAAAACAACCAAAATCAAAATTACCAAAATGACCAAATTGGACAAAATTACTAAAATTACTAAAATGACCGAAATGACCGAAATGACGGCCAAAATTACGGTGGTTAAATATTTTGGAAATGGATTTAGTAATTCAATAGACAACCATTCAAATTTGACTAAAATTTGATGTCAAAATGAAGAAAATGAAGAAAATAAGAGAAACATTCGTTTTGTTCATGATTCGATCATCCGAAGTGATTCAAACCTTCTGATAATCGAGCTTCGGATAATCTTTGAACATTCGAGGCTTTGGATAATGGAGTGGGGCCTGTAACTGTAAGTTTTTATTTTAAAAATGTGAAATAACAAATAAATTGTTGCAACATAAAAAGAGTTGCGCTTGACTTTTGAAAATAAAAGCATAAGTCTAAGAATTATGAGCATTTGAAAAAGTCAAATTTTCATTAATATTTCCTTGAGTGCCATATTCCAATTGACTGCGTCCCAGCACTGCAAAACATGTGTGCCTTTTATTATGCTATTCAGTGCATGTTGTTCTTGCCCGGTTTCCTTTTAGCGGCACTTTAAAGCATTTTAATTACGACGCCCCCACTCCAATCACTGCAATTTCATAGCAATCCAGCTCGAATCTTGTACATTAACTCTCCATAAAATCTCCTCCATTAACACCCGACCCTTAACAGCAATACACCAATCACCTTTACCTTGTTCAATCTAGTTCAAGTGAAATTGACGCGCACCACTTAATTAGTAATAAACACAGCCGGGCATCGCAACGCCGAACCAGGTCAAAATTTTCCCGGGAGTTCCATCCTTCTCCTTAACCTTCCACGGAAAGACGCTGGATTTCCCGTGATAACCGAAGGTCTGGGTTTCCCCTTAGGCTCGCACCACCACCGCCTTCACCGCCGAGACTTAATTTGAATAATTAAACTTCATTAAATTTATGTAGGCGATAATGAAATGAATATTTCACACTCCGCCAGCGACACCCCTTTCTACTTAGTCATTTATGGGTGCCGATCTGGTTGCTGGTGCTCCTCTTGGAAGCCCGCCGAGGATCCAGATGAAAAGGCCGCCGGAGCCAGCCAATTGAAGCTTTTGTGCCGGCTAAGTCAACCGGGCGCTTGGTCGCGGTGGGCGTCTTCCAGAAGGGAAATGCCCAACTTGGTGGAAAAATGCTGGAAAAACGATAAAAGAGGTTGAGGAAGAACAATTGTTGTACATTCAGGGTAGGGTTGCCAGAAATTTAAAATTTTCATGATGAAATTTCATGTCCTCTAAATTTTTAAAATAATTAAAGAATTTTTAAAATAATTCATGATGGCAACACTGCCATTGAAATCAATTTCCCAGCACGCCAAGCTGGAATCCTTGTGTACCATCTTATGGTATAGCTACCATTCGAAGCCGCGTCGTTGTTTGCTGATGTTCACGCGGCATTACATGGAATATGGAAAGCAGATAATTCATAAAATAAATAAGTCATAAATTAAGACCGACGGGCTCAGACACTTTGGAGGGGAGAAAAAGCAACACGACTTTCGTGCAAAACTTTTCTTCCTAACCTTACTCTCTGCGCAGCGCTGAAGGAAAGGTCAAAATCTACCGAGGGTGAGGAATGCCCGGGAAGAGGATCCTTTTTCTTGCAAGGTGAGTGTATCGATAACAGCAATATAGAAATTGTGTATACAGAAAGTACCTCCAGGGATTAGATGATACCGGTAGGGAGGTTTCGGGGGTGGCTTTCCCGGGTAAAGTTTCGTCGTTCGTTCGTGTGCAAGGATAGATAAAGACGTGTTTCCAGGCAAATGAAGGTAATTTGGAGGTTGGCAGCCTTTGAGAAGGAGAAATGCATTAACCTGTCCGATGGCATAATAAGGTGTCACCGGTAGGTTACAAATTGGATTGCATGATAGTGGAACCTACTCTTTCTCTAGAAATAAATTCAAGCCTTTTTTATGATATAAATTTCAGGAAACAGAATAACTCTCTTCAAAATTTAACAAAATATTGATTCATCGCAACGGGTAAATCCCCAAAGGAATGCTCGTTCAAACTCGGACCCAACGTTGACTTTCTTGTTTCACTGCTACGCCATTTGCTGAACCCTCCCCCCGAAAATCGAAACAATTCATCGGGAATAATTTCAATTTCGACCACGTTTCAGACACCCGTGGGAGCACAACCGGGAAATGAACATTAGACGTTTCGGGAACCCTTTTCTGTCTGAAAATCACATTTCTCTTGAATACCTGAAATTGTTGGAATGCCTCGAAGCAGAAGCATTTTTGATCCCAATTGAATGAATACATGCTAGAAAAAATTTAAAAAGAATACTTATCGAATCGCGAAACATGATTTCAAAATTGACCTGACATGAATAAATTTGTTAAAAATATTTTTCAAAGCGTATGTCCCGTGACTCTGGCCAAAGATTATCGGGCAAAGGTACAAAACAATATTCTGATTTTTAAATATTTTTTAAGATTTGTATGGACCAAAAATTGAAGACTTGTAACGACGAAATAATGAAGCAAAATTAGCAAGTCTCAGATAATTGCTATGGCTCAAATCCATATCATATGGTTGAACTAGTAAAACTAGTTCCTAATCAACTCACTTAAATTGATTTTTTTTTGACAAAACCGCTTCAAAAACATGTACTTAAATAAAGTAAAAACCCAAAAATAACTCAAGCTACTTCAATTTGAAGCACCTACAAATATTTACAAAGATAACGCACTGTCCCTCCACGACAACCTAAGCTGACTTCAAGTAGCTCTTCAAGACCAAATATCGGCTAATCGCAATCTCAACCGACTATAAAAACCAACTCGTTTCCAAAGCCAAACCATCATTCAGTTCAGTACCTTCCCCAACAATGAACCAGTTCATCACCCTTCTGGCCACCGTTGGCTGCGTTGCCCTGGTCCAGGGTGCCTCCACCGCCCGCCATCCGGCTCGTCCCTGGTGGAACGCCCCTCCCAGCAGCGAACGCATCGTCGGAGGATTCGAGATCGACATCCTAGAGGTTCCGTACCAGATCTCGCTGCAAACCTACGGCCACTTCTGCGGTGGATCAATCATCGGTGAAAACTGGGTTCTGACCGCCGGGCATTGCGCTAGTGATTACGACGTTGGACTCCACGTCCGCGTTGGATCTTCGCTGCACGGTTCTGGAGGTCAGCTGGTTCCGGTCAAGCGGGTCATCCAGCATCCGCAGTACAATCCGAACACTATCGACTTTGATTTCGCTTTGTTGGAGTTGGAGCAGCCGGTTCAGCTGAGCGAGGAGTTCTTCGCCGTTGAGCTTCCGGAGCAGGATCAGGAGGTTGAGGATGGTCAGCTGCTGCAGGTTTCCGGCTGGGGTTACACCCAGAACCCGTCCGAGTCTAACGAGGCGCTGCGTGCTACCAACGTTCCAGCTGTCAGCCAGGAGGAATGCCGTGAGTCGTACGGAGGCTACCAGGTTACCGATCGTATGATCTGCGCTGGGTACCAGGCCGGTGGTAAGGACGCTTGCCAGGGAGACTCCGGCGGTCCACTGGTTGAAGGAAAGACCCTGGTTGGAGTCGTTTCGTGGGGTATCGGTTGTGCCGAGCCTGGATATCCAGGAGTATACTCCCGTGTGGCCGCTGTGCGTGACTGGATCAAGGAGCACAGTGATATCTAAGTGCTTAAAGCGATGTAACGCAAATCGAATAAAGATTCAATGAAACAAAACTTGTACAAAATTGTTCACTTAAGGGTTAACTCTTCCGCAACAAATTGCAACCAACTCGTCTAATCCCGACCCCCCCTTGGAATGAGTTGCTAATAAGTTCTTCGCCCTTTTGTCCAAACGCCTTCTACTGCACCCCAATCACGTTCCGATCCTTCGCTTCTTGGCCACACGAAGAGAGTACGTGCGTGCATCACCCGGGCCGCCGCTCAAAACCGAAAGAGCCAAAGATTTGAGCTAATGCCTACAGACCGACCGTCCGCCCGCGTACCAAAAGCAAAGCCAAGTCGAGTGAATCTGACAGGAAACGGTACATGTCTCGGGTGTTAAAATCGACTCGGGCTCGGGCAAAGACAAAAGTGTACCGGAAATCAAAGACGGGGGGGAGGAATTCCGGCAAAGGGTACAAATCGGAATGCAATGACGTCGGAGAGGAAAAATTGGTGGTGGTAATTGTGGATGGGATCGGAAGTGACGAGGGTGGGTGGGAGATATTGAATATTTTGTGATCAAAATTTCATTTTTTTCCATACATCATCTCGCAGGTTCGAGTTTCTCGTGAGAAGATGGAGGACGGAAATGGAAGAAAGGTACGGGACGAAACAGGATGTGTGGTAAAAGTAGAACAAGTATGGGAAAGATGATGACGTACCAAGCATAGAAATGGAACACGGTACGGAAATTCCATTTTGCACTCAACATCCGAACACCTAACAAAAGACAATTTTTTACGATAAATTAATGAATTATAGATATAAGACAAAGACAATCTTCTTGTCTTCTTGTCTTCTTGTCTTCTTGTCTTCTTGTCTTCTTGTCTTCTTGTCTTCTTGTCTTCTTGTCTTCTTGTCTTCTTGTCTTCTTATCTTCTTGTCTTCTTGTCTTCTTGTCTTCTTGTCTTCTTGTCTTCTTGTCTTCTTGTCTTCTTGTCTTCTTGTCTTCTTGTCTTCTTGTCTTCTTGTCTTCTTGTCTTCTTGTCTTCTTGTCTTCTTGTCTTCTTGTCTTCTTGTCTTCTTGTCTTCTTGTCTTCTTGTCTTCTTGTCTTCTTGTCTTCTTGTCTTCTTGTCTTCTTGTCTTCTTGTCTCTCGTCTTCTTGTCTTCTTGTCTTCTTGTCTTCTTGTCTTCTTGTCTTCTTGTCTTCTTGTCTTCTTGTCTTCTTGTCTTCTTGTCTTCTTGTCTTCTTGTCTTCTTGTCTTCTTGTCTTCTTGTCTTCTTGTCTTCTTGTCTTCTTGTCTTCTTGTCTTCTTGTCTTCTTGTCTTCTTGTCTTCTTGTCTTCTTGTCTTCTTGTCTTCTTGTCTTCTTGTCTTCTTGTCTTCTTGTCTTCTTGTCTTCTTGTCTTCTTGTCTTCTTGTCTTCTTGTCTTCTTGTCTTCTTGTCTTCTTGTCTTCTTGTCTTCTTGTCTTCTTGTCTTCTTGTCTTCTTGTCTTCTTGTCTTCTTGTCTTCTTGTCTTCTTGTCTTCTTGTCTTCTTGTCTTCTTGTCTTCTTGTCTTCTTGTCTTCTTGTCTTCTTGTCTTCTTGTCTTCTTGTCTTCTTGTCTTCTTGTCTTCTTGTCTTCTTGTCTTCTTGTCTTCTTGTCTTCTTGTCTTCTTGTCTTCTTGTCTTCTTGTCTTCTTGTCTCTCGTCTTCTTGTCTTCTTGTCTTCTTGTCTTCTTGTCTTCTTGTCTTCTTGTCTTCTTGTCTTCTTGTCTTCTTGTCTTCTTGTCTTCTTGTCTTCTTGTCTTCTTGTCTTCTTGTCTTCTTGTCTTCTTGTCTTCTTGTCTTCTTGTCTTCTTGTCTTCTTGTCTTCTTGTCTTCTTGTCTTCTTGTCTTCTTGTCTTCTTGTCTTCTTGTCTTCTTGTCTTCTTGTCTTCTTGTCTTCTTGTCTTCTTGTCTTCTTGTCTTCTTGTCTTCTTGTCTTCTTGTCTTCTTGTCTTCTTGTCTTCTTGTCTTCTTGTCTTTTGAAGTTAGAGGTTATTTTTCATACAGTGTTTTTGAAATTCAACAGACAAAAAACGGTCCAACTGTATGAAGAGTTCACTTTTGCTGATAGTAGAGTCTCCGCTACATTTTACTCTTTTCCCACCCACCATATCCCTTCCCCCTCCCTTCAGGATTCTTCAGCATAGATATGATATATGGAAAAGTAGGGAAAAAGATGCCTTGCCGAACGAACCGAGACCAACCGGGTTTTCTCTATCGTCTTTATGCTCGGTGCGGATGATGAATGGCGTAAATCGTGTGCTGTTTTCTGGGGGGCTTTTCCCCCAATGCAAAAAAGGGCTGCTAAGGAAAAGAAAAATTATGTGAAAATTTCTAGCTCGCAGAACCGGTTGCATGATGGAAGGGTTTTGCTTTCTCTTTAGACTTTTTTTCCGAGGGTTACGATGAAAGGAAAAGATATGGGGAAAATATTTGATGCCCGTGCCGAAAACCGATCGTTGCAAATCGGATGAGAATCTCATAAACACATAATCAAAATCAAATATGGGAAAGGAAAAACTGCGAAAAGAATTTCTGGCGTTCTCCTCAGCATTCGACATGGTGTTTTTGCACTGATTTCAACACAAAGCAATTTTAAATAACCTTTATTCAGCAAATCGACCTGCAAAACGTCTACCAACCAGAATTACCGCCAACATTCACACATTACGAATGCATCTCCAACTTGTCGCCAAACTTCAATTTGCAGAAAATTTCGAAAATTCTTCCCGTCACGCCTTTCGTGTTATTTCCCCATTCCATAGATGGATGTGCTGTGCTGGTTCGAAGGACGGATTTTCCACCCGAAGCCAATAAGGGCGTGTGTGTGGTACGACGTGTTTATGCAAATTGATCACGTATCTTACGGCAAGTTGCATCCTCGTCGTTTTCGCCACGATTCCACGAGGGTGGAAATTTTTAAAACTTTGCTGTAAATCACTTTTGAATTTTTTTTTCGTTTCGTTTCGTTCACATGTGAAGTTACTGGTTCTTGTTCTGGCTGAGGGCGAGTACAATTGGAGAGTCTGGGTATTCAACGGAAGGAAAAAAATCGAGCACATGTGGTCCGTTCCGCGTAATGATGATTGAGTTGGATTGTGACAATCGCTAGGTTGGAGCAAAAATTACTTCCTTTTACAAGAGATTTTCCAGTAACGTTTTTTTCGAGTTTACTGAAGTATAACTGGTGAAGTAAGGTCAGGTGACGAAGTAAGGTTGACGAAGTTAGGTAAATAAAATTCTAAATTAAAATAACGTCCATGTTTTTATGATGGTTACGTAGAAAAGTTTTTTTTTTTTTTTTTTGAACCTCGACATTATAAACGCGTAGGTCAACTTTTTGCGATAAATTTAGTAAAATAATAGTTGAAAGCTTTCTAGACCTCGTAGAAAAAAATAAATTGGTAAAAACCCATTGTTCCTGAAAGTTTTATCAGATTCCAAAACATTTAGAACTGAAAATTTAATAAGAGCGCGGCTGAAACTTTGTGGAAACAGTTTGTGTGACCAAAGATGAAATTGTGCTTTTTTTATTTTTTAATATGTTATAGAAAACAAAATACTCGCAATTTTTCAGATTTGATGCGTTTAAATGGAAAACATAATAATGTTACCCAAAGAATTTACATCCAAAAATTTATAAGAAAAAAATATTTTTGAGATTTTGGAATCAAGACGAAAATTTAAAAAGTATGTAACGCCCTTTTTAAATTTTATTTTTAATTTCAAATATTTCAAAATAATGTTTTCAAATGGATCAGAAAAGTTCACAAATGTTTAGTTTTTAAATTGAAAATTTAATTATTAGTTGCCAAGATATTAGTATAAGAAAATATGAGCCTTCAATTACAAAACATCAATTATCTTTTTGGTTTTTCTTACTTCCTTACCCGTTGTATCTCAGCAGCCAAATGTCCAATACTCAATGTTTCTTAAAAAAAAAATTTAGAAAATTTTCTGAAAAAATATTTTCAGAACTGCAAGGTTTTAATTAAAATCTAACTAAAAGTTGTCATTTTTCGAAAACAAAGCAGTTTATCGATATTTCTTTTATTTTTTTAACGATATTAGTTACAATTTTACATTGAAAAATTGTTTTTTTTTAATTGATTTGTGTAACAAAAATTCAATGTAAAATTCAGTCAAAAAATTCGAGTGCTTGCTCTTTTCTGAATAAGTCTCATTAATACCAACAACATGCTGAAGAGTCCAAATCAATCTAATCTAATCTAATCTAATCTAACACAAACGCAGCCAGTCCGATGAAAGCATGCTGGAAAGTCTTGTGATAAGATTACGCCCCAAGCACTTTTCTTGTCATTTTTAAAAATTGCATTACATCCGAGAACACCCGAAAATGTATTACAAAAATTAAAGCGGCCAGCCCTACTGCGTTGTGTTTACAGCAGAGAGGATTCTGAGAACGGATCACATTTCACAGAATCTACAGGGGAGACAGGATGCGTGGACATACCGTACCAAACGCTCCTGTTTGTAGTTGTATATGCATTTTGTTATAAATGAAAATAATAATTATATTTTTGCTATGTTAAATTACCTTGAAACCATGCTGAAAAAAAAATTGTTCAATCATTTAGTTTTGGAAAAGGATATTTGACTGCATGAGCATCCCTCCCTTCGGCATATTCCACGACGACTTGAATCATCGATTTTATGCTCTCTTACTCGAGAACAACCAGTCTCTTGCAGTGCTAGCCGTTGATTGCCGATGCACTCTCTCTTGCTTCTACGCCGACCAGTTTCTTCGTGATCGGCACGACAGCCCGAACCACAGCACATGAGAAAGGTCACCGTCACCGCTCTTGGAACGGTCACGGCTCTCGTTCAGGGCAACAGCAGCAGCAGCAACAGCAGACTCAGAACTTCATTTCACTTCTTCCTTCCTCCCCTCTCTATCGAAAGAGCCGCTCTTAACACTCAAAAAATTCTCTTCTCTTGTTCTCATTTTTTCCACTTTCTCTTTCGTATAAAATGACACTTCGCTCTTTTCGATGCTCACTTTTGTGTTTACGCATTTTCTGAAGGAGGAATCACGGATAAAACACTCGAAAACTCGCAAAAAACCTCAAAATTATTGCGTAACTTCATAATCTTTGAATGGAGCACACCAACACGAAACGATTAATACGAATTTCAATCCGAAATCCCAAAGTTTTCACATGAAAAAACATAATTCAAGCCGATCGCAGCGACAACGCGTCTGACACTTTAGAGTACACTCTCTCTCCCGTTTGATAGTATATCTTGCTGAAGAGTCCAAATCGATCAGATTTTTTTTGTAAAAAAAGGTGTTAATTTAAGGTGCATTTAAATATTTAAAACTTTTTGTTGTGATGCTCAGAACACCACAATTTTTCTGTTTGCTTTTCGTTTAGAGGTTTTGTTTCATTACTACACCAAATTTATAAAAGTAAGTACAACATGATGAAAATTTGCATAAAATCATTTGCAAATCATTATAATTGTGCAGCAATTCTCTGAGATTTCGGTCATTCGGCCAAACATTTAATATTACACCCATTTGAAAAGTTAGTCTTGATTTAATTTTTTTTTTCAAATATTGTTTTCGAAAAGATCTGAAAATTTAACGAATGTTTCATGTTTTAACATTGAAAATCGGACCATTAGTTGCTGAGATATCGACATTAGAAAATTGTGGGTTGTTTGGGTGATACTTAGAAAACATAAATTTTAAATACTGTTTTTAAATCTTTGCATGATAATATCTCAGCAACTAAGGGTCGTATCAACAAAGTTAAAAAAAGCAAAATATAGAGAATTTTCTCAGCTTTGAAACTTATTGTCCATCAGTATCAAGGGGTTTTAGGCTAGCTCAAGTCCTTTTCAGGGCTGAGACCGTTTCCCAAGAAGTCGTAGACCAAAGCTACTGACTACTCATCACTCAGGGTCGGCATTACTACTAGGCAGATTCAAAGGAGACTTTCATCACACAGAAAAAAAACACGATTTCGATTCCAAAAGTTACCTAAAATGGCTACAACTTGAAAACGGTGCACTTCATCAAATTTTCACTAGATTACTTTTTGATTGCGAATTTGATTTTACATCGAAAAATGAAGTTGATAAATTTTTGCGACAAATATTTCGATATTTTTAAAAATCTGTATTGATTCAAAAAATCATAACCCGGTTAAAAATTGTTTGCACATTCTGGTAATTTCTAAAAAGTTGGCATTTGATGTCCTCTAAAACATATCAGAAAATAAAAAAAAATAAAAATAGCGTTTTTTTGCGAACCAAGTTTTAGTGACAAAAGGTGAAATTAAAAATCACCAAAAAAATTTTGAACGTGTATCTTTTTTTCAGTGTAGTCCATATCCATACCTACAACTTTGCCGAAGACACACCCCTAGAAAAATCCTTCAAAAGATACAGATGTTTGAATTTTCAGATATCATTTTTGTATGGACAGCTGCCAAATTTGTATGGAACATTATATGAACGAACTAATGATGCAAAATGGCTTCTTTGGGCATACCGAAAGCACCAAAAATGTTTCAGCCGGATTAAAAAATACAAAAATTAAAATTAAAGAAAAAGGACCGATTCCGTCGAGAACTGCTCTGTGAGAATAAGACGCTTGCATTGATTCCCGAGGTAACATTAACCGTGTTTACATATGACTTTCGTGTCATGTAAATCCACACTTTTTTCTGTGTGATTACAATTTTTTAAACGGTGTTAATTTTTTGAAAAAAATGATTTGTAACTCAATTTGCAAGCTCAAACAAATCTAACTTATCAAAATAAGTAAAATTAATAAAAATAATTCAGTAAATTGTTGAAACTTTATCGTTTTTTTTATTTTTTTCAATCAAGATTTTAGGGTAAAAACATCATTTCCCTTTCTTGAACAAGTCAAGTCTATTTTCCTTTTTTGAACTCTTTTCCCAGAGCCAATAAATCCAGACGGTATTGTGCCCGTGTGAGCATATGCACATTGCGCAGCGCACACAGTGCCAGCCAAGCCCACACGTGTGTGACGACTATCTTCTAGTGGTGGTTCGTTCGAATTGGCAAATTTTCTCATGATGCCGCAAATCTATTTCTCGTGTCGGCAGAAAGTAGCTGAGCAAATATTTGGACTCGGATGCAGCTTCCTATCGAGATCGGGTGGGGGGTAAAAAGCTCACACTTTTTTTGTGTGGCCTGGCTTTTCGATATTTGTCACAATGTGTAAATATATAAAAAAAAATATTGTAAAATCACTTTGTTATGAAAACGAAATAAAAAAATGCTTTTAACAATTTGTCAAACGAATTAAAAAATTCTTATTTCAGAATGCATATTTGAAAATGTTCACACTGTCCAAAACAGTGTGATGATATTCACAAGCTTTTCATACACCGAAATGCAATTTCAGCGACTTTTTTTTCGCCGTTGCAAAGCTTCGACGCCACCGTGACGGCGGATAAGTCAAGATGGCAAAGCTTTGGCAGAAAAGGCGTTCTTCTGGGGAGCAGGGACAGCGCAGTTTCAGGAAAAAAAATGCCGTGAAGCTGCAGCAGAATCAAAATTGGCTGGCAAGGAGCTTGTTTGATGAGTCGAGTAGGAAGAACCCGGAGGTCGATGACACAAAACAGCAGCAGCAGCACCATCGTCGTTGGATGATCCTTTGTGTCGCGAGACCCATTGCGATGGATATTCCAATCAATCTGAGGGAACGGGATTTGTCCTGGCTGGAAATATTCTCTTTGGAGTGCCAGACTACAAACTGCAACGGCTCGTGTGTGTTGTTTGACACGACAATATGCTCGATGGCTTGTGGAGAAGAAGCTTTGCATGCGGCGTGATTCTTTTGATTGCTTCTGGATTGGCTTGATTTTTTTCGTACAAATTGTGAGGCAAATGAAGTCCAGGGAGCTGTTGACGGAAGTTACCATGGGTTTATGAATTCCCCCTCCATAATATGTTGGCTTTTATTTATTTCAACTTTATTTCATGCATTGTGATTCTTCTTTCAAAGTTTAAGTAAATATTGTAATCAAATTTGAAACAGTTTAGAAAAAACGCCTCAAACCTTTAAACAGCTTTAGTGTCCACCTCTATTAATGCTAAATTGTATTTTTTTATATAAATTGGGCAGAATTACACAAAAAGTGGACCTTCGAAGTTTGTACTTTTGAAATTGTGTAAATTGGTTAGGGGAGAGTAGGGAGACTTGATCCCCTTTTTTGTATCGCACATAACTCTGTCAATTTCTCATAAAACTATGAACTTTTTGCATGAATTGAAAGCTTAAACATTCAACTATGTTTGGCTGATAAGGGTATTTCATCAGATGAACTCTTCGCATCATGCCAAGCGTTTTAAAAACATATTTTAAACCAGCATTTTCAAAACGTTAGGGGTAACTTGATCTCCCTTTCAACATTTTGAAGAAACCTTAAGCAAAATGTTTCTTATTCATCCAAACTTTTAATTTTCTATAAGTAACAGATATCTATATATATAAAAAATTTCGACGGTTTTGTTCGAACGCGAATCAATTCAACACGGAACGTCGGATCGAGGTGCTCTTTGTTGCATTGGGTTCGTATAAGCCCAAGGAAGGTTCTTACGCTAATTAATTGACACTTTGGCCACTCTGGAACCGATTCTGGAGCATCGGCAAATTGTATGGAGAAAGTTACGTAAAATCATATTTTGATCACAGGAGGCTGAATAAGCAAAAAATCAAAAAAAAACGTCAACAAAAGAAAAAAAGGGACAGAACGAAGTTTGTCGGGAAGAGCTTGTTTCATATAAAACCTATACGTGTGTGTTCAAAATAAAACAAGTTTAGTATTTAAAATGTTTAAAAACTTAAAATATTCTTTTTTAGACCAAAATTGAGCATGTTTATAAAAGCTGGTAATTTTTGTTTACAAAACTTTTGAAAAATTGTTCAAACTGCAGTAAGTTATGTACAACTATACTAAAGGAAACTATGTACGAAAACCCAGCCCAATTAATTAATCTTGAGGCTGATTCCAGTGACTGTAAAAATATAAAATAGGTATCAAGTCTCCCTAAACGCACTTTTTTAAATAATTGATTGTAAAAATAGTATGACAATAAATTTAACGTTAAATGCGTAAGGGCTTCCTAGTTGATAAGTTTATCAAACAATTCATGTATAAAAAAAAATTTAATAAATTTTTAGTGTATTCTATACATATCAAAATAAATAAAAATGATCTCTTGGAGGTTTTTTGCAGCACTTTTTAGAAAAATGTGTGTAACTCAATCTAAACATTTTTTTTAATTTTTTTCTCTGTTTTCTACAATGAGTTTAAGTCAATTTCGCACAACTTTCTAGAACCAAGCTAATTGTTTTACCCACATGCTGACGAGATACAGGCTTGGGATCAAGTGTCCCCAAGGATCAAGTCTCCCCACTCTCCCCTATATTTTACATAGTACATACAATAACACAATAAGAGTCAGTTTTTGTAAATATTGCTCAGTTTGTTCTAGAGGTCGTATCGAGGTGCTCCGATTTGGATGAAACTTTCAGCATTTGTTTGTCTATACATGAGATGAACTCATGCCAAATATGAACTCTCTACAACAAGGGAAGTGGGGTAAAACGGGCTTTGAAGATTGAATCGCAGTTTTTCTCATAGTTTTTCAATTTTTCTATAACAAACTTTTCACAACGTTAGTTTTTGCCCTGTAGGCTTCCATAGCGGCATTTTTTGGTCTAAATTTTGACATATTCGGAATCCTCGGAAAATTTCACGTAAGTTAGAAATAGGAGGACATTCAAAGGAGTCAAATTAATATGTTGAAGTTAAAACTAACAAATTGATATGTTGAAGTAAAACTAATTGATGCAGAATGTTAAATAAACTCTAAAAGTAGTATTAAGCAATTTTTTAAGGGAAAAAGCAGTTGTGAAATATGATTACTTCAATACTATCAAAAGATTATGAGTTTGTTAAATAGAATTCAAAAAGATTTGGAAACATAAAATATTTTGCTAAACCTAAATTCATAGTAAATCTGAAGACTTTTTATTTAAATTTTTAATAAGTTTGAGCTTTTAAAAAAAAATCACATTAATATTCGCTTTTTCTTGAACTTTGCAAACAATCACTTGAGTTATTTTTTTACAATTTTTACAATATTTGTATGCAACTACTTTAAAACTTATTCTGAACAAATAATTTTCGCGAAAATAGAAAATAAAATGCTTATACAAGTACATGTTTTATGTGCATAACAGCGATGGAATAATCATCATCAAAAGAAAATCATTGGACGTTCATCAAGAGAAATAATCCGAAGGGAGCATGGTTCTCCTCTCTCGCGCACGAAAAATTGGTAAAAGGAATCTAAAAAAAATTATCATCTTGATAATTCGGCGGAACATCTTTTTCACTGCTACACTTGCAAGTGTAACGTCACACGTCGAAAAATGACTTGTCACATTTTGTGGATGGACAATGTGTGTAAACAAAGTGAAATAAATATTTTTAAGTAGTGCTGACAAGGAAGTTCACAAAAAATCATCCGCAGATTGATTTTCTTCGAGAATTTCGGGAGCGATTTTCTTTTGCGTGATTCTCCTCCTCTCTCTTTCGCGGGTGAAGAAAGTTCGCGAGCGAAATTGATTTTTTTTTGCGATTATTCCATCCCTGGTGCATAATTTAAAAAAATAAATAAGCCAAACTGAAAAAAATCTGAAAAAATATCAAAATAATTTTGATATTCTGTGTCTTTACTGTATCTATTTTTACAATTGCTTTGGTTTAACAACACTTTCTAAATATTTTACTTCGTTTTAAAAAAAAATTCATAACAAAAGACAAACATAACGGGAAATAAAACGCATGCAACAAATTGCTTTGTAGCCACAGGTGGTCAATTCATTTTGAAAACTAACCTGATGAGGTCATGCTTTGATTTCAGAGGAAATCAATCATTATGAAATTGAAATATCAGAAAATCCAGTTTAACCAGAATCCCCAAAAGCTTTCATCAATGAAAGTTGATTGAATCCACCATCAAAATATATTGAGTGACTATTAGGGTGGCGTGTCATGATCAATTTAGTAGAGCATCGGTTTTTCAGTCCTTAGGCCTCTTAATCTTTATCGTTCTCTAGTTTTTATCTAAAACGGTAGGGTGCTTAAAAGCTTATATCGCAAAAATGTGGAATTTACATCATAAATAAGTGTAAGAGTGTAAGAAAATCAGTAACAAAGTAAAAATCTTTTTTGATAACTTAAAAAGATTCAGAAAATTTAATATAGGTTTATTAAATTAATTCAAAACAATATTGGTTCACATTTTAACCGATATGAGTCCAGCAATCAAATTATTGAAAAATCAAAAATAAACTTGGTCTCAGCGTTTAACACTCTACTAATTTTAATAGAAACCCTATAATAACAACAATTTTTTACCAACTTCCAATAACGCCATGAAATTCAATCCATTTTAAACTTCACAATCCAATATTGCTTTCCAAAAACTCGTTCCATTGTTCATGCCTCCCCTCCCACAGCAATATTAATTAGGAAAGCGCCCCGATGGAAATTCATTACACAGAAATATGAAAAAGTGCGCAGTCCACCCCCGCCGTGGGAGTTCCGACTGCTAACTACGAAATTCGTCCCTATTTTCCCGCCGAAGCCCGCGGCTCTTTCAAAGTGTTATATTACATTTTCCAGCAAAATTCTCCACCACACACAAAAAAGTGACAGTCCGCGCGCCACTTTTTCCCGGGACTTGACGCGAGTGTGCATAAATTTAGCAGTGATCCATGTGTCAGCTTTTATTTCACTCATTCACGGCAGCAACCATCAACCCAACCCCGTCTCTCACTTTTTCCGTAGCGGAGATGCTCGAGGCATTCGGTACAGTTGTCCATTCGGAAGAAATGTGGCGAACATCAGCCAACCTTTAGAACGCAGAAGTCAGTTCTGGACGGACTCCGGCGTGTTGGAGTTGCCACCGGTCGGTGTGGGTATCATTTCCCTTTGTGCTCGGGATGGTGCCTCGTATTACCACCAGTGACAAGAACGACGGGTGGTAGCTTTGCAAAACGATGTCATGCCAAGATTGAGCAAAAACTGCGGTCACCGCACATATCGTGCGCGACAGATCATTCCGCGCTCGTACAACTTTGAATGAATTTTGAGGTCTTCATGGGGTAATTCGAAAGATATTCGACAAATCAAGAAAATAATGTAAGTCATTTTTCATATAAATATAGGTGCGACAACGTGCCAAAGGAAATGTTGTCAGATCCCGTTTGACACACGTACATGTCCGACTTCCGTAAAAATTTGTTATTGTAACCAAATTCAACAAAACTTTGGAATGGTCAACCAAACAAAATGTGTTGATTATTGTTTACATTGCGTGCTCTTTTTTTGTTTATTCAAGGTCGAACATTAAAACGCGTTTTTCACGGAACGACAAAAAGTGACAAGATAGCCCGACAACGTCGATTTGACTTAGTTTTTTATAGGTCACAATTCACCACACTTCTATTTTGTGCCGAATTTTGCGCACAATGATTACCAAGAAATTTTGGTATTATTTTACCGAAATGGATGGACCACTATTGTTAATCCATCATATTATTTATTTGCAGCCAAAAAAAAATATTATTTTTATAGAGTCAATTTGACAATGCAATTTGTATAAAAATGTCTTTAACTTCAATCATTTTAATGATGCTTCTTGAAAGTAAACCAATCGCAATAAAATCTAAATATCTGGGAATATTTGTTTCAATTTTGAGCCTGCTAAGCAGACCATACTTTTATTTTGTTGTACCCACAAAGGCAGCTTAGTTTATTTTACATGATATGGCTATTACACATATTATTTAATGTAGTTATCCTTCAGCTCTGGTCAAGATCAAGGGAGGACAAAAAAAATAAAAATGACTAGATTACAAATTTAAATCCTTATTCGATATTTCAAAAGTATCACAAAATGTTATACGTTTTGCTCATGCTTTGTATTTTTTTTATTTTTATTAACATCAATAAATTCATGAACAGATGTTTCTTTTTCCTAAAGTTATGCGTTTATTTCCCATTTGAGCAATTCTGCCGTGCCAACCGAGCAGAAGAGCTATGGGATGGACTTATCAGTATCTTCTTACTATTTGTACAATTTAGTTACCGCGAGAAAATTTCAAACATAGTAAATAAAAGACGCTCTTCATAAATCGATATAAAGATGAGTTAATACTAAAACTGCCAGTTGGAATAAATTTTTAAAAAAATTGCCGATTTTTTTTCACAAAAAGTCCAATTCCCAAAATTTGTATTTATTTTTTTTTGATTTTCGAGATTTTTTTGATATGTTTTAGGAGACAAACACCCGAAACTTTTGAGCCATAGAGTATGAATTTTTGAAAAATGGCAATTTTTGGAAAAAATGAAGTTTTATACATGTATTTTACATAAAAAAAATCAGAACCTGATTTTTTAATGTAAAATTTAATTTTCAATCGAAAAGTACTTTACAGACTCGTTTTCAAGAACATTTTTGAAGTATTTTTCCTAAAGTTCAGAAAATTTGCTATAAAATTGTTAAAAAGAAACAGGAAAATTTTAGTTTTCTAAGTCTCACCCAAACAACTCTCCATTCTCTTGTGTCGATATCTCAGCTGCTAATGGTCCGATTTTCAATGTTGAAAAATTAAACATTCGTGAAATTTTTCGAACACAATATTTTCAATTTTTCTGGATCAAGACTAACATTTCAAAAGGGCCAAACATTAAATATTACGCTCTTTTGAAATGTTAATCCTGATAAAAAAAAACCTTTTTATCTGAATATTCCTCAACAATACCTAAAACATTGCCGTGGTGAACCAATGAAACAAAATAGCTTCATTGTACATAGGAAAGACCCAAAGTTTGAACCAAATAAAATAAATACAAATAATAAAATAGACGAAATCATCCGAATTGCTCATTTGTGGGCGCAAATCGTGGACTTAAGGTCTAAATTTCATGATTTTTTACAGATTTTTCCATTAAATATTTTTCGAGAAATGTTCGGATTACGAAGCATGATGTTGAGCCAAAGCCAAAGCAAATCTTATACATTTCTTTGGTATGAAAAGTAATAAAGAAATTATTCTTGTCCATGAAAATAACGCTAACGACAGATTCCCGAAAATTGTCGTTTAAAAGCACGGTTTCGTTTAAATAAGTTTGGTAGGCTAAATATGAGGCCTTTACCCAACTTTCTGCGAGGTTAATGTGACCCCATTTTATTCAAATGCATTTTTTTTTTTAATATTCTTGGATTTGAAATTTTCATAAAGCTTTATGGCATTTTTGAGGTCTTATTTGAGCTTAAATTTACCAACTGGAGCGAAGTGCCAATAGGGTTAAAGTTCCCCTAATAAAACCAACAACCACATCTATTTGCGCTCAAGGACTCAAAAAGAAGACAACGACAAACTTTTTTTTCTCGATTCGATTATCCGAAGAGATTTTTTTCCAAGAGCTTCTGATAATTGAGTCTGATCTGTAACTTTTGTTTTTGCAACGCAAGCCAATCAAATGTTTGCATCTTTTGATAAACGATAATTATTTATTTCCTTGATAAATACACCGAAAACCCCAATCCAGAAAATATTCTGCTATATTGTTTAACTAAATCTCACTCAAGGCCCATGTTACCCCTGCTGACGGCAATGAAAGAAAATAAGATAAGCTCAGAACGAAGATACATTAACATAAGATTGAAACAACGAAACAAAAAGTAAAAACAAGATAATCAGGAAAGAAAATATCATCTTCAAACATCTAAAAATAATTTCAAAAACTATCGAAAGTTAAAAACGATGCAAATTCACGAAATTCAGAGCGGGAATGCACACAAAAGTTGAATATCGAAAGGTTGAAAAATCTAAGAAAAAATCATCTAAAACTACAAACTTTACCCCTTTCAACAATCCAACTGTCCACAATCCTGTCCTAAGCTACCATTCCATTCCAACTCCCTGCAAAACCATGCATACACGGAGAGAAATGTACGCGAGTTGGCCACAGAAGCAGCAGCAGCAGAAGCTACCATATTGTGCAACACGTGTAAGAGGGGCGCATTACCGTCAAAAATGAATCATGCAAGAAGACGGAAAGGTGTGCTCCTCGATGGAATCCGTTGTCGTGGTCGTTTTCCTTCACATTCGAAGCTTTATGACGTGACTTTTATTTCTGGATTTTCAAAAGGTGAATATTGTTTTAAGAAAAGATTTTTTCAAGAAAAATTGTTAAAAATAATTCAAATGAAACATTTAAACAAAAAAATGTATATCTCACTCTGCTTGATCTCGAAACACCTTAAATAAATTTCATGATTCAAGTGCTCAAACTGTGCAACCCTTCCTCATAAAACAACAAAGCACATTCCGCGTGAATATCCAACACGTCCATCGTGGCGGATGTTGCAAATTCCAACCGAAAGCCGCCGCCGCTGTGTCTGACGTGACCTGACCTAAACCGTCCATACAAAACAACGACGGCTCCAGTGACGTTATCAGGATGTTTCGCCACAGCTCGCAGTGCTCTGCAAAGTCGAATCCAACGGTTACCAGGCACATTTGCGAGGGTGGCGAAGTAAAAATTACTTTCACACCCCTCCCACGCGAACATCACAACCCCTTTTGGAGTCTCACCTTGGTTTGGCCGTCGTTCAGAGTTGGGTGTTGGGTAGACTGAGCGCTGACTGTCGGTGGAATCTTTGTCCAGGATCTGCCACTTCCGAAAAGGGGAGAGTGGGCAATTTTGAGCTTCTTGGCCGTTAACTGATGATCCACAGAAAACTTTGTCGAAGAGTTCGAAACGATAGGACTTCATGTTGCAAACTAACAACAATTGTCGTGCAATCGCGGGACAAACTTTTTAAGGGGCAAGTGAGCGATTTGTTGGTTTCAACAAAATTGTTCTACAGATCAAAGGACTTACTATACCCCAACCTCCCCTATCAACAATGCCCGTTGATATATCTGCGGACCACAGCAGCGTGCGGCAAGCTACTTTTCACATTCTGCATTCATAATTTAAAGGTCTGAGCTGGTCCGTGGATGGCAGAGGCCGGGCATATTTTTTTATATCCGCGTCCTCCAACCTTCTAACTTGAAACATCCTGCGTGAATTTTGGCCTCGGAAAGTGACTGGAGATTGAGTGCGGCTCGTAACGATTTGGGGAATGGTAAATGGCCCTCGGCCTCTTCCAACAGTCCAATCCGCGGCCCATCCGTTCCGCGCTCAAGAAACCAGAAGCGTTTAATGTAGCGTAATAAACGCGTACGATGAGGGTAACGTGTTTGATTTATTTTTATGGAAATTTGCAGTTTTTCATGCCGTGTGGCCCGCTTCAGACTTTTCACCGTGCAAAAGTAACGGTCGATCGTTACCTTGTTGAGCCTCCCCCTAACTTTCAGCAGACAACAATTTGCACAGCACGAACATTCGTAAAATCAAAATCAACATCAATGTTGTGGAGAAAATAAATTTTGTGCAGAGAAAAAAAAGCGAAAAATAAATCACAACAGGTAGCAAAGTGACCGTGTCTCTAGATTGGACATGTCCAGCTGACAGTTTACAACTCGTTCTGTAGCGATACGGAAAATTGAACAAAATTCCCCGGCGTTTATTTATTTGTGTTGTTTTTTTTCCTTCTTCGTCTTTTTGCATTGCAAAAAATTTCCCGAGCAGCGATTGTTGGCTGCTAGCGCAGAGAAAACTCATCAATCTTTAGCAGTCGATTTTTTCTCTTTCTTCAGCGCAGTTTTTGTCTCAACAATTGTAACAATTGAGTAGCAGCGATAAATGTCCTTCGTGCCATAAATCACTATTTTCAAAATATATACAATTTTTAACCAGCTCACCCGCAAATATTTTTTTTTGTAATTTTTCAATAATTTTGAGCTTCTACGATGCATCTTTATAGCAAATAAAATTAAAACTGGAATCGCTTCAATTTGTTTCAAAACAATTATAAAATGATAGTTCTGTTAAATTGTGAACTTTTTCAAATTTTTGTTCATGTACTTTTTGAGAGTAAATTAAATTTCAAATTTTCAAACGATTTCAAATCAAAATTTCGGCTCTCACTTCAATGTTTTTTCAAAAAAAAATAAAAAAAAAATTACAACACTGTTAAAAATGATTTGCTTGATCTTATAAAGCTGGTAAAAATGTTATTAAAAGTTTTTTAAGAAATAAAACTAAATTTCAATTTCAAGCCAAATTTTCAAAAACAAAATTAAGCAAAAAGCATCACAAAATTTATTATGCTATCACAAATTTGCAAAATATCTATAAAACTACGAATGAATAAATTATTGTGTTTCACCACATTTTTCGATCAGTGGCTCTAAAATTCAAAATTTGCTTTAAAAATCTTTATTTGATTTAAATTACATAAATACAATCGATTTTACAAGTTTTTCATTGACAACATGGATTTTCAGCAATATTTTTTCGCTCCTCGATTTTTAGAGAAATTGTGACTTCCTTCTTCAAGACTAAAACTGGAAACAAAATTTGCATTGGCCTAATAAAAAATCTTTGAATAATTCAAAAACAGTAATTTTACATAAATATTTTTTTCTGTTAAGGCCGTTGCAAATATTTTTCAAAGTTTAAGTCGTTATTTATAAAAATCGAGTTTCAAACCTTACTTAATTACTTTTACTGCTCGTACAACCTCCGGGTCATGAGCTGTCTCCAGATGCGCTGCCACTGGACTCGGTCCTGGGCTGCTACTCTCCAATTCCGCTGCGGAACTCCCACACTTTCCAGATCTTCCTCCACTTGGTTCAACCACCTTGCACGTTGCGCCCCCTCCGCCGCGTTCCAACCGGCTCCGAATTGAACACCAACTTCACCGGATTGATTGTCCGGTTCGGTTGGCGCGCATCCAGCGCGTCCGGCATTCTTGCGACGTGTCCGGCCCACCGGATTCGGCCAGCCTTGGCGACCTTCCGAATACTTGGCTTGCCGTATTGTTGCGCCAGCTCGTGGTTCATCCTTCTCCTCCATACAGTGTTCTCACGCACGCCGCCAAAGATCGTCCTAAGCACTCGTCGCTCGAAAACTTCAAGTGCTTGCAGGTCCTCCTCGAGCATCGTCCACGTCTCGTGCCCGTAGAGGACGACCGGTCTTATCAGCGTTTCGTACATAGTGCACTTTGTACGCCGGTAAAGGTGACCAGACCGTAAGGTCTTGTGGAGTCCGTAGTAGGCACGACTACCGGTGATGATGCGCCTCCGAATTTCTCTGCTGCAGTTGTTGTCCGACGTAACCAACGATCCGAGGTACACAAACTCCTCCACAACCTCGAATTCGTCGCCGTCGATCGTCACGCTCGGTCCTATGCGAGCCCTAAGGGACTCGGTTCCTCCTGCCAGCAGATACTTCGTCTTCGCAACATTCACCTTCAATCCAACCTTATCCGCTTCCCGCTTCAATTCGGTGTACCTTTTGGCCACCTCCTCGAACGTTCTGCCGACAATGTCCATGTCGTCGGCATAGCAGATGAACTGGCTGGACCGGTTGATGATCGTGCCCCGCATGTTGAAGCCCGCCCGCCTCATAACACCTTCAAGCCCAATGTTGAAACAGAGGCCGGAGATACCGTCGCCTTGTCGCAGTCCCTTGCGCGATTCGATCGGGTCGGACATCGCTCCCGAAATCTTCACGCTGCACCGTGCCCCGTCCATCGTCGATTTCACCAGTCTGATCAGCTTCCCGGGAAAGCCGTTCTCGTACATGATCTTCCATAGCTCTTCGCGATCGACCGAATCGTACGCTGCTTTGAAATCGATGAACAGGTGGTGCGTCGGGATCTGGTACTCGCGACACTTTTGGAGGATTTGGCGTAGCAAAAAGATTTGGTCCGTCGTCGATTTCCCCTCCACGAAACCGGCTTGGTACGTCCCAACGAAATCCTTTGCCCGCTCCGACAGACGACAGAAGATGATCTGAGACAGCACTTTGTAGGCCGCGTTGAGAATGGTGATAGCTCGATAGTTCTCACATTCCAACTTGTCCCCCTTCTTGTAGATCGGGCATATTACTCCCTCTTTCCACTCCTCCGGTAGCTGTTCTGTGTCCCAGACCTTGACTATCAGCCGGTGTAGACAGGCCGCCAGCTTGTCCGGGCCCATCTTGATGAGTTCAGCACCGATACCATCCTTACCCGCTGCTTTGTTGTTCTTCAGCTTCTTGATGGCATCCTTAACTTCCCTCATCGTGGGTGCTGGCTCGTCCTCGCCGTCCACCATACCGCTGACGTCGTTTCCCCCGTCGCCCTGGTACTCCGCCTCTGGGCCGTTCAGGTGCTCGTCGAAGTGCTGCTTCCACCTTTCGATCACCTCACGCTCGTCCGTCAAGATGCCTCCGTCCTTATCCCGGCACATTTCGGCTCGCGGCATGAAGCCAGTCCGGGATTGACTGAGTTTCTTGTAGAACTTACGCGTTTCGTTGGAGCGATACAGCTGTTCCATGTCCTGGCACTCCAACTCTTCCAGGCGGCGCTTCTTGTCCCGAAAGAGATGTGTTTGCTGTCTTCGCAACTGTTTGTACGACTCCTTGTTCCCACGGGTGTTGTGCAGCAGCCACTTGTCCCGCGCTGCTTTCTTCTCGTCCCAAATCGCCTGACATTCCTCGTCGAACCAGCCGTTCCGTCGAACTCGGTCCACGTACCCGATGGCGCTCGATGCCGCTGCGTTGATGGCTGCTTCCATATGGCTCCAGCAGGCCTCCAGAGGGGCTTCAGCGAGCTCACCCTCGTCAGGCAACGCAGCTTCGAGTTCCCGCGCGTACTGGGTAGCGACCTCAGGATCCTTGAGCCGCTCCAGATTATACCGCTGCGGGCGACGGTACCGGATCTTGTTGACCTCAGACAGGCGTTGGCGCAGCTTTGCCACCACCAGGTAGTGGTCCGAGTCGATGTCCGCGCCACGGTAGGTTCTGACGTCGATTATGTCCGAGAAGTGCCGACCATCAATGAGAACATGGTCGATTTGCGTCTCCGTGTCGTTTGGTGATCTCCAGGTGTACTTGTAAAGGGAGGTGTGCTGGAAGAAGGTACTACGTATGGCCATGTTTCGGGAGGTAGCGAAGTCGATGAGTCGTAGGCCGTTCTCGTTCGTCTGCTGGTGAGCGCTGAACCTCCCAATAACCGGTCTAAACTCCTCCTCCTGGCCAACTTGAGTGTTCAAGTCGCCGATGACAATCTTGGCGTCGTGTTTTGGACACTTCCTGTACTCGCGGTCAAGAAGCTCGTAGAAAGCGTCCTTGTCATCGGCGTCGCTTCCCATGTGCGGGCTGTGCACGTTGATGATGCTCAGGTTGAAGAATCGGCCCTTGATTCTCAACCGGCACATTCTGTCGTTGACTGGCCACCACCCAATCACGCGCTTCGCCATTTCACCCAGCACGATGAAAGCTGTCCCCAGCTCGTGTGTATCGCCGCCGCTCCAATACATAGTATACCCACCGAGTTCTCGGTGGTCCTTCCCCGTCCAGCACACCTCCTGCAGCGCCACGACTTCGAGACCGCGGACCCGCAATTCGTTATGAAGAATGCGGTCGCTCCCATCGAAGTTGAGAGACCTGCAGTTCCACGTCCCGAGTTTCCAATCCCTGGATTCCCGAAAATCGGGTCGGCGATTGGATCGGCTCGCATCTGGAGCTCTCTGCACTTGGGTTTTACGGCGGGTGCGTGTAGCCATCACCAACCCCCTGTCTCGCCGGAGGACCGTCGTACCAGGACTGTTTAGAGTCCCACCCTGGCACTGGGACTGTTAGCCAGCCGCCCCTAACCTGGGGAACAGACGCTGTTTCGAGCCGCCCCTAACCTGGGGAACAGACGCTCGAGGGGGGGGGGTCCTAACTCTATCTGCTGTAAGCCGCCCCTAACATGGAGAACAGACGCTTACCTCGACGATATAGCAGGACACCAGTTACCTTGAGCCGCCCCTAACCTGGGGAACGGCGCTCGAAGGGGGGGGGGGTCCAACACTCGCTGTTGTCAGCCGCCCCTGACCTGGGATACAGACGCTTACAACGCACAAGTACTCGAACGCCACCCGATTTGAGCCGCCCCTTACCTGGGGAACAGACGCTCTTGCGGGAGGAGGGGGGGGCTTTGTGTGTGGTGGGGGCAGTAAAACTCTTCACTTTTGCTCTAATTAATTTTCTTTAAAAATTCATAAAACTTTTCACTGCTTTCTAAAACTTTTTTCCCACACTCCGCGCTTTCCGTGTCGCAGAGTTGTATTTGCTTCTTCCACACTACACTATCAGCCGTACACAAAGGACAGCGTGGTCGAGGGACGACGACGACGACGACTGTTCAAAGGGGCCCGGCTACGTGTATTGTTTTTTTCTGCTGCTGCTGCTGCTTTGACCCGTGGCCGAACGAAATTTCACCGAAATTAACGACCGGCGGGTTCGGATTTCACCGGTAGCGGGTTCACTGCGCGTTCCTGCGACGAATCCGGTCACTTTACACCGCGAATCACCTCTTTACCGCGAGTTTTGGGCGGATACCGGCGGAACGGTCTGGAGAACCACTTTACTCCCGTGTACACGCACACACATACATTTTTAAAATTATTACATTTTTAAAATTATTTTTTTAATAATTATTGAAATTTCTATAGAAATGTATGTTGCACTTTGACAAAATTTAAGCAACATGTTTTTTTTTCGGCGAAAAAAATCTTTTCAAAACTTGGATATTTTGAAAACTAACGATTGCACAACAACTGAGCAGGTGTAAAATGCATTTTTAAACACTTTTTTAATTCAAATGTTGAGACCATGGCTTTTTATTTTAATTTTTATATTTTTTTTATTTTTTGTCAATTTTTATGGGAAATTTTAACGGAAGAATTATGTTAAATGGCATCTTCGGTCGTAGGAAAAGCCCCCATAAAATTAAAACCAAATAAAAAATAAAATAATTCAATTTTTGATTTTTTTTATTCGACTATGACTTTTCAGGGGGCTTCCTTACGACAAAATGAAACTATTTTCATCATTGGTAATTGCTAAAACTATTAAGAAAAATTGTAACTTAAAAAAAATATTTAAATTTTTACCACTGCCTGTGGAGTTCCCAAAATTTGTCTTAAAAGATTAACGAACTTAAAAAATATCTAAAAGGCATCAAAAGCCAAATACTATGCCACCAAACAATGCATTTAAAAAAAATGATTTATAAATATCGAATTTCAAGCCGATATATCTTTGAAATTATTTTTTTAATGAAAGTTAAAATTTCTATAGAAATGTATTTTGCATTTTGAAAAAAAAAATTAAGTTTAATTTAGTTTGAATGTGAAAAAAAATCCTAATTTTTGAAATAAAATTATTTTTAAATTATTTTATTTAAAAAAAGCTAACCATAATTGAAGATTGGTCTTTATGTTTTTGAGAAACAGCCACCTAAAAACAATAAAAAGTAAAGTTGTAGTTTTTCAAGTGTCACCCAAAGCTGTAAAATGTCAATATCTCAGAAATTTATAATCCGATTTACCGAATTATAAATCTCAAAGAATCCAAGGGACCATCTAGGAAAAGATCCTTCAAGCAAGAAAAATTATCGAGGAATGAATCGAATCGATGAAGATCGACAGCTAGAGAGTCGACTGTACATTTCTGGACTTAATTTTAAGGTCCAAAAAACAAAATCTCGTTTTGTTGGGTGTGTTTGAAATCACTTTGAATCAGGGATATTCAAAAATAGACACATGGCAAAACATCAAGATTTAAACCGTGAAAACCATGGTCATTGATGATATTAAAGAAATCACAAAAAAAGGAAAATTGGGCAAAGAAGACGTTTTCCGTTATTTGTCGCTAAAGAGAGTGTAAGCAACAGATCCCTCGCAGAAACCGGCAGAAAACGTCTGCGTTAAAAGTTCCGTTTTAGCCTAATTTGTATTGTATAACTTTATTTTTTGAAATTTAAGTCAAACGGAACCCCTTTAGACTTTTCATATGTTTAAATTTTGGGATAACATATCCAAAACTTTAGGGAAAAAACATTTTGTAAAATAATATTTATTATCAACAAAATAGGGTCTCACAAGGAGTCTAAAAAAAACATAAAAAAATAGTCTCAATTTTATCAAATTTTAAAGTGAATTTAGGATAATGAAAATACATTTACCTTCTACCTAAAACAAATATCTGGAAAAAAAATTTATGTTGAGGTGGGACAACCAAATTTGAATATGGCATTATTGATGCTTGCACTGTAACTTGGATTTTGCCCGCATTTTTCTCTCGCACTTTGGATAACACAAATTCAAAAATATAGGCTACAGCTCGTTGTTTATTTTCATTTCAAGTCGCAGTTTCCATCAAACGCAATATATAAATAATAAAAAAAAACAATTATGATATTGCGAAGATCAAACACTCCCATTTAAGCCATTTCAGCAATCACCACCCAAGTCCCGGGCAAAACTCTTCTCTCTACCTCATTTGCTGCTCTACAACGAAATAATAGCAAACATCACTAGAAAACTCGGCATTCCGCTTTTTTTTTGTTGGCCAACTCAACCCACTTTTCCTCGAGCTCTCTCTCTTCCCAGAATTCCGTTCAATTTGTTCAATAGGAAAAGTTTTGCACCCGGGCAGCAGCCAACTAGCACTGGCACTGTGTTCTGCCAAGATGAAGGATGCAGTTTTTCTTTCTCATTTGAAGCTCAAAGTTGAGGCAACCAGAAGTGAAATAGGAGGCACCAACTGTAGTAGTAACTCTCTCACACACACACTCACAAAAAATGTTGCAACAATCACAAAATGCCAATCCGGACAAATACCGGGCAAAAAGTCGATGCGGAATAGCGAAGCTGATGAAAGAGTTTTTCCCCCCATCAAATTCAACGACAAGGACGAGGACCACCTCCGTCGATCGGGACAAAGCTGATTACCTCCCCCAAACTCGTCCCGGGCAGGGTGTAACGACGAGAGCGTTTTACTCCTGGTATATTTTAGGAGTAAGTAAATTTTAAAAGCTGTTTTTGGAAGGTTAGGGTGAGGAAATGGGTGGGGGAAAACACAAACATTGTGTGTACTTTTTGGCAGAAAATCGCCGAATTCGAGGTTTTGTTTTTGCGTTGAGCTAAAAAAAAAGAAGTGGAAAAGACCAAACCGGAACGAAAACATTTTAATTTGCTGGATGTTATTTTATTGGAAAAGTTTGAAGCAAACGCCTTTTGATCTGGATTTGGATTTTCCACTGTCGAAACTGCATCGACATCCGAGTCAGACAGAGAGAGAGGGCAAACAAAAATCCACTCGTGGACCATTATTGGCTCTCGACGTTGCCGCTCGAAAGTTACCGCAAATATTGAATTTTCAAACGGGATTACACTTGTCCTGACCCCCCTCACGACCCTTCACAAGGATTTGGTTCTGGTAATGTATGTTGCTGTCATCCAGTTGACCTGTGCCAGGGTAAAAGCAACAGTCCGCAATTCAGAACCAGAGCAGAAGCAATCAGCTCTCGGTTCAGAGCCACAGCATGGATAAGCCATGTTTATTTAAGGATTTTCAATTCCATTATCACCACGGTGCAATTGCATTCGAGTGAGTGGTGGTGCCATACTGGGCAGTGACATGTGTTTTTGCAATTGTAATGACATTTTACGAAATGAGTGTTTTGTAACTTTTTTTTTATTAAATTAGGAAGTCTTTCATGCTATGTATATTAAAACAATAATGCCTGTAAATTTTTCTAAACCCTTTTTTGATGTATTTATGCAAAAACCATTAAATATTTTTCAAAGTTGTTTGATGACCTTATTTGAAAATTTTTCCCAAGTGCATTTTCATCACTTTTTCAGTTTGGTTCAAAATCATGTTCTCTTTCAGAAAAAAAAAAAATCCGGTACTTTGTTCTACAAAACCCGAGAAATCCAGATCTTTTTTCGCAAAAACATTATTTCAAGTATTCGTTAAAGATTTCTTAGAAAAATTGGGGTTCAAACTGACATTGATTTCTTTATCGTGTAAAATCGATTATAAACTTTTCAGATTACATTGTTTGATGCTTTTTATGCATTTGAAATCAAATTAAAAATATGTTAACTCTTTACAAATTGTATAGACCATACAATTTTAGAAAAAAAATATTTTCATAAATTCATTTGCATTTGCAAATTTTTGAATAGCATATTAATTTTTTCAAAAAAAAATCGAAATTTTATGGAAATTTATGTGCAATTTGCAAAAAAAATATTTAAAATGCATTTCTTTGCGTGATTTTAACATGTTTGGATTTATTCAAAAATCTTGAGAATTTTTGTGAACTTTTGATGTACAGTAGGGGAAATATACCCATTTTCATCACTCTAAGCTTTTCGACCTATTCTCGTCACTTTTTCGCTATTCAAACAACATTTTCAGATACATCAAGAATAGAAAATTGCTTGCTCACATTTTTTTAATTATTAAATACCGTAAAACAGGGTGACTTTAATAGCCGGGGTGACTTTGATAGGTTCCGCAAAATGAAGAGTACAAATTTAATACGTACCATGGTAAACAAGTGTTCAAAGTAAAGTACTTCAAGAAGAAGCTTTTATAAAATTTGGAAAAGTTTAAATAGTAAGTTAACTATAATTAGGAAAATGTTGATACATAGCATTATTTTAATATTCTCAAAGTGTCATGATTTTCTCAATGAACAAGATATCGAATCGGAAAACGGAATGCATTTTCGGATTCTTTGAACATTTTTTTATTAGGAGAAGGTAAAAAAAGTTTGTAAATAATAAATATTTTGCGGTTTCGAAGTATAATCCAAAATATTCTTTAAATTTAAAGGCATTTTCAGGTGAACAAATTGCATATAAAATGTGAAAACTTTCGATTCGTGCTTCGAATTCAGCTTAAAATGCAATATGAATCAATAATTTTATAAACAAAACTAGTTTGAACAAATTGCAGGCAAAATTGTGACTTTTTAACATTTTTTTCTGAAATTTATATGTATTTTATTAAAAAGCTTATAAACTTAGTTAACTTAATATAAACATTTTTTTTCTTAGAAACTAAGGTTAATGATGGTAAAATTGACGTCAAAATAAAATTTGAACTCCTTAAATCTGATTTCAACCAGAAAAACAATGACTACCAAAGTCACCCCGAAACTCAAAATGAAAATTTCCAATGCAACTATTTTTTAAGTACTATTGAAAAAACTTGTTTTCAAAAATAGTGCATGGACTTTGAGTGGCCTACCCCAGTACATGTTTTAAACATACCTTGAAAAAAAACCTAAAAGTTGAAAAATATTCCAAAAACAAATTGAAATCCTATCAATGTTACCCCGGGTTACGGTAGTCAAAAACACTTTACAAAAGCTTTAATTCATGTTCAATTCATATTCATATTATTGAAAAAAAAATATGTAAGAAAAATTTAAAAGAAGAAAATATAATTCATTGCTATGAAAAACAATTAATTTTAAATATTGAATTTAAAACAAACTATCGAAAAAAGTTTTTTACAACTCCATTGTGAAACTACTTACTTTTCTTATCATTCTCGAATGACAAAACGTCCTACTATTTTTTCATCAAAAATAACATAATCGAAAAGCAATTACTGGAAAGTTCTACTTTCCAGCACGCAAATGGATGCTATAAAGATTGACTTTTTAGCATTTAATTTGATGAATAATTTTTTTCTTGATCATTTTGAATTAAACGGTAAATTGGCTTAACATATGGACTTTTAACTTAAAATCCCATTCAAAGGGTGTTTTTCGGAATTACAAAAAAATCTTGTTGCAACGCATCGCAAAACTTGTTTTTTTAATAAACTATTTTTTCACACCCAATATTCTGGCCACTTTTTGCTTTTTTAATTTGACAAATTTAAAAAGTGTATAAATACACAAAACTCATAGAGAGTCTGAATGCTAAATGATAATCAATAAAATGCTTGTTATATTTTAAAATTAAAAATTGTGAATGAAATATTCATGATTCCACTTCCACTGATTGCAATTTTTTGGAAGAGATGTAACCCTTTACAAATGTTACTCTCTCACTCTCACCCTACAAACCCGAGCAGGGGTAAATAACACGGGAATACAAAATTTTGGTATTACTTGGGCAAATAACAGGGACCAAAATGTGCCCTTGGTTGCCCAGTAATAGATGGTAAAATACCATGAACTCATACCAAAGTCTAGTATGTGGAAGGGCACAACAATACCAAACCATGTTATTCCAAGGGTAAAATAATACCTCAAAATAAAACCATTTCAATACCAAGTTGAGGTCTGCTGGATTTTTGAACATTGCTTGAATACCAAAACTTGGTATTGCCATGGTTTAATTTTTAAGGTATTCCCGCTCCCTTGGAAAATCAGATTTTAGTATTCCTGTGGTCTTCCAAATACATGATTTTGGTATGATTTCATGGTATTTTACCATCTATTACTGGGCAACCAAGAGCACATTTTGGTCGCTGGTATTTGCACAAGAAATACCTAAATTTGGAATTTTCATACCATTTTTAGTGCAACAGTTGCAGTTAGTGAAAAAACGGAAATGATCCATATGCAACAGCCAAAGCTACTCACCTGATGATTCCATGTTGTTCTTAGTGATATTCTTCACCACATTGAATGCATTTGTCATTGATGAACGGCCTGTGCTTGAAGTTCTTGAAGATTCTAAAAAAAACAAGATTAAAAAATAAATGTTATTAAAATGAAACTGGATTGAAATTCACCAAAATTCTATAATCTGTCGATTAACTCGTTTTTCAAAGTATTTGGTTATCCCAACTTAGAGAAATTTCAACGTTTTAAAAAAAAAAATCTTAGTGGGTATATAAAAAAAATTAAAATCAGCTTTAACATTTTTGGGTTTCAAGTCATTTTAGCGCAAAATTAATTATCTCATCAAAATTTACAAAAAAAAATCCCATAGTTTCAGAGGAATTTGATGAAACCTTTCAATACCAAAATAATACCAAAATGTGGCATCCTGACTTAGAAAATTTTCCACGATGTCAAGTCATTTCTTTAGGGGGTATATAAAAAATGTTTAAAATCAAGTTTGAAATTTCCGGTTTTCAAAGAAAGCATTCGCTTTGAGACATCATTTTAGCGCAAAATTAATTATTTTGTCAAAATTGGTCAAAATTTTCCCATAGTTTCAGAGGAATTTGATAAAACACTGTAAAACCAAAAGAATACCAATATGTGGTGTTCGACCATTGACAAATTCTGCAATTTTGCAATATCAAAACAATACCTTTAATTGGTATGATAGCACATTTTGCTCTTGCATAATCCTTAAGACAAATTTTAAAGGGTCCAGGAATACCAAAATTTGGTATTGATACCATAGAAACGTATTATTACGCATTTCCCTTGTTATTTACCCATGCTCGGGAAATAGCACTACCTCACCTCATAGCTAAATTAAACTCGATCTCTGGCAAGAGTTTAATTTGCATGTGTTCATCCATTCACACCAACCTTTGGAATTCAAAACTGTTAAAGTGTCACTTCAAGCCACTCGAAATGTAAATTAGTTCCGGCTTTGGTGCAGATTGAGCCATAAAACTATATAACTCTAGCAAATTGCTACTTGCTTGGAACTTGAGCAGACGGCAATAAAAAAAACTTGCAACTAAACCAACCTTAAACCGAAATTTTGAGAACAAAACTTGGAACAAAAAGAAGTGTTTTTAACAAATTGAACAATTGACCAAATTAATTTAGGACTAATTTTATTGCAACTTTTAAACTAATTTAAAGCTTGTTTTTAAAAATAATTACATATTTTTTCCCAACACGCAATTTCCGTCACCCAGATTTACCTCACCACAAAGTTGAGTATTTTACGACACCAAAGTGCAGAATAAATATGTTAAAATTACAAATCTGTGTCGCGAGCCCACACACTCACTTATTCTAACCCCCTTGAGGCGAAAGACATTTTCCCTCCGACACGGAACACGGCAGCGAACGCATATTTAGTCTATGTTTTTGCATGCCTGAAACTGCTTATCGTATATCAAATTAAAACCACGTGTGCGAGGAAACACATTTGCGTTAAAGGTTAGGTTTTGGCGCGGAAAATGCGCCCCTGCCAGAATCCCGTGCTCATTCATAACGCCCAAAGTGGCACCTTAACTGCTCGGCTACACTTTCATGGGTGAGATTTGTTGTGCATTTCTGGAGTAAGGTTTGAAAGTGGCTTGTTTTGGAAACTTGAAAAGACAAAATAAGATTTTTCCCTCTCTTTTAAAAAGCATATTTTAAAAAGATTTTTCTGATTTTTTCAACTACTTCCACAGCAAAAAATCCGTTGAGAACGACGGAAGTCAACGTGGTTCCAGCTTCTCTTCCCGGTTCTTCAGCACGTGTTGTGTGCAGTCACTGCCTTCATATGGAAATTTATATGATGTTGCACCCGGGCTTCATCAACGAAACGACGGACGCGCTATAGCTTGCCACTTTGTCGTACGTTACATTTAGCGTGGAAATTGAAGTTTGAAATATTAAAACGTTCATGTCTCGCGCTGGCAGCACTGCCAACTCCACCAAGGGGAGGTGTTACGGTTTGTGATTTAGTGAAACAGTCACCGAAAAAATGAGGGAGACGCATGGTTGTTTAAGGCTCTGGCCGTAATGGCAACAGTTCCCAAAAGTCTGTGTGGCACGTGTTGGAAATAATATCCAGGTTAATTTCCGTCTCACCTTTTTAGTGCCGAGGTGGTTCGTGACGCGGCGCAAAATGTTAACTGCGCCCCAGTCAAGTGGGTCATTTGACACTAATGGGGGATTACTGTGGAGGGGGATTTGCGGTCATGATAACTTGAAACTGATTTATTGCTGGAATTAGATATAATTTTAAATGCGACTTTACTATGTTGTTTAGTCACAAAAAGCATAAGTTTTCAAGTGAAACCGTTCCTCAATTTCCACGAAAATTGAACATTATTTTAAAATTCTCTGTATAAGAGATAACCAGGACGGGAAATCTTCAACGGACTTTTCTTCCACGTTTGAGGCTAGATCTCCAAAATGGCTGAATGAAATGCTTCGAAATTGTTTTAATACCTAAATTGATCAATTTTTAACATGTTGGAAGGTTGTTGGAAGAGTTTAGTGCATTGTTCTTTTTGAAACTCATTGTTGATATTTGCAGCCTTGTTGAAGAAAAAAGCTGTTCAAACGAAAGAGAGTTCTATCAAATCCATGGTAATGACAATCCCACATCATTACCGCAAACTTCTGACTAAATGTTTCCCTTCCAACCAAACAATTCATGCTAAATAATTATCTTCGTTTAGTGATACCCCACCGCGTAGGCAGCCCCCTCTTTTCCAACAAATTTAAAAACAGTAAAGTAGTTTCCTGCGAAACCATATAACCATCACCGCGGAAGCTTCCAGCTACACGCTCGTTAGCGCGCCCCCAAATGATTCACACAACGATTATGATAAACTGGCCACTTTTTTCCAGCGTATGAATACAATTTTTAATTAAAACTTAATTGCCACGTGTAATGACCGGAGCCGGAAGCGGACAGCAGACGTGCGAGAAAAAAGATGAAAAAAACGCTGAAAAGCTGCTCCCGGTGAGGATTTTTTACGCTCATCACTGAACACAGAGTTTAGTGCAGCAGATCACATGCAAAGCAAGCTCACACGAGTGGGGTTTTTTTTCTCATCTTTTAGTTTCGCGCGGAAGGGTGCAGCGCAAAATTTTCTCGCAGTTTTCCCTCACCACCAGCTAATATCAGCGAACCGTGGACGGTGGTCAGTAGAGTTTTTTTTTGTCCTCTTGCAAATCATTTCTCAACTCAACGATCCAGCTCGCGGGCGGATATTATGGAGGAAAATTTTCCCTTTATACTGCTACCACTAAATTGATAATGGTCCCCTTATTAGCGATAAAGAGAGAAAGTGAATAACACGGTGCTGGTGAGGCAAAAGGGAAGCTATTAAACTCAATCAGGTAGTTTTTATGACGTTCGTTTTCACGAATCGTGTGCTACTCTAACTTAACTTTATCCGCTATTAATTGGAACATATTGCAATTTTTCGGCTGCCGATCCCGATGATGCTATGAGACGCGGGTTCGATTCCCGCCTTATCCACTGAGCTTCTATCGGATGGTGAAGTAAAACGTCGGTCCCGGTTTCTCCTGTCTCGTCAGAGGCGCTGGAGCAGAAATCCCACGTTAGAGGAAGGCCATGCCCCGGGGGGCGTAGTGCCAATAGTTTCGTTTTTTTTTTTGCAATTTTACGGCCAGTGAAGTTTCAAGCGCTTTCCAAAATGTCGAAACTATTACTTAGCCGAAAACTGTTTTAATTTCTCATCAATAACCGATAAATTTGATTATTATCTCTTACATTGAACATCAAGTTTCATAAGCGTAAGCTTATCTTAACAAGGATATAAAATTTTACTGGTTCTCATTTAATTTTATGTATTCTAGCTTAAAGTCAAAGTACTTAAATTCGTTTCTTAGAAATCCAACGAAATAACCACCTTTTGGAAGTTTAAAAATAAATTGAACAGACGCCGAGCACTGTTGATAAGTTTTGTTTGAAAAATTCTTGTCGGCAGGGTTACCAGGTCTGAAAAGAATAAAATCTGAAAAAATCATGCAAGCCATTTTACTCAAATTAGTGAAAAGTTTTGTTCAATTATGATGTATTTTCAGTTATAATATTAACGTCAGAGCTTCACAAAATAAGCAATATAAATTAATTTATCTTAGTCAGGAAGAAAAATAGATATTTTTTAATTGTCACTCAAAATGTATGTCATTCCCAGATTTATGTGGCAACCTGGCTCCCCTGCTTTTAGGGTATTTAATTCCCTACTACTTTGTCTAAGAGTGTAAGGAGATCAGAGTAGATATTGATGAGTAGGCTTAGTGAATTTTCACGATTTCGCGGTCAGCGTGAATTTTAAGGATTTTTAGAAATCAATGCATTAAAAATAACAAATTATGCCAATTTGTTATCTATTAGGTATTTAGTGTTTTCAATTAACACTCTACAACCCAACCCCGCCTTTAGACGGGCTTCGATTTAAAAAATCGCCAAAAATCCATTTTTAACCAATTTTTGATCTTTAAAAAGCATTGGAAAGAAGAACTCTTAAAATTTTAGAAAATTTATGGGTTGGAAGTTTTATTTGTTTTATGTGGTTTTGCCAATGTTTTCAAAAATGTATTTTTTTTAGGTGTCAACTTTGGCTGTATTTTTTACTAATATTTCCCATATTTTAAGTAAAAAGAAGCATGCAGTTATTTTTCTAGTGACTATGCCTCAACGCATTTATTTACAATTTAAATGATAATGGTGCCATTTTATGGCAGAAATTGTGAAAAACAAGCAAAAATTGAAAAAGTGGCTATAAAAACATGTAAAAATTAGATAGGCAAAATGTAATGATAGGAGGTGGTAGAATAGGCTAAATACTTCCAAAAACGAACATAAACTTAACAAGATAAATGCAAATTAAAATACTAAAAACTAAACAAGAAAAACATAAAACAAGAGAAGTAAAGTTTTTCGTAGAGTAAAAGTTGCTCAAAATGACCTCCTGAACACGGGAAAAATAAAAAAATTCGAAAAAAAAAATTGGCCAGTAGAGAGTTAAATACGTTTTAACTCTAATATTTATTTAAAAGAAACACAGACATCAAAATATAACTATCACAACATTCAGTAAAAATCAATGCTATGAATACGTGAGTTGAAGTACAAAAAAAATATTAAATAAAAAAATACTTCATTTTCGGAATCTTCAAATGATCCCAAAACGAGAAAAATAAAATTGCAGTTAGGCAAATGTAAATTTTATATAATTTTATTTTTTCTCTACTTTAAACTGTAACTATAACTATACTTCAAAAATGTACAAAGCATTAATGGATACTTTTTGCAGCAAATTATTAAAATGCTTTAAATAAGATGTTTAGTTATTTTTTTATATTTTCAGAGACAAAAGCAATTCTTTTTATATGGTTTAGGATGTCTAGTAAAAATTGAACTGCAATTAAATGCATTTTCCTGCATTTATTGTCACTCTAAGCTCAAATTAGTTCGTTTAAAATCATTTTGAATATAAGTGAAATTTCCATGTTCAGTTCAGTAAAAAAAAAATCGACATTTTTTCGGAATTTGTTTTGGAAAACTAGTTGCTAGTTAAATTCCAGATGATAAAGATTATATCATTTTTAAAGTAGAATTTAAAAAAAATGAAGATGCAAACTCGATTTACTCAAAATTAAACTACTTCACTACGCTTCAAAATATTCATAAAAATCTGCCCATTTCAGTAATATTTTAATTGTTTGATAATTTGATTTGGAAAATTTCTTAGATTTTATGCTTAAAATGCCATTGGGTTACATACATGTATGAGGTTGGTATGAGCACACACTTACATTTTTTTTGTAAAACTGTTTTCAGGGCATTAAAATATACATTTTCAACTTTTAACAAAACAAATTTGAAATCATTTGGTTGTATCTTTGCCGAGATATAGCTATTTGAAGTAAGCAGTTTCAAAAAACGGGTGCCACGATATCTCAACACTGCTTCGACCAAATCGGCTCAAAATGTTGGTGAAGACTCGCTAAACCGGTTCCGTGTGCATGACGAAGGCCGATTTTCAAAAAGTTTATTTAAAAAAAAGTTAAACATATTTTTAAGTTTTTCATATTAAAAATCGTCAGTTTTTGATTTTTGTATTTTTTTAAAAAGCAAAATTAAAAAATCGGGCTTCGTCATGCACACGGGATATGTCTTGAGAGTCTTCATCCCAAATTTCAGCTAATTCGGTCCATCCCATCTCGAGATATCGTGGCACCCGTAACTCTAGGTTTAGAAAAAAACGCTCACAAAGTTTGACAGTTCGCTTTGCGCATGGCAAAATTTCAAACTTAAATCGTTACAAACTTGAATCATGAAATATCTTCATGAAACTTTCAGGAGTGATTGAAAATCATCATTTATGTGGAATCAGAGGCGACTCGTCCACCTGTTCAACCTGTTCATTGAACAGGTAGCCGATTTCAAGCGGATATTTTTTTTTTATTTAAGTACCACGGTGCTTTTTAAACCAGCAACATACAATTACAATTTTTGTTTCAATATACGTTAACAAAATCAACGCCCTATGTTCAGCAGCGCTGCATGCACCAAAAAAGCTTTGGCCCGCCACCCTTTACTCTTTACCTCTCTTTACAACCCACCAATACTAAAGCGAGCCAGCCTAGCGGGCCACGCGCAAATGCTCATCGCGTTCAACACCGACCCTCTGAACGTCGGGGAAAAAATCTCCATACAGAAAAAAATCAACACATGTTTAGAACTTCCTATCGAGAAATTTAAAGTGAGAGTGTGTGCAACATGGAGTTAAGCTTTCTGTGCAGTTGCTGTGAAGGTTCCCATGGCACTTCGAAAAGTTTAACTCCATGTTGCACGCACACACTCTCACTATTAATTTCTCGATTCATACGCAGTGGCAGTATCGATGTGTTGGTAAATCAGGTTCAATCTGAGAGCGTGAACTGACAGCATTTTTGGGAGGGAGCGAAATGCCACCCCCAGGCCCCAGCCGACTTAGTTCGCTCAGCTCTCCAGGGAGCTCCATGCAAAAGGTAAACAAGCCAGCGCGTTGACAGCACGTTGAGAGCATGAATAAATGAGAGAGCGCGAGAGCACCACAGATATTGCTCTATATTTGGCGCACTTTTAGGCATCAGGCTGTTTTGCGCAGACTGATGATGGCTTGTTTTAAAACTGGAATGTTCAACTGCGCGCGTTGAACCTCTTCGATCTTCTTGGTTACTAGTGGATTCTTGCTCTACTGGAAAGAGATGTGATTGATAGATTGAATTGAAACAATTGAAACAAAAAAGTACTGTGCTTTTTCCAGAATCGGGACACATGAGAAGAATTATGACAGTAGATTCAACCATGATCGTTATTTTATTTCTGCGGATGCAGTCCTAAAAAAGTTTAAGATTTGATGCCATTAAATGCTCCAAAAACGACTGTGTTTATTCAGACTGTAGTCCCGGTTCACTCTAGTTGAATATATTATTATCATATATTGTAGCATGAATTTGTTCTGAAAACTTTTTTTCACTGATGCTAAAAACAAATATTTTAATTATTTCGAATTCATGTCAATATAGTTTTGTTTTTAACATCAAAAGCCCTTCAATTCAATTCTCTAAAAATTTGACAAAGGATCAAAAGCGATACGACCTGGTTCTAAAAAGTATAGAGTAAAATGTCAATTTAATTTTTAAACCAGGTTAGCTCAATATTAGTTGGGCTTAAAAAAGCCCAACAAACAGTTTTCTTTTGTTAAGGATGTGGTATTTTTTCTAACATCCTGATGAATAGTTTTAAAATTCAGTATAATATTCAATAACTTCCCTTGAATTTCGATAAGGATGGCAGAGCGATTGCTCTATTTTTCCACATTCCCCACGCTAATGATTAAGTCTTAAAAATACATTTTAACGAGAGTCTTAATCATAATTTTAATTAATTATTTGCATAAACAGAAAATTATAATAGTATAAAAATAATAAAACGTAAAAATAAAAGCCATTGAAAAAAAAAAGCTTAAAAAACATTTTTTAACATTGAACAAGTACTTCATTCGGGCACGAGTCGCCTCTGTGTGGAATTAACAATTTTGCCGTAATATGAAATTTTGAGATTTTCTACATGTATGTAACCCCTTAAGCATCCAAAAAAACACTCCGGTACTAAGATTTGACTGGTTATTTAATCATTTTTAACACACCGTGAAATTTTGTGTTTTCGCATTTTTTTACATTTTTAACGTGAAAAACACTGTTCCTCCTAATGATTTATGCGACGATGTTTTTTCTAAAAAAATATAAGAAAAAATAAATGCCTCACTTAATTATAACCACTTTTTCCATTATACCTCAACTTACCTGATCGTAGAAAGTACTTTGGAAAGAACTTTTCCATCAACAGAAGGGTTTAAAAGCTTTCAAAATTGAAACCTTTTAAGCTGTGTTAAACAATTGAATAAAATTGAGTTATGCTTTCAACCATCAGTCTAGTGGACGTTCCATCATCCAATTCCAGTAGATTCCAAATGGATTCTGAATAGTTTGAAAGCTTTCCTAGTCCATTCGCGCTATTGTTCGCTTTCGAGCAAAAACGATATGTTCTTCGCGAGCAAATCAGCACCACCACCACCAAAACGAATTTCCTTCCCCTCCTCCTCTCACATTCCCAAAATCCCAAACCGGATCGATTAAATAATTTCGTGAAATTAACACCACACATGTCTGCAAAGTTTCTGCCATGTCCGGCGGCCATCTCTGGAGGATTGTGGCAAAACTCCACTCGTACGAAACATAGAAATCCCATCCGGAACGGATCCGGGGGAGAAATGAATGCAAATTCAATTCGGGAAACCGCTCACACTTTTTAGTGTGATTTGCAGCTGCACACACACCCTGACATGCTCGAGAGGGAAATGGGGAAAAATTTCCACTTATACTCGTTATGGCAAGCAAAACTCAAAAATGGGTCCATTTACCATGGTGAAATATGCTGCCAGCCACGCGGAGTTGTCGGGGAACCGTTTTTTGTAGCAGCTGAATGAAAAAAAAAGCACGTCGAGTGAATCAAACATGAAAAACAGTTAATTGATGTGCGCGCACCCCCTTTTTCCCTCGACCCACCGCAACGCAATATGGACTGACTAACCGAGTAAATGCGTGAATTATGCGACGGATATTGGAGATTTTTGCCGCGCCCCCACTGACTTTTTGCCTATGACTGCGAAAAAGTTTTTTTTTTTATTTACATGTTTTCAATACACCTACCACCACAAACGCGCCGCATAATTGATAATCTCTGGAATGGGAAAGCAACTGGAAAATGATGAATTATGAATGAGCGGATTGAATGTGTTCGGATTGGGTTGGGATTTTTTTTTGCGTCAAATGTTGGAACCAAAAGTTAAACAAATGTTTGATTAAAAATTCAAACTTTTGCAGCATTATGCACTGCTGGCTATGTTGGATTTGTGGCATTATGATTCAAACCAAAGTGAATTACTGTACATTTTTTGAAAAAAAAATTGTTCTCCATTTACAAATGCATTTATTTCAGTACAAGTGGGAAAAACCATTGAATAATTATTGATAATTACAGAAACTTTTCATCTTTTTGACATGCTTTCCGTCCAATTAGCTGTTTTTCGATATTAAAAAAAATATTTTCCAAAACTTTTAATTGAAACTTGCTTGCTCTCTAGGGTAACAAGAAAAATGATAAATTTAGGGGAAAAAACAAAGGTTACAACCCCCTGGCTCGACTCTTTAAGCAAAACTAAGTATCTGTGCCAATTTTGAGCCAAATCGAACAAGGTTGAGAGTTGAAATTTGTATGGAAAAAAATCGCGAAAATGTATGGGGAAAACATCGATTCAGGATTATGGCAGCAGATGGCGTTCAAACCAAATTTGTCCAATTGTGGATTTTTCAAAACAGCAATCGGCTCATGTATAAATGTATGTATGTCAATGTATAAACAGATATAAAGGAAGTACATAACAAAATACATTTTTCTCAAAAAACCACACCAAATAAGGATCGACTTGGATCGTGTTGCACTTTTCGACAAAGTTTTATAGAATTAAACTTGCTACGTGAATCTCAGTTTTGGGTAAATATTCAATGTTATTGTTTTCAAAATATTTTTTTCGAAAAGATAAAAAAATGCACAAATGTTTCATTTTTCATCATTAAAAATTGGAATAATAGTTAATCAGAAATTGGCTGTTTGAGTGAGACTTTGAAAACTTCAATTATCCTGTTTGTTTTTTTTATCCGCTGTATTTCAGCAACCAGAGGTTCAACCTTCAATGTTTCTTAAAAAATGGAGCCAACATTTTTTTTGGGTAGGATTTCATTTTTCCCATTAGACACGTTTTTTCAAAAAATCATAATCATAATTTTTTTTGACTTCTTGAGTTGCGTGTTTTTGTCTCCTAAAAAACAAAAAAAAATGGAATTTGGAAACTGAATTCTTATCTAATATAATTTTGTAAATTTAATTAGGCCGTTCCAAATAATTTTCAAAGTTGAAAATCAATTTTAGCATGATTGAAACAGTTGAAACATATTTTAAAGTCTCGCTAATGCTATTCATAATAATACATGATTTTGGGAAATCAAAAATTAAGTCTAAGATAATTGTTTACTTTGTTGCTGAATAAAAAATCCAATTTCAAATTGAATTAATTTCTATGAAAAATTACTGATTATCAAATTCAAACTACGGACATAATTGTAACGTCATGATTCGAAATCCGGACACTAAGTAGCATATCATTTTTGTTATAGCTGACAAAAAATCATGTAATAAGTTGGAAATGAAGAAATATCATCAGGATGTAGTATTAACAGTCAGTTTTTAGAGAATGCATGCAAAATATGTATTTTCTAACAATTTTTCATCAAAATTTGAAAATTAAAATGACTTGTTGTGCTTCGAATCCCGGACACTGATAAAAGCTGATTCGAAATCCGGACATTTTTGCTTCGAATTCCGGACACTCGTTTTTGTTAATGAATCGCACAAATTTGGACTGAAATGTTAGTGAATGGCATTCTTTAGGTCTCAAATAAGCTGTTAACATCAAAACAATCGATATTTTATATAAAAATTTGCTAGAATTTAAGGAAATCAAAACCATAAATTTTGCTTTGCCTTTTCGGTGCTTCGGACGCCCATGAAATATTTCAAGTGAAATGTTTCGCATTTTTGGTAATCTTATAATTTTATTTTATTTAATTGTTCTGACATTAGCTACAGCGTTCAAACAAACTTTAAATGAAAGTTGATGTTAGAATTCATCAAATAACACAGTTTTGACATTCATAATGCGAACGTATATCCAAATAATTGAAGAATTCGAATCAAGACGTTATTTAATTATTTTTCAACTAATATCAGTTCTATAGCAAATGTCTATATTCTTGCATGCACTTAAGGTCTTTTTGAACACTGAAAAACATTAGCAAAACCTTCCAATACAATACAATAAAAAAACATCCTCACATTAAATAATAATAAAACTAATTTTTTACACCTTGCAATAACAGGCGCTTAGAAAATCTTTGAAATTTTTCAGTAAAATATTTCAAATCTAAAGTACGCTCATTTGTTTATTTATTACATTTTGTTTGTTATAATTTACAGTTTCCAAATAAATTTGAAATTAATACTTATGTGAAAATTAATCAAATGACACAGATTTAACAAATATTAAGATAATATAGTCCAAGTTAAAGGTGAAACAAGTTGAGATTTCCAGAATTTGAAGCGTCCGGAAATTCGAATCATAACGAATCTTACTTTTATCACTTGTTTTGTTAACAACTGCATATTTAAAGCTAAACTGGACATAAATCGAGACCAAAGTTGAGGAATAAATAACCAAAAAGAGGTTAAGTATTAGAATCAGCCATTCTTTGGTGTCCAGGTTAAGATGCAAAACATGTATTTTTTTAGATTTTTACATGCACAGAAAAAAATGATGGTAATATTCATCAGGAAATGGTGACAGATTTTGTGTCAGTTTTTGATGAATATTCATCAGGTTCACATTTTTACACATTTTTTATGTAATTACTCGAAAAAAAGAGGTATTATTCAACCTACCAAATTTTCAACATTCCAAAATTCAACTTTTTTTTCTGTGTGAATTGTTAGAAAAGATGCATATTTTGAAACACATTTGGAAAACATTTGAACATTTTTAAATTATATCAAATATTTTTGCCAGCCAAATCAAACATGTTGCGTTACTAAGTGTCCCACTTCTTCAAAAAAAATCTAAAAATTGTAGTGAAAAAAATAATTAAAAACTGGAAAAAAATGTCTCTTTGAAATCTACAAATTTGCCAACAATAATAAAAATCCGTTATCTTGATAACAATTTATTTTCTTTAATGTTTCATTATCATTTTCGTATGGACAACTATTTGAATTATGTGAAGATTTTTATAGAAAAACAAAGCTGGAAACGGCGTTTTTTAACAAATTTTCAGCCAACTTGCTCATTTTACAAAAAAATAAATAATAAAAACTCCAATAAATGCGTTAACCACAGAACATGATTGGATTGATTTTGTTTCGATTGAGTTACTTTTTTGTTGAAATCAAAAGGTTAACCAAAATATTATGTCATCTTCCAATTATTACACAGATTTTCATTAAATTAATAGCGTAACCTTTACGCAACTTCCAATTTCAATTGCAACCCTCAACAGAAAATCGTATAATTAACTTCGCGGTGTCCCACCACAGTAAAGTCCCTCACTAATCCAGTCGTTTAGCTACCTCACACAACCCACAACCAAAAGCTTCCACTCGCTTAATTATTAAACCATTTAGCTTTGTTTTCTGGCTTCGGGGTGGTGTTGTGTTTAGGTTTTGCTTTCCCTGGGCTAACCAACGGAGTACAACAACTCTCTAATGAAGCGGTAAAAACTGAAAATGCACCCCCACCCCCACTTCTCTCTCTGTGGCAGTTTGGCCAGGGTGACAACAATAAAAGCTTGCCCACTTTGGGGACCGACCTAATGAAACTAATTTAAATTCACTATAAATAAAATAAATTATCCAACCCATCAGAGACCTCAGCGAACGGGAGGTTGTGTGTATTTGTGTGATTCGATTGGATTCTGTGTGACTAGATAACAAATTCCGAATCGCTCGCGTTTAATCTGAATATAATTGTAAATTGGCGCGATATTTCGCTCCACCGATATATGTATCTCTGGAGTGGCGGTGCGGTCGTGGAGTTGGTGAAACAGTAATTACAGCCTAACGCACACATTAGTGCACCACGGTTGACCACGTGACTATCCCAAGGGAAAAACGGGGGAAAAGAACCAACACGGTGTGTTTGAGTGGTAAATTTTGCTCTTTGGTTTCCCTGGCAGTTTGCGCACTTTACGCGCTACCTACCTCCAAAGAGTGTAAACCAGTGCCAGCCGGCGGAACAAGCCTCAGATTTGTCGATGAACGGTTTAGCTTAGCTCATCCAACGAACCACGACTAAATCTGACCACGCTGGTGCTGCCTGCCTGTTATTATCGTTGTCGTTACACAGATTGAACGCCCCCAACGGGAGCAGCCAGCAACACATCACACGTGACCGCCCACGGCCCTGCCACGTGCGACAAATGAACCTGCCCCCTGCGGGTTGTGATAAATTAAAATCACTTTCAGCTATGCAATTATTCTATTAATTAGTTGGGACGTGCTTGAAGGTGTGCTGGCGGAATTTAAACATTTTCGCACATTGTTTTTAAGTTAAATTGTGTCGTGCTCGTGATGGTCGTAAATTTTTGGAAGTTGAAATTACGAGTGAAAACGTAGCAAGTTGAGCGTGCGAAAACATTCCCGAGATTCCTAACACAAACTCAACCAAAAAAATGTGCACCATTTAATTTTACTATTCACGCGACTGTGAAATGCAACAATCACTCGGCGAAATTTTTCATGACAACATCAAACTTAAAAGTGCAATTGCACACCGTCGGAACGAAATGGAAGCGACGACACGAAATATGCACACTGAAATAAAAATGACATCTGGATTGCAACCCGTAGTTGCGAACATTACCATCAAGTGTTGCCCCCGCATCGTCATGAAAGGAAATGGGTTATCTACCTAGTGGAAACAAGTTTTTCTTAGGTTTGACTTTTTGACATGCTTTTTGTTCCTTTTTTGTGAATCAGAAATAAAACAATGTTTTCTAGATTTTAAATATTTGTTATCCATCATAAGTTTAAACATTCCATTCTCAGACAAAAAAAAATAAAAGAAAACCAGTTTCAATAAAATAAAACAGTAGAAATAGAAAAAGAGATTTTAATATCTAATGTTTACCAAACTATTTTTCATAAAATCATATTAATTGCATTATTTTTTCAAAACATTGATACTCTCTAGAAAATAACCCAGCAAAGTTACATAAAATCACCTAACTCTTAAAAAAAAAATTTTAAATGAAAAAATACCCTTCTGAGTTATTACAGATTTCAAAACTACATTAAATTTAACTTCTAAGGACCTGTCCCAATTTTTTTAAACAGTCGAGTTATGTTAAATGGCAGAATTTTCAAAACCATGCTTGTATTTTTTTTATGAAAAAAATGTTTTTTTTCCAAATTCTGAGTACGCCATCAAATCGGGCATCCAATTTCACACAAAAGTCTTTTTGACACAAAATTTCCTTATCATCACCATGTCAGGCTGCAAGTTACAAAAAACAGGTATTTTTTCGAATATTCAAAAATGAAAACGGACCTTAGATTCGTGATTAACGACCACAATTTTTCTAAGGACAAAATTTCACGCAAAAACAAAGAGGGGTCATCACTTTTTGTTACCAAAAAAAACTTTTTTGAATATTTTTTAATTTGTTTTATGGGACATAAAATTGCATATTTTCAAAAAAAAATCCTTAAAGGGCAAAACATATTTGACCAGATCATCAAAACCAAATAAGGTCAAAAATTTATGCAACTGTCCACTTAATGTTGAGAAATTTTTTGTAAAATGTCCTGCTCCTATCTGTATAAATTATATCGAAATTTTATAATAAAGAATTCAAAAGGCTAAAAACGTATTTTTAGCCTATTCAAATAATGGGCTAGATATTCAAATTTTTAAATAATTTTTAATGAAAAATAGCACAAATTTTTTTTCTACAAAATTTTCTTTTTTAAGTTATTGATGATCAATAAAGAAAGGCTAATAGAGCAAAACTTAAAAATCTCATTTATCGTGTTTTTTAACTTTGCATGGCCATAGCTCACCAAACTCAAAAAAGCTAAATGTAGGGAATTTTCTAAGCTTTTCGAAAATATTGTTTTCCATAAATGGGCCAACATGGACACTATTTTTAATATTTGGAAAACTGCGTTAAAATTTTTTATATAAAAATGGCAAAGGCTTGAAGCGGTGTAACCTAACAAAATTTCAAAAAAGAAATATTGATTTTTCTTGAAAATTTGATTCATCATGGAAAAGTAATTTTTAAACTAAAGATTTTTTGTTTTTATTTTTCAAAAAATCATAGCTTGGTAAAATATTTTTTGCTCTTTCTGCAATTTTCTGAAAAGATGACATTTTTTGTCCCTAAGCCATATCAACAAATTAAAAAAAAAACAAATCTTGTTTTATAAGAAATTCTTTTTATGTGACAAAAAGTAATTAAAAAGAAAACAACAATTTTTATTTCTTGAGTATTTTTTTCGGTTTAGTCCTCAAAGTTTCCTCATCGATACTGTCTGAAGATACATTTTTATTCGATTTTCAAATACTATTTCTGTATGGACAGCTGCCAAATTTATATGGAAAATGGTATGGATAAACTGTTGATGCAAAATAATGTTTTAGGGCAGACAAAAGGCACCCACAAATTAAAGGCAGATTAAAAATGCAAAAAATATCGGATTGCCGAAACCTTAGAAAATTGCTCAATTCCATTTGAAATCCGTGGGCAGACAAAAGGCACCCACAAATTTAAGGCAGATTAAAAATGCAAAAAATATCGGATTGCCGAAACCTTAGAAAATTGCTCAATTCCATTCCAATCCGTGAATTCCACCAAATTTTCCTGTCAATTCTTAATTGAAAACCAACCCCCCATTGAATAAAAATTCAACGATTCGTTGCAGAACTTGATTTTTTTAGCACTCAACGTATTTAAGTAACAATATGAGCAAATATATGTTTTTGAATTGAACTATGTATTTAATAGTGTATTTTATCTTTTACTCTTATTTTGTGTATTTATGCCATCATTTTTTCATAAATCATATCAGATTTGTATTCACCAAAAAACAAAAAAAATACAAAAATCTTGTTAATTTAACACCATTTCAGAACTTTCCCCAAGTAAAAGACAACTTTCACACTGTAAAACAAGTGCAGCTTTCACCTTTTTTCCGACAGAGATGAAAAGCGAAAATATGCTCTGATCCTCACTCGCAGCAGTTTTTCACACAGTTTTCCAGGGTAAACGAGCAGCACGAGCACGGAGCCATGTCACATATAACTTTTTCCAGTCGTATGAGTGACTGTGTGTGTGTACATAAATCAAGAACCGTGTGGATTGTGACAAAAAGACAACGATATCCTTTCAAGTCCCTTGCCCCTGCTCGTTCCGGGGAAAGGGTATTACAATGCTCTTACTTTGACTGGTGCTGGGCTATGATTCAGCGCCAGTGATATCGCATTTATTTGATCTTAAATAAACGTGCTCTTTGGAAAATATGGTTTGTTCGGCTGGCCTTGAAGGAAAACCCAACAGTTGGAAAGGATTCTTGTGTTGAGAGAAATTTGATTCTTTTAGGTTTTTTTTTTCGTTGGGCGACGAGATGTCAGAAACAATACCGTAAAAGTGACATTTCTTGGAAAATTGAGGGGAAAGAGGAAACTCTATTTTTCCAACAGTTACAACTTTGTCATGCGATAGCTTTTAGATTTTATCACTTGTGATCGTGTCGACACGAGTTGCAGAGTTTGGGGGTAGATTCCTCCTTAAAGTTGCCCGGAAAAGAGGCATTTTCCTCCTTTTCAAGATGGTGGTGTCGACAGGACGTGAAAGGATGCTGGAAGGACGAAGAACCAGAGGCGTAAATCACACGACACAGAAATAGAGAGAGGGGGCGAACTATTAAAATGATACATTATATTTAATATCACTGTGAGGGTAGGGAAAATATACTACCACACCGGAGAAATGGGACGTCCATATATTTTTCGCGCTTATTATTTTCGTCCTATTCTTTTACAGTGCCAACCTTTCCTTTTTATTGCTGCATACCAAAAGGTAGAAGCATTTTTTCGTCTGCCCAAGAAAAGTCATAATTTTGCCTCAGATGGTGGCAGATAGTTTTGAAAAATTGCCGCCTTCGTGGGAGGTTTTTTTGCATGCTCTCCAGCAGTATGGAAGAGCAAAGTCACTGCAATTTATCAACGTGGTTTAATTAACTATCGGACGGAGATAATTAAATGTGGCACGTGGAAAGTAGTGTACTTCCCGTTCACGGTTGAATTTATTTCGCCAAAAAAAAAACTAATGTTGAAATGATTTGTGTCTTGTGTCTTGTGTCTTGTGTCTTGTGTCTTGTGTCTTGTGTCTTGTGTCTTGTGTCTTGTGTCTTGTGTCTTGTGTCTTGTGTCTTGTGTCTTGTGTCTTGTGTCTTGTGTCTTGTGTCTTGTGTCTTGTGTCTTGTGTCTTGTGTCTTGTGTCTTGTGTCTTGTGTCTTGTGTCTTGTGTCTTGTGTCTTGTGTCTTGTGTCTTGTGTCTTGTGTCTTGTGTCTTGTGTCTTGTGTCTTGTGTCTTGTGTCTTGTGTCTTGTGTCTTGTGTCTTGTGTCTTGTGTCTTGTGTCTTGTGCCTTGTGTCTTGTGTCTTATGTCTTGTGTCTTGTGTCTTGTGTCTTGTGTCTTGTGTCTTGTGTCTTGTGTCTTGTGTCTTGTGTCTTATGTTTTTACATATTAAGATCACAAAGTTTATTCTTTTGACGGTAGCTGACAAACGACTTCCAACCAAATCTACCCATAAACCAACAATTCCATGTCAACTGAAATGGGAATCCACGCCAGAATTACTGCACGTCAAAACAAATGTGTTCTGCCTTCGAGTATTCTTTTAACTCGTTCTCAGCAGAGCAAAACGAAAATCTGGGACAAGTTCATTTTTCTTTTATTTTTTTTTCCACCCCACCTCCCCAGCAGGGTAGCATTCAAAAAGCGGCACAATCCCATTAAAACGAAGGGGGTCCTACCCGAAGGATGAAAGCCGCAGGTTTTGGTCCTTTCTTTGCCCATGTCAAGACCATATCCTTTTGAGGGCGGAGTCGGTGCTAACAGGAAAAATTGTTTGATTGTCGAGATACGAAATAAAACGGCAATGCTCCGTGGGTATTTCAACAATGGATTTGAGGTTTGAGTGTTCACATTTCCTTTTTTTTATGTGGTTTGATGTTTTAATTTTAAAAAAGCTAAGTTACGTGGTTTATGCACGATCCCTTTTTGGTTTAAAACATATCATATTCTTTTGTTTTATTTATAGGAAATTCATAAAAGATTTATTGAAGAATATTTCTTAGCATACTTAAAACTACTACAAACATAACAAGTAAGACAAAACACATAAAATGGATTGAAACAAGACTAAAAAAATATATATATGTAAATTTCCCAAAACGATTAAAATATTAAGGGAGCGTTCTTGCATTACGTAACAAAACATTTATATTTTTAGACCCCCTCCACCCCCTGGTAATACATTTCCGATACATTTTTTTTGTATAAATCCTCGAACCCCACCCCCCTCCCCCTTGATATTACGGCGTTACGTAATGCATGGACGCCCCATAACATGGATAGAGGAGGTGGGAGTGGGGGGGGGCTGTCCTTCGTGATAATGGAATAATACAAATATTTTTTTTACTTTGAAAATGCTTGGAAAACTTCGTATATCGTACTGCTACTGTGAAAGCGGTATAGGGGGAGGGGGGGGGTCTAACATGGGCGGGCCAATCAATTCACATGTCCTTGTACTGTCTATTAATGTCTTATAATAAAATCATAACCTGAAGTTGCTCAAACTAACAAAAACTATGATTTATTTTGAAACTAAAATTTCGTGACGTTGCAACACAACGAAAAACCCTGTTTTCAAAAACAGTGCGTTGCAACGTCACGAAATGTTAATGGTCTTTAAAAATCGAGGTTTGATTTTTTCGAAAAACTAATGATTGCATTCGATTTGTTGGCCAATTTTACAATAAAAATGGAAGAAGAACTCCAAATTTGCCATTTAACAGAGCAGAGTTAATGGCGAAACATGAATTGGGTCAGGATTGAGAAAAAGTCACGCGTTGCAACGTCACGCTACATATTCCCCTCTCAAAAATAGAATATTCGCTTAAAATAATGTTTCAACATTGTTTCTTATAGGAAATTTAATGTACTTTCCGAATCTGTAATAACATGTGTACCTTTTCAATGTATTTTTTTAGTTACAGCCGAAATACTGAAAAAAGAAAAGTCAAAGCGTTGCAACGTCACGGCGGAATGTGTCATATATAATTCAACGAGTCAACTACAAAAAAAAATATTCAAATTAGCAGAATTTACTCGAACTACTTGGCACTTTGGCAGTCTGAAATGATGCTAAGATAAAATCTAACAAAAAAATTGTGAAAGAAATCTTCATCATTTATAAAAAATATGTTTTTTCTACTTCAAACTTGCTATGAACCTCGAGTTGTTATTTTCCCTTTGTAGGGACCGTCTTTTAATATCGTCTTAACTTGAAGTGACTTTTTGACGGATAAATTCTCTCAACCCTTTGACGTATGAAGTGTAAGATTCGATCCAAAAAGGATTCGATTGTTTCCCATCGCGTGGAATCACACGTGGGTGCCAATCTAAGATTTCAGTTCCAATTTCGAGCCCTATTTCTTTGATCAAGCATCTACAATCTTCCCCCTCAATTTGAAGGGATTTAGACGCAACTGTCACTTTGGCTCAAGCTCCCCCCAAATTGTGGTAAAGAATTCTGTGTTTCAATCAATCACTTTGGGCTTTTCGGTACTCCGAAGGTAACAAGCCTAGCGGAACAGGTGTTGATTTTCCCCTTCTAATACTGTCCCATGCGCCTCCAAAAAGAGTGACATCTCTAATCGTGTTTGCGAGCAAAAGTTTCACTATCCGTCACAGGAAACTTCACTTATTATGCATGACGTGACAGTGGAGCGGAGGCCACTAGCCGGAAAGACAATCCATTTTGTGGACACAACTAAATAGAGAGTAAGCTCGAGCTAAATAATTAATGCCATCAATTAACTTTTCGAGCGATACCGGTTTCGAAAAGTTGCTTCTTTTCGACGGAAAAACGCCATTCAACTCGACCGACAGCAGTCGTTGAAGCGCTTTTTTTACCGGTGAATTTTTCCTCGATGGGGAAATTTCAAGAAATTTGTGCACGATGGTAACCGCAATTGGATAAGTGGAGGTAAATATTTTTTCCACAATTTAGCATTCGGGAAAATTGACAGATAAAAGGTTGAATTGACATTCGCAGAATGAATGTTAGATTTTAAATCAATCCATTGCTTCGAAAAATAATAAAATGACATTCGATGAATTTCGACAAATCAATTGATCCTAAGAGCTTAAAATTTTAATTGAAATTGAAATAATTGAAATTTAAATTGGCAAAGCAGTCATAAAGCAAATTCCAAATATCTCGGTTAGATAATAAAGGTATATGTGAATCCATCAATGAATTTTGGATTACTCGAGCCACCGTGACCCCGTGAATTATTTTCATGTTAGTCTAAATTCAAACAAAATTTAATAAATATGAAGTTAAATTTAAGTGAAATCAAACTGATTAACCGATCGCTTTTGGTTAACAATGGCTTCTCGTTTTTTAAGACTAATCCTATGAAAAATTATTTTAGAACACATACACCTTCCAAAACCTTCAACTCAGAATAGTTCAAGAAATATTTCATATTTTGTTGCTTGCCATTAAAAAACATTTTCAAACATTAACCTTCGGGAAGTCGCGTGTTTACAAGTGCCCTTACAAATTGTGACTGCCAGTGGGTTAAGCTCTGTGGAAAATCATCGTTTTCCTCGAGCTTATGTGTTTGAGTGTTAAAAACATTGAGATATTCTTAAAAAAATGAAATAATAGGCTTGTTTTTGGGAATTATGGCGTTTATGGCTCAAAACATTTGTTCAAACAAACACAAATTCTAAAATGTTGAACACACTCAAAAAAATGAGTTCGCGTAAACGTGAACAGAGTTCATGCCAACGGGAACCAGGAAGAAAACTGTTCACTTTCAAGGTGCAATGCACTATAAAAGTTGAACAGTTTTCTTCCTGGTTCCCGGTGGCATGAACTCTGTTCACGTTTACGCGAACTTATTATTTTTTGATTGCAGTTTAAGATTCGAAAAACACTGTCAAAATTTCATTTTTTTTTTCTAATGACATTCAAGTGATTGTATAATTCGATTCAACAAACTAAGCCTTTTTGAAGGTTTATGGTAATTTATCTGTAAACAAAATTAAATAATAAATAAAAAAATATTCCACAGCATTCTTTTGGTTTTCACGAAAACAGATTCAAGTAATTCGGATCAACAAGTGTTCAAAATTGGTGCTTAAAGCATTTTAAACTATTTTTGTCTTCCTCACCTTACTGAGGAAAGGCTATAAAATCACTCGAAAAATGAACTTCTCAATTTGACCACCTAGACCCACCTTCACGTATACATATCGACTCAGAATCAAGTTCTGAGCAAAGATATGTGTGTGTGGTGGGATGTTGATAAAAAAAATTGCACTGGATTATCTCGACACTGGCTCAACCGATTTTGTCTGTTTTGGTCTCATTCTATCCGTCTTGGGTTCCCATAAGTCGCTATTGAAAATTATAAAGTTTAGTTAAGTACTTCAAAAGTTATGCTAAAAAAACGATTTTGACTAAAGTTGGGAAGATTGAAAAAAGGTGGTGGTTTTTGCAAGAAAATCCGTCATGTTATACATTTTTAGAAAGGTATTTAAAAGACCTTTCTAACGAGTCCAAAACATTGAAGATCTGACAACCCTATCAAAATTTATAAGCACTTAAGTGTCTCAGATATTTTGGTGAAAACGTTGTCCGGATCTATCGTGCAAATCGTTTGATAAGTAATCAAAAGTCCTTTCCAACGCGCCTAAAAGATTGAAAATCTGACAACCCTATCAAAAGTTATGAGCTAAGTGCGAGTGTATGAGTGTATTTAGTATACACTTTTTTGAAGTCGGATCTATATTTTGATGAAAATGATGTTCTGGTCAATCATGCAACCCATCGTTAGATGCGTAATCGAAAGACCTTTCCAAGTACAATAGGTTGAAAATCTGACAACCCTACACAGAAAAAAAAATCATGGTGATATTACATCTGGAAAGGGGTACATCTTTTATGTTAGAAAAAATGTGTAATTTATCTCTGAAAATGTGTAATTTTACCACTATTCTAGTGTAATGTCGCATTTTCAGTCTAAATTGAGGTAAAATTACATCATAAAAGAGGTAATATTCAACCTTCTAAAATTACACCTTCCAAATTTACACTTTTTTTGCTGTGTATCAAAAGTATATTAAAGTGAGGAAGGCATTTTTATTCTAGTTACCAATTTTGAGTAATGAAAAAGATACAAGAAATTGACAAAAACAACCAGAAAAAGTAATTTAAATAGTAAAAACTTCAAATTTAATTAATACAGAAAAATTTAAAATTACAAAATTAGTACATACTCATAAAACTATTATTGCTAAAAGTTGAAATTTTCATTGAAAAAAAAAACTTATACAATAGATGGTAAATTTTAAACTTCTCACAAATTTTGAATTTTTAGACCCCATATAAAAATAGATGCAAAATTATGTTTAATAGATTTACCGATATTTTGATAAATGATTTAACGTATAAAGTATTTTGTGATACTTTTTGTCTCAAAAAATTTTAACTTGAATTCAAGTTTAGTACAAAAACTTTAAATAAAATGAGTACCAGCTTAATAATGTGTCGCTTAGTTTAATTGTACATTACGGAATTTTCACTACTGAATGCTGAAGGTTTGAGTCATTTGCAAAAAAATCTTCAAACAAACAATAATTTAAAAAAAATGTTTTACCATATTTTGAATTGATGTGCAAATTTGATACGGAACATTTCAACAAAAAAAAGTCACCGTCATCAGGGGTAACATTGAGTCTGGTGGTGAGATTAGGTCATACATATTTTCACATTTTTTTATTGCCCAAATCTCACCCGAGCAACTCTCTACGAAATCGGCCGATTTCGACCATTTTTATTTTTTCTATTTTTTGATTTGGCTCAAACTTTGTGGGGGCCTTCCCTATGACCAAATAAGCTATTTTGTGTCATTGGTTCACCCATACAAGTCTCCATACAATTTTGGCAGCTGTCCATACAAAAATGGTATGTAAATATTCAAACAGCTGTAACTTTTGAGTGAATTTTCTGATCAATTTGGTGTCTTGGGCAAAGTTGTAGGTATTGTTGAGGACTTTTTATTGTTTAATTTTTAAATCAAGACTAACATTTTAAAAGGGCCAAAAATAGAATATTACGCCCTTTTGAAATGTTAGTCTTGATTTAAAAATTTAAAAAATATTTTTTTCGAAAAGATCGGAAAATTTCACGAATGTTTCATATTTTAACATTGAAAATCGGACCATTAGTTGCTGAGATATCGTCATTAGAAAATGGTGGGTTGTTTTGGTGAGATTTAGAAAACTTCAATTTTCGTGTTTCTTTTTCTTAAAGCGGCTGTATCTCAGCAACCAGAGGTCCAATCTTCAATGTCTCTTAGACAATTTTATAGCATATTTTCTGAACTTTTCAAAAAAAAATATTTTAAGAAATGGTCACTCATGGTCACTATTTTTAAAAATCAAAAAACTGCAAATATTTCGCTAAAATCAAACTTTCGGTGGCTATATCTTGAAAACGGAGCTTTTTATCAAAAAATCTGTAAAGTACTTTTCGATTGCAAATTCAATTTTGCATTAAAAAATAATGTCAAACTTGTTTTTGCATGAAACTTCAATTTTTTCCAAAAATCACTATTTTTTCAAAAAATCATAACTCGGCGTCAGATTTTTTGACCATGTTTCTCAATAGCTCAAAAGTTGCGGATTTTTGTCCCCTAAAACATATCAAAAAATCTCGAAAATCAAAAAATACGTATTTTGGGAAATTGAGTTTTAGTGAAAAAAAAGTTGATTAAAAAATCTGCAAATTTTTTTTTCCGTGTACCTATTTTTTTCTCAAAAGTCCTCAACAATACCTACAACTTTGCCCAAGACACCAAATTGATCAGAAAATTCACTCAAAAGTTACAGCTGTTTGAATATTAACATACCATTTTTGTATGGACAGCTGCCAAAATTGTATGGAGACTTGTATGGGTGAACCAATGACACAAAATAGCTTATTTGGTCATAGGGAAGGGCCCCACAAAGTTTGAGCCAAATCAAAAAATACAAATAAAATCCATTTCCGGTTTTGGTAGAGAATTGCTCACCCCTCCAGACTCAATGTAACCCCTGATGACGGTACTTGAAACGCATTTAAAACAATTGAAGAAACAAACTCGAAATCGCTATGAGGTTAATAGACATTGTACAGGGTGAGGATGGCATCTTAGTTGGGAAAATAAAAGTTTTAAGATGACTTTGAATTAATTTATGAATGTTCAACCTAGATGAGAAAACAATATCAATTAACTTAACTGTTACATATTTTCAAAGAAAACTTGTTTTCAACTCATCCACTCATGGCAAAGAAACTATCAAAATGAAATTTTCTCTAAATTTGGTGTGCCAATTTCTCTCGAATCAACAGTTTTGCCTTCATAAATTGTTTCCCGAATAACTTCAACTGCTGATGCACGCACAATCCTCGGAATTTGTTATTGATAAAACTTTATCGTCGTCAGATTCTAATCCTTCAGCTTTGAGCAAGCAGCAGCAAACTGGCAGTTGAGCCAGAGCTTATTCCACCCAAGTTTATGAACTTCCACGCTCGAATAGTTTCTGTTCATCAGAGCTTTTATATTTTGTGTGGAGCGAACGAAAAATCTCCCCGCAAAAATGGAGCAGTTCTTTCTCAAACGCAAAACTTTTTTAATCTAAACCAGGCAAAACTTTCAACCCCTCGCAATATTCACCAGGTTGGCATACACACACACTTATGTGCCACCTTCGAGTAAATTTGGGGTCTCCAAATGGGGGAGAAAAAAAAACTTTCTGTGCGGGGAGGGGAGAACTACTTTGCTACGAATTTTCCGCCCAGGTAAATTAGAATTCTATAATCACGTTACAAGATAAAACTGCGTGTCACTTGGGTATAGCTAGTTAGCTTTCTCTATCTCGCTTGTGCCATACAAGTTCAGCAGGTTGGAAAAATGGGGTCCGGATTTCTAGTCCAGCAAAACGAGTGGAAATTAGAAAGTTGAAGCACGTTTCTGACCACATCAAACTCCTCCGCAATCACTTGTTTCCCTTCCCCACTGGAAAACTAATGAAGTAATCCCTTTACCACACAGAGTTTGTGTTCGGTGTGAACAACCCTAATACCGATCGTGTACACACACTTATCGGTTCAACCCTACCTTTTCGTTCGCGTTGGACACCTGGCTGAACGATTCTAATTAATATGAATCCGAGGTATTAAATTCATTACCTGACTGGTTGCTTTTACCATGGTTTAAGTTGGAGAAAAAATCAGAACTTGTTGCCAGTGTTGCCAACCAAACGAAATAGTACAACCTCAACCTCCCACCAATCCGCACACTTTCGTATTAGTCTAAGTTAAATCAACTAGTGCAAATCAGCCCAACCACGGGAAGAAGTCGTGTCAAAGTCAAACTCCTGCACACAACGTAGTTTTCCCCCCCGATTTCCGGTGTTGCCAAATAAGGAGGAACTGTCTCTCCGCTGTTGCGACAGCCTCAGCGACGCGATAATCGCAAATTGACTTTACCAAACTTAATTAATTAAAACTTAACGCTATCCAACTGTGTAGGGGGGCGGTGCTGCAGTTTGTCGTCGTCGTTGGATCGTTCTTTGAAGGAAAGTCTGTGTGTGTGTATGAGAAACTGGTCACATCAAATCAAGAAGGTGTACGCAACAAACAAGCATGGGAATGAGAAATTTTTGAGGGATTTTGATTTTTAAATGGGATGCGAAATGTGCTTGATATATTTAACTTAGATTTAAAAAAATAGGTAGCAAATGCTTTAAAATTGAAAACTCAGTTAATCAATAATTTAAAAAAATGTAAGATCGACGAAAAATAATTTTTTTTTTGCGATTGTTCAAAAGGTTTTTAAATCAACCTAAACATGCTGATTGTAAACGCAGGGGAATGCATTTTAAATTGATTTCAACTGATTGCACTAAATTTTCCATTTGTAATTTTGAGGTTTTTTGAAAAAATATAGTTTTGCCACCTGATTTTTCGTGCCAACTTTGAAAAACTTCAAATAAAATTTGTACCAGCCTAAACTATTGTAAAAAATTATTAAAATAAAAATTAAATCCAAGATGGCGGCAAAATGGCAGTTATTAAATATAGAGAAAATGTGTTTCGTAACAATTCAAATTTAACTAAAATGGTGTCGCAGAACTCGAATTAGATCTGAGCAATTCTCTGCAAATTCGGCCGATTTTTTTTTATTTGGCTCAAACTTTGAGAGGGCCTTCCCTATGACCAAAAAAGGCAAAAAATAAAAAAAATGTAAAAATATTTAAAAAATCTGACAATTTTTTTTATTAGGCTCAAACTTTGAGAGGGCCTTCTCTATGAACAAAAAATCAAAAAATCTAAAAAACTGCAAAAAAAATGAAAAATCGAAAAACTTCAAATATTTTGCTGAAATCAAACTATCGGTGGCTATTAATGAAAAAGAGACACTTTATGAAAAAAAAAACTGTTTCTGTTTTTTAATGTAAATTTAAATTTGCAATCAAAAAGTAGATCAAAAAAATCAAATCAAAAATCAAAAAAATGGTTTGGCCCCCCAAAAACATATCAAAATATCTCGAAAATCAAAGAAATGCAGATTTTGAGAAGTTGAGTTTTTGCTATAAAAAAATAATTAAAAAATCGGCATTTTTTCTTTGTACCTATTTTTACCTGGATAGACCGAAGACACCAAAAAATAAAAATAATAAATCAGAATATTTCTTCAAAAGTTACGAATATTTGTATGGACAGCTGCCAAAATTGCATGGAGACTTGTATGGATGAACCAATGACACAAAATGGCTTCTTTGGTCCATGGAAAGGCCCTTACAAGGTTGGACCAAATAAAAAAATTACTAATAACATGAATTTCCGGTTTTGGTGCAGAATTGCTCGTGTTAAAAATAAGAAAATATAAAATATATAGAAAATTGGAAAAATTGTTACCATCATCATGTTTACAATTTTTTTTGAAAATTCTCCATAAAATGACAAACTTTACATATTTTAACTGTTGAGTAAAGAGAAGGGGTACAGGTTACAATATTTATTTTTGACTTAATGATGTTAATTACTTTTTAAGATTTTGTAATACGCCTTTTAATTGGAAAGGGCATTTCTTCTCTTTGAAACTAAATTTATATCAAAATACGGTTTCGAGCTACAAAATGGCGAAGACAATAAATGTCAAAAGGAACATACAGGACCATCGGCACGATATGTTGCAAAATTTACCCCAGATTTGTGATCAGAGGTGATTCTATCAAATTTTGTATGAGTTTCTCGATGGAACAACCCGTAGAAACCCTCAAAAGGTGACATCCAACTCTACTCAATGACAAATCTTCTTCGCAAAAATCAACCTCCAAGAAATTCGACAAGACGAAACCAGATGCATCTTGTCACGCAAAATTGGACCCCTAAACTTCTTCAAACCATGCACATGACTGATCCATCGATGGCAAACACAAAAATCGAACCGTTCCAAACCTAATTCAGAGGAAAAAGGATTACGCTCTAACCCAAAAGTAGCTGTACTGCTTTTGCTGTTGTCACCCACCTACGCCAACTTGCCACTGTAAATTAGCTTATCGGATTTCGGAATTCAAATTCGTTCAGCGTTTCTTCCCGTGTGTGCGCGCGGCGAAGGTCGAAGAAGAAAATCGAGCACCGGGTCGTCTCTCTGGTGGAGCTTCTGATTAGGGGACGATTTAAATTCACCAGCTGTGGCCCCCACGCCACCGGTTCCGATTTGTGGTGGAGCGCGATTTGCGGGTTTTCCCGGGCGGGCGCTCCTGGCTTTGATTTGTGTGCTGGAAGATGTAGATGGTGGCGCTGTGCTCTGCATGCTTTCTAATCCAGCTCCGGTGGTTGAGGTAGCAGTTTTGGTGTACGATTTCGAAGATTTGTTGCAAATTGAAATTCGAGGAACCACGGTAATTTACGGCAGATATTGGATAAAGGTTGTATTATTTGTTAGCGATTTCAGTTTTAAATCTGGAAGTTTGAGGAAAAAAATCAATTGATTGAAATCATCTTCCAACTTGGAATGTATACGTCCTTACACTAATTGGGATAATTAATTCAATAATTTTGCTTGGTTGATGAAGCACATCATTATCGACGAAATTTCAATTGCAATCCTTTTTTGAAAATGTGAATCAAAAACTCCTTAATTGATTCCGAAAAATCCTCTTTTTCAATCACAAATGCAAGTGCTCACGTGTTCGCACAAAAGATGGAGTACCATTTAAAATGCAACCGACCAATTACCCAACCAAAAGGCAGCACACTCCAACTCGCATGAAAAAGTCAATTAGTGGCAGTTACAATTTTGCATTAATAACCTGTTTTCCCAGCTCCACACTGGCACAGAGACTCTTGAGGCAATATAAAAGCTAGCTTGGATTCCCCCTGGGGGGTTACCAAATGAGGGCTGATTTGGGTAAATTATATGGTAAATAAAATAAAAGTGTATTTTTTTTTGTTAATCATGCATATCATAAGTTTGATGGAAAAAAAATTTCTAGACTATTCCTATGCCATTAGAACTTTATATAAAAAATATGTTACAAATTTCAAACCTAATTTCCAAAATAATATTTTTTTTGTTATTTTACAGTTCTCTACTATTTTGCAAATCGAAATTTTATAGTATTTTTTATTTAGATGAACCTTTTAATACATTTCCTATGTCAAAAGAAGATTTTTTTCCGTATTAGATTTACCATAGAAGTCTTGGTGCATTTTAATTTCTTCGGCAAAGTTATAGAATATAATTAAAATTGATCAGAAAAAAACAGTTGTACTCTAAAAATAACTAACCATTTCTTTGTTTCACTTTTTGCAGTAAAATTTAGATTCTCAAAATATTTTTTTTTGTATTCATTTAATATAAATGTGTAACATATTATTATATTTGTAACTCAAAAAGACATCTTTGTGATTGAGGCATGATTGTGTAAAATCTGGTTCCAGAGATATGAATTTTTGAACAAATGTAATTTTTAAAAATATCGAAAACGAGGAAAAATTACATTTTTTTTGTTGAAACAAATTGGCAATCAAAAAGTATACTACCATTTTTTTGATAATTTGCACCGTTTTGAAGTTATAGTCAATTTTAAGTTATAATTTTCGGATTTTTGTGAATCTATCGCCACCCCTGAAAACACGCTTTTGGAAAAAAAAATTTCTTGCTTTTCTCCTAAGCCATTAAAAATTGGACAGTAAATTTCGGACATACATTTGAATTTCACAATTTGAATCGGTGAAAATTAGTTTTTAAGTGTCACGTAATTTGCTTGTGCTTCTTGGAAACTATCGGTTCGATTTTCAATGTTGATAAATGTAACTTTTGTGATATTTTCTGATTTTTTCAATTTAAATAATTTTGAAATTTAAAAATCGAGCATAAAATTCAATTCATAATTTAGATAATTTTTATAATTTTGCCTTTGCTAAATATGATTTCCAACACAGGAAAAAGCATTTCAAATTGTTTTAGCTGATTAGACTTCTCTTTCAATTACCATTTTAAAGTTTAAAAAAAAGTTTCTTCTCCCTAATTTGATTTTTTTTTAAAAGAGCCTTAGCTATCACTTTCTACTGACAATTATTTTATATTTTTTTTATCTTTCCGTTAAATTTGTACATTTTTCAAATAACGTTTTAACCCCAATTCCCCCCACACAAGTTACACGGTTACACGTAACGACAGTGGAAAACTCTCTCTCTAGACCGCTCTTTGTCAGCCAGTACAACATTACAGATGCTAATGTAATCTAATTGAAGTGCAAACGAACGTAATGGCACAAAAAAGCTTTCCTCCGCCCACATCGTTCGGTGTTTATGCTCCTTCCGGAAGCATCCATCATCCATCCCTGGCTGGCCCTTATAGTAGTAGGTAGTAAGTGCGCGACGACCCCATTCTGCTCAGCAAACGGGATGGAAATTTCGCTCACCGTCAGCAGAATAGGGTTTGTTACCTGTCCCCCATCACCCCCCTTCCCAGCACATTTGCAGCGATGAAAAATTAATACGCTCGTCTGCCACTACATATTTCGTGTGTAAATTGCTCATAAAAATAAAGCCATATAAACCTTCCCGGCCCAGGGCCAGAGTGATGAGCTGGCAGATTCCACCCACCAAACTGACTGCCGCCGCTGGATAGCATCAGAAATCTCTTCTCTTCTATTGGGAATATACGCCGGCGGAACTCCTGATAGAGTCATTAATGCTGCCATTATTAAAATAATTATAAAATTGATTTATTGTGTCATTACTTTTAATGCGATATTAATGCGATAAAATCACTCCCTGTCCGGGTGTGTGTGTGTGAAATTATGTGTGTGTGCTGACTGTTGTCATACGAGCAACGGCGGGGTCATTCCGGCACAGGTTTTTTACTTTTCAAAATACGACCTCGCTGGAAACGGTGAGGGGTCCACCAATTACTAATGTGTTACGAAGGACACACACGCACACCGGTTTCGAGCTAATAAAATTTCTTTACCGTAACCCCCCCGTGGTTGAATTATGTTGTTTGAAAGTGGACCACTAGGACTTTTTTCTACTAGAGTGATTAACTTTGATTTATTTAACTAACTAACTAACTGACTGCATATTTGTAACAATTAAAACTATCTTAAATAAATTGGAAACTCATTTTCCGGCTTTTTTAAGATAAATATTTTAGCAATAATGTAAACCATTCCCTGAATTGAATTGAATTTATTCTTTATAAAAAAATAATAGAAAACTAATAAATTAGGTTTTAAATTTACCCATTTTATAGGCTATGTTCAAAATATAGTACCAGGCCAGAACAAAAAAATTGTTTGAACATTAGCAATAAACATCCGCTTGATATTTTGATTGCCTCCTAACAAAACATCTTTAATTGGAATTTAAAATCAAATTATGCCATTTCTGTATTTTTTTCTAAATTGAAGTTTTTAGGTCAGAAACAAACATTCATTTCATTTTTTTTTTTTTGTTTCTATGGAAACTTGTCATCAAGGCAACGATTCTTGCTTTTGTGAATTGGGCTTCGTAATACACACAGGAACTACAAAAAAATCAACTCTCCCCTGAGACTTCGAACAACAGTTTTTAATTCTGTTGAAACTTTGTAGGTTCTTTTGCTATGACCAAAAAATTCCATATTGCATCATTATTTTGTTATAGGTACAAATCTCTATTAAATTTTGGCATCTGTTCGTACACAAGTGTTTTTAAAATATTTTCATTTGAAAAAGATGTCTTCAAAACGATTATTCTAATCAATTAGGAACTATCAAATTATTGTAGGAAATGCACATATAAAAAAGGAACTATTTTGACAAAAAAAAGCTCAATTTAAATTTCTTAAAATTCGTAGAATAACACAATCTGAAAAATTTAATTCCTTAGTTAAAATCTATAATGAAACGTTACTTAACCCACCTTAAGGATATTGGTGCTTTCAATACACTGAAATTGTTTTTTTCTTCTAAAATAACAATGTAGTTTACTTCTAATTTTGATAGGGTTGTCAGATCATCAATCTTTTAGACTCGTTAGAACGGTAGGTATAAAAAGGGCAAAAAAATAAAATAATAAAAAAAACTAATTTTTTAGCCTGTTTTTCGAAATTATGATACAAAAATCATCGCAAAATGCTTTATACCTCAAAACTAGGATCATTTCAGTTATGCTACCATTTAAAATTTGCAAAATATCATTAAATTCTTAAAAATATATTTTTTCCAAAACTTTTGAGTCTTTTACCGATCTGTTGTCCCATAATTCAAAATTTGTTAAAATATTTATTTATTTTTCTATTAAGCCCGTTCCTAATATTTTTCAAGATTTATGTGGTAACATTTTTTATCAGAAAACTTCAAAATTTTCATTAAAATAGCAATCCAATCAACTGAAAAAAAATTGACTTGCATTTTCCGGCGTTTTATTTTCTCGGCTAAACTATTTACTCAATATAAAATACACAATAACTAATGATTGCAAAACATCAGGGCAGGTGTAAAATGCATTTTGAAACATGTTTAAAACACTTTTTTCATTTCAATTCTAATACCATGCTCCCCTCGACTTTAGCCACAGTCGAGGGACATAAACTACAAACAATATTTGCATCGGCCTGAAAAGGCATGAATAAGCGTTATACAATGTATTATGAATAGTTTACAATCGGATTTACAATTTGTTTTTCTGAAAATTTCAATACTAATGAAAAAAAAAAGTTTTTTGTAACTTGATTTTTTTTAATTTTAAAGGAGAGAACAGAAAATAAAAAAAAAAACACAATAAATTTGTTTCAAAAACATTGAGATGGAAGAGTCCATCCCCTAAGAAAAAAAAACAAAATGTAAAAAAATAGGTTGAGGTAACGTCAGTGGGGTGACTACGGGTAAAAAAACGATACACCTCTCTTAATTTCTAAATAACAAAAATAATTCAAATGATATCCAAAAACTTTTGACGTAGAATTGTTTTTAGATAGTATACCAACATTTTCCCAAAATATGTTGGTATTTGATGAATTCTACCTTAAATGCCAATCGTTTGAAAAATGACCCAATCTCACTCTATGATTATATGATTTTATAATTTTATGATTTTATGATTTTATGATTTTATGATTTTATGATTTTATGATTTTATGATTTTATGATTTTATGATTTTATGATTTTATGATTTTATGATTTTATGATTTTATGATTTTATGATTTTATGATTTTATGATTTTATGATTTTATGATTTTATGATTTTATGATTTTATGATTTTATGATTTTATGATTTTATGATTTTATGATTTTATGATTTTATGATTTTATGATTTTATGATTTTATGATTTTATGATTTTATGATTTTATGATTTTATGATTTTATGATTTTATGATTTTATGATTTTATGATTTTATGATTTTATGATTTTATGATTTTATGATTTTATGATTTTATGATTTTATGATTTAATGATTTTATGATTTTATGATTTTATGATTTTATGATTTTATGATTTTATGATTTTATGATTTTATGATTTTATGATTTTATGATTTTATGATTTTATGATTTTATGATTTTATGATTTTATGATTTTATGATTTAATGATTTTATGATTTTATGATTTTATGATTTTATGATTTTATGATTTTATGATTTTATGATTTTATGATTTTATGATTTTATGATTTTATGATTTTATGATTTTATGATTTTATGATTTTATGATTTTATGATTTTATGATTTTATGATTTTATGATTTTATGATTTTATGATTTTATGATTTTATGATTTTATGATTTTATGATTTTATGATTTTATGATTTTATGATTTTATGATTTTATGATTTTATGATTTTATGATTTTATGATTTTATGATTTTATGATTTTATGATTTTATGATTTTATGATTTTATGATTTTATGATTTTATGATTTTATGATTTTATGATTTTATGATTTTATGATTTTATGATTTTATGATTTTATGATTTTATGATTTTATGATTTTATGATTTTATGATTTTATGATTTTATGATTTTATGATTTTATGATTTTACGATCACCCTTTCCGTTAGCAAATTCAGCCTCCTGTAACGCGAACATTGAATAATGCATTATGGTTTCGTAAAATGTTGTCCCAACAAACGTTGCAACGGTAGACCTATGCATGGGACCAATTTTGCATTTATTGATCCGGATCCAATTATCGCCGCGAACCTGGCGTTGACCGACCGGCGGCTGAGCGGTAGTAGACTAACGCTCATGAAATATTTAGCCCCGACTCGACCCCCGGTTGGAAAGTGAGGTTAGCTTTGTTGAGCTAAAAGGTAGCAAGTCAACCACGTGGTGTTGTGGTAAATTGGTAATTACGGCAGCATAAATTGAGAGTGTTGTTACAGTGTCGCTGGTGCAAATTTTCAATTGGGAAAATATTGAAAGCTCTGACCAACTCAAGCTCTCCAAGACTTGCAAAGGTCAAGGCTGACGGAGAGTCTTGTGCCCCAGCACCACTGTAAAATCAAGAGCCATAACTTTAACCGCAGTCCACCCAGAATCTGTGACAAACCCTCATTTCCCTAACCGGTCCCATAAATCGGGGCTGGGGATCGCTATAAACATGAAGGAAAAGCATCATGTTCAGCGCCAAGACCTAGGGCAAGCCAACCATCAGTAGCAGCTTCCAGTTTTGCCTTTATTTCAAGCCTCATAAACTTTTTATTACCCTCAGCGCGGTGCTCTCTCTCTCTCTCTCGAGCGGGAAAGAGTGGCATTACAATCAGATGAAAACTCACCCACACACACACACACTCTTTTTAAACTAGCCATGAAAACGCAAAATTTCAGTGCTTTCGTATGTTACTTTTTATGTGCTAACTTGCAAAAGCCTCACCCGCACTTGGATTTTCAGAACGGCAACTACATGGTAATGAGGCTCTGGGGTGGCCAATTCTGAGCGAAATTGGGCTTCTTATGGTAGAAATTTATGCAAATTGTTGGGTAAAGTACCACGCGACTCCATCGAATGCTTTTGTTGTGCCAATTTGGATGTTTGTGAAATTTCTTAAGAATCCTTTCTGCATGAAACATAGTCAAGAGGTAAAGTAAACTTCCAAAGAACAACCCTAAGTCCAATTTAGCGAACAAATGGCGGAACAACAGCCTTCAACGGTCGCTTCATGGTTACTTAAACTTGATTTAAAGTCGCTCGCGTCTGCGGCGAATTAGTGCGCTGCAAAAAAAAGGGCAGCCAGAAGGGTTGAATCGTCGTCGTCGTTTTTACTAGCTCGATTCCATCCAATGCAACCTACTACGGTGGGGGTGGGAGGCGATCCCCACCCGGAAATGGCGTGTAATTTGATTTACAGCCCCCTTCCGCCTGGTGCTCCATCAGTCCACTTCCGTTCGGTTCAACAACTAGCTTGGTCTGGTGGATGAATCTTCAATTAGAGGGCACGCTCGTTGGAAAGTGATTTTTTTTGTGTTGCTGCTGCTCCACCACGAAACAATATAAATTGGCCACCATTTGGAGTTAATTGTACGGTCTGAGAGCTTTTCCATCCGATTTCACGCGGGATGCGTTTCGTCAGTCGTGGTGCATCCCAAATATAATTATGCTTTGATTGATTGCGTGAGTAATTGTCTGCAATTGAAGGGTTGGTAAGCGATTCGATTTGTTTTAACTTTTTTTTATGTGTAATCTTACAATGAATTATTTTGTATCGAATATTGACATTGATTAAGGGCGAAACAAATACAACTGAACATTCCACCATAATTTTTATTGAAGTGGAAAGTAATAGAAATTTGAACAGTTTTGTTGATAAAGTTTTTTTCGTTTTTACTTTGTAAATTAGGCCGTTGCAAATATTTTTCAAAGTTTTTGTCCCTCGGCTCTGGCCAGAGTCGAGGGGAGGGCAAAAAAATTACAAAATATATAAATATTGAAATAACAAGAAATGGTTTCAACATTTAAATGGATAAAGTGTTTCAAAATGCATTTTACACTAGTTCAGTTGTTTTGCCATAAATTTTTTTCCGATAATAAACGTAGAAAATTTTCATAAATTTAAGAGATTTTTAAATCAATCCAAACATGCTAACAATGATTCTAAACGCAGGGAAATGCATTTTAACTTGATTTCAGCTGATTGTACTTAAATTCCCATTGAAATTTTGAAGTTTTTTGAAATTTTTTTTTGCCCCCTGATTTTTCGGACCGTTGGAGGGGAGACAAAAACTTGAAATAAAATTTGTACTAGCCATAGTTTCAATCGACTTTTTGAAAGAAAAAAAAATCTGTTGAGCGAAAGTCATCTACATCGCAGGAATGGTTCTGATAGTCAGGATAAATCTGACAAGCAAATTTCAAGGCAATTTTCGGACCTTTCAAAACAAATATTTTCAGAGATGGTCAAGCATGGTCATAACTTCTATATGTAAAACATAAGTTTTTGTTCAAAATACTACTTAAAGGTGGTAAATACATCAGTTTTTGTTCAAAATACTACTTAAAGATGACCGTTTTTAAACGGTGCAGCTTGATTTAAGTACTTTTTATTACATTTAAATATAATGTCTTGATTGATTCAACGCTGCAAAGCGTTCAGCGTTGGGTCGATAGACCTGTTGCTGATAAAGTGAAGTAAAGTAAAGTAAGTCTTGATTGATTTTTAACTTAATTTTTCAAATTTTCTAAAAATCATTAGATCATCAAAACAAAACCATTAGAGCGTCCAATTTCCCGGGGATACAAAATTCCCGGGAAACGGGAAATTTTCAGCCAATTTCCCGGGAAATTCCCGGGAAATTTTAAATTTATCGAAAATTATTCTGATCCCACTTCTTATTATTTTGCAATAAAATTGTATAGAACAGCAACTTTAATTGCCCAAATCAGTGTGACCATTAATTAATGACTCAACTGCTTGTAAAAAATCATACAAATTTAAGAAAATATACAAATTCTAATTTTATATGCTAGTAAAACAAAATATGTTTCGTATTTTTTGTTGTGACGTATTATTTTTAAATCAAGGTGTTTGGAAATTGAGTAAAATCCAAAAACTAACTACTCTTACAAACAAATTCTTCTGGCACAACCCTCTTCAATCAATTCAATGTTCATCCAAATTGGCCACGGTAAACAAAAAAGTTTAAAAATATCTCAATGTTGATCTTGGCCAGAAAGGGTTTATATCTTATTTTCGAATGATATAACAAAAAAAAATATTAAAAAAGGTTACCAAAAAATAAAATAGTTTATTTTCAATCCATAATAGCGTTATTTTGTTGCCCAACAAATAACTAAGATCTATTCCCAGTTGTGAATGCTTCAGAAATAAATATTATCTGAATCAAACCTTGACATTTTTTACAATTCAATCAATTTACAGAGAGGCTGATTAGTTCAATATGAATAGTCGATTGAAATGAATAAAATCAAATAAGGTTCTCTCATTAATTTTTCTTGTATATTTTCAAAATATTGGTGTCAAAAAGTTAGGAAAATGTATACTTCCGCTTGAATTTCGAAAATTCCCGGGAAATTTACAAATTTCCCGGGAAACGGGAAATTTTTTTTTTCGGGAAATCCCGGGAATTCCCGGGAATTTTTTTCCCGGGACGGGAAATTGGACGCTCTAGACCATAAAAAAACATGCCAGAGAATAAAGTCTGAACACTTTTTTGATTTGCAAAAATTAAAGCGGCCAGCCAAACTGCGTAGCATTAACCACAGAGACAGATTCTGTGAACGGACCACATTTTACAGAATCAACAAGTGAGAGATGAATCTAATCTAATCTAATCTAATCTAACACAAACGCAGCCAGTCCGATGAAAGCATGCTGGAAAGTCTTGTGATTAGATTACACCCCAAGCACTTTTCTTGTCACTATTAATAATTTCAATACATCCGAGAACACCCGAAAATGTATTGCAAAAATTAAAACGGCCAGCCCTACTACGTTGTGTTTACCGCAGAGAGGATTCTGAGAACGGATCACATTTCACAGAATCTACAGGGGAGGAAGGATGCGTGGACATACCGTACCAAACGCTCCAGTTTACAGTTTCATATGTGTTTTTTATAATGTGTTAAGTGTAAAATATAGTGTGGTTATATAATCAATTAAATATAACAATGCAATAAAAATGATCATTTAATAAAATCCCTTCACCCTTATCCCTTATATAATAACCACGCACCCAAGCACACAAACAGCGACGCAAAAGAAATGAAAATGAGCATGCAAAAACAAGACAGCGCGTCCCCGTGGTCAGCGCACTAATCGAATCAACAAGTGAGAGATGATTCGTGGACATACCGTACCAAACGCTCCGAATCAGTTAGGTTTGGTGTGGTTGTGTAAATTCGGCAAATAAGTATATTTTTTGGGGGGATGTGGAATTGGAGAAATTGAGATTGAGGAAAGGGAAAGTGGGGAAGGGAAGGAGGATTAATTAATTTATGTTAAGGGGTTACATACAAGTAGAAAATCTCAAAATTGCATATTTCAGAAAATTGCAAAAATTGCAATCACTCCTGAAAGTTTCATGAACATATTTCATGATTAAAGTGAGTAACAGACGATTTAAGCTAGAAATTTTGCCATGCGCAAAGCGACCTGTCAAACTTTGTGAGCGTTTTTCTCGAAACACCGAGTTGATTTATGGGAGCCATTATATCTCGAGATTGAAAGGACCAAATTGGTTGTAATTTGTGGTAAAAACTCTCAAATTTTGGTCGTTGACAAAATACAAAAATCCAAAACTCAAAAATAAAACCACAAAAAAAATCCTGATTCGATTATCCAAAGTTTCGATTATCCGAATTGAAATTTCTCCAAGGCCTTCAGATTATCGACTCTGAACTGTATCGTATAGTTACATACGTAATGTTTGCTTTTTTTTTTTGCTTGACTGTCACATTTTATTAAACAAATTAAGCTATCTCTTCTATAAAAATAAGTAGTAATAAAAGGACATACATTTTATAATTTTTACGCATTCTTAATCTTGACAAAAAAACGCTATATTTATTTGTTTTACAAGCTAGCTGAGCTATAAAGCGCTTGGCGCATTTTTGTCCATTAGTCTTCCCACAGTAAATCGTAAATCAAAAGACTTTTCAATGAAATGACAGCAGCATAAAGCTTCATCACAGAAAAATATTCAATTTAACCCACCAAAAAAATCGGTCAACCCGCATGCTTTCCAAAAAGCCGTCGATAATTCCTCCCGTTATAATACCCAATAATAGGGTCTTGCCAGCAGAAAAAAATATATATTTTTATGCCAAATTCGAATGCACCACAAATTTTATTTCCGATTCCGGAAATTCAGATTCACTTTTTTTGTTGTGCTCGCTGCACCCGTCAATTCATGACGTGCGTCACCCAGTTTGTGCCCAAATTTGGCGCAAAGTTAAGCCCACGCCGAAAGCCCCCAACTCAGCAATAATAATCGCACAAAACGCGTATGGATAAACTTTGCCATTTATCAGCAAGGGAAAATCGAACAACTCGCAACCAAACATGGCGCGAAAAATCTGCCAACAATGCAGCGAGAGTGTGTGCGCGTGTCTGCAAATAAATAAATGTGGAAAGAGTCGCGGGATGAAGAATGAAATTCAACAAAATATTTCAATAAAATACAGATGATCGATTCTTTGGAAAATTACAAAACAAATATGAGATTTAAATTTGTGTAGGTCAATTGACACATGTGAATTTTTAGCTTAGTATTCCAAAAACGTCAACGAATTTGTTTAAATTTTTTGATATCAAATATTATTTTTTTCATGAAGGATTCCCAAAAAGAAAAAAAACATATTGTCTACCATGCAGTAAAACTTTCAATCAATTTTCATATTTTTCCCCAAGCTCGTCAACCAAAACTGTTTCCCAGAACCAAGCTTAAAAAAAATCCACACACCCTCGAAAAGAGGACATCCGTTCCGATTTTTCTCTGGAATGCACCAATTTTGGTAATTAAAAAAGTGATATTTGGCCGGTGGATTACTGGGCGTGCGTGCGTGCGTGATTTTTCCGACGATCCACTCGACTTCCGGTATTTTCCGATATTTTTCCCCGCCACTTGAATGTTGATTCTGTTGTCGCCATTATTGGCGCTCTTTTGCGCTGGAAATGTGGCGAATGTAAACAACACAACTGAGCCGGAAAGGCAAACGGGAATGTGTGTGACTGTGTCTGTTTTGAGGAGTGCAGGTATATTGAATATAAAATGATTTTTACTTTATTTTCATTTTCATTTGTTCAGTCTCACACACAATATTGCATCATATCAACTCGTATGGACATTGTGTTTGACTGATAATTTTATATTACTGTTTACAGATAAACAAATGAAACTTTGTGTCCACATTTCATGATGAAAATCGGTCTTTCATAGTTTTTTACCTGATTACATCATTTCTTCTTTTCTTCTATTCTTCTATTCTTCTATTCTTCTATTCTTCTATTCTTCTATTCTTCTATTCTTCTATTCTTCTATTCTTCTATTCTTCTATTCTTCTATTCTTCTATTCTTCTATTCTTCTATTCTTCTATTCTTCTATTCTTCTATTCTTCTATTCTTCTATTCTTCTATTCTTCTATTCTTCTATTCTTCTATTCTTCTATTCTTCTATTCTTCTATTCTTCTATTCTTCTATTCTTCTATTCTTCTATTCTTCTATTCTTCTATTCTTCTATTCTTCTATTCTTCTATTCTTCTATTCTTCTATTCTTCTATTCTTCTATTCTTCTATTCTTCTATTCTTCTATTCTTCTATTCTTCTATTCTTCTATTCTTCTATTCTTCTATTCTTCTATTCTTCTATTCTTCTATTCTTCTATTCTTCTATTCTTCTATTCTTCTATTCTTCTATTCTTCTATTCTTCTATTCTTCTATTCTTCTATTCTTCTATTCTTCTATTCTTCTATTCTTCTATTCTTCTATTCTTCTATTCTTCTATTCTTCTATTCTTCTATTCTTCTATTCTTCTATTCTTCTATTCTTCTATTCTTCTATTCTTCTATTCTTCTATTCTTCTATTCTTCTATTCTTCTATTCTTCTATTCTTCTATTCTTCTATTCTTCTATTCTTCTATTCTTCTATTCTTCTATTCTTCTATTCTTCTTTTCTTCTATTCTTCTATTCTTCTATTCTTCTATTCTTCTATTCTTCTATTCTTCTATTCTTCTATTCTTCTATTCTTCTATTCTTCTATTCTTCTATTCTTCTATTCTTCTATTCTTCTATTCTTCTATTCTTCTATTCTTCTATTCTTCTATTCTTCTATTCTTCTATTCTTCTATTCTTCTATTCTTCTATTCTTCTATTCTTCTATTCTTCTATTCTTCTATTCTTCTATTCTTCTATTCTTCTATTCTTCTATTCTTCTATTCTTCTATTCTTCTATTCTTCTATTCTTCTATTCTTCTATTCTTCTATTCTTCTATTCTTCTATTCTTCTATTCTTCTATTCTTCTATTCTTCTATTCTTCTATTCTTCTATTCTTCTATTCTTCTATTCTTCTATTCTTCTATTCTTCTATTCTTCTATTCTTCTATTCTTCTATTCTTCTATTCTTCTATTCTTCTATTCTTCTATTCTTCTATTCTTCTATTCTTCTATTCTTCTATTCTTCTATTCTTCTATTCTTCTATTCTTCTATTCTTCTATTCTTCTATTCTTTTATTCTTCTATTCTTCTATTCTTCTATTCTTCTATTCTTCTATTCTTCTATTCTTCTATTCTTCTATTCTTCTATTCTTCTATTCTTCTATTCTTCTATTCTTCTATTCTTCTATTCTTCTATTCTTCTATTCTTCTATTCTTCTATTCTTCTATTCTTCTATTTTTCTATTTTGTGTATTCTCATTTTTCTCTATTAAGCAGCAAAAAAAATGTAAATTCCAACAGAAACCACACAGTTAAAACTAGTATTAATTTGGAATAAGTATAATTGGAATGTTTATTACAACCTCTTTTTTGATGTAATATTACCTCAATTTTAGAGGAAAAATCAAAATTACTCACTCTGAGATGAAACTTGATCTCAGAAAACGTGTAACATAGCACATTTTTGTATATTTTTACCTTATATAATGTATATCCCGCATAAAAAAGTACCATATAAAAACTTGTTTTCATGTGGTAATTGAACTTTAAACTATATTGTTACTACCATTTCCAAAAATGTTTGACTACTATTTTAAAAATGGTATTTATATGGTTGGCATGAATTTTTACTATCTCACAAATGGTTTAACCATCTGGCATAAGGGTGGTTAGCAATGGTAACCTTAAAAAACTCAGTACTTTTTTCGTCAAAAAACTGTTTGTTGTATGGTAAATAAATGGTTTAAGTACTATTTGGCAAAAAGTAACCTTAAATCAAACAGTTCACAAATAGTTTAATATAGTTAAATTTTAATTTTGGGAAATTGAAAAACGATTTCACAAGTAGTTACCATTTCTCAAAGTGTCATTGTATGATCCAATATGGTAATCAAATGGTAATTTTTTATCCGGGATTCAATTAAAAACCTTATCTTAAACCTTATATATTCAATTTACACTTTAAAATTAAGGTAATATTACATCAATAAAAAGGTAAAATTAAACCATAGACTAACTATGATTAGTGTATGATTAAACCTTCAAATTATACACTTTTTTAAATGTGTGGTTTCTATTGGCAATTTCAGTTCATTTAAAGTACTCTTTGAACTTTTAAAAATTTAGCTTCAGGCTTTCGAAGCAACCTTTCACATGCGATTCCGTGTAACTTTCCATCCCAGCTCATCAACTCGCAAATAGAACCCAATGTAACAACCCATCAGTGCTCTTTGATGTCCGCAAACTATCCTCCGTCCCAGCATCTCTGATGGTTGAAGATATTGCACCGATTAGCATTCACAACGCCATCATTCATGCGCGTCCTCCGATTCCGTGTTCCGTCCCCAGCTCCAGATGTCACCCCGGGACGGACGCGGGATCTTTTGAACTTGTCTAATTGAACGGAAATGGCCCTTTCGGAGTGCGTATCACGCGCCACGAGTATACATTCACATGAGACGGCGCCACGACGCCTGTTGCTGGGTCTTGTATGGACCCCGCCCTCCCTCCAATCCCTTGACACGTCGGTAGTAACGGACATCCGGAGTTCTCGTCGTCCTTGTCAACTTTGGAAAGCCGGCCTGAATGATGGCTCAGTGATGATGTGTGTAAGTTCGCCCTTTTCATCATTTGGGTTGAGCTGGTGAAGGGGTGAGATCTTGAGAATCGTTGGACAGTTATTTTCTCAAGAAATTTATAATAAGCCAAAAAACTGCAATCTAGATTTCCAACAAGACAAGAACATTGGAGATAATTTATCAAGCATTGATTGTCTTACAATCGAATATTGAACCAAAATTCATGATTTTCCAAATAATGTTCATGACACACAAAGAATATTCATGAACATTTGTTTATTGTATTGTGAATAACGTTGTTCATGACGTCATGAACATTTTGCGCAAAATCATGAATAAAATTCACGTTATTCGACATTCTACAATTTTCTTTTTCGAGATTTTTTTAATCGCTCTTTCCAAATTTCATTTTCTTTTTCATTTTATTCATGAATAAATTCATGATCTCGGTTACATAGAGAAAAAGTGTTCCAGAAACCATGACATTTATTTCAAGAATTCGTGAATAATTTGTATCACAGTTTTCGTGGTTCTCTAAATTCATGAATTTTTGAAAACTATTCATGGCAGCTTATTTTAAAGAATATTCATGAACTTTCAATCATTGAATCGTGAATGGTGCTGTTCATGACTCCGTTAATGTTTTTCATGAAGTCATGTATAAAATTCACATCTTTCAGCTATCTTTATTTAATTTTTCGAGAATCTGTAAATCGAGCTTGGTTTCATGTATTTTTTTGCTGTTTTGATACATAAAATTCATGAACTTGTGATACTATATTCAAAATCGTCGGACTGATACATGTAACCCCTTAAAACTCATCGAGTAGCAATCAAGGCGAATAAATGGGAAATACAAACAGTAGTGGACCACTACCGCTTCGTGTACCATGAAAGCCGGAGGCGCGTTGCCGGGCCATCAACGTCGACGAAGGTTCTCTCGCGTTTGATGTACCGTAAACTGGGGTCAATCGGGACACATGGGGCGAATTGGGACAGCAGTTTTAACCATGTTGGAGCAAAATATTTTGATTTTTCTGGTTGGTTTCGGTTAGAACAGACTCAGACCAACAAAATGTGTACATCCATTTCCAAATTTAAAAGCTTTAAGTGCTCTAAAAACTGCTGTCCCTATTCAGACTGAAGTCCCGATTCGCCCCAGATTACGGTAACGGAGAAGGCCCCGCAGTAGGAAGTATCAATTATGCACGTGGGATACTGCTGATGAGAGCGGATTTCCTTCCACGCCACTGTTGCGTGTACCACGTGTTTGATGGACTTCTCCTCCTAATCAATATTCCGTGTAACGCAGAACTACGAGCAGCAGGGAGGTCGACTTTTGGGGAACCGTAACTTGACCTCTTTCAATTCGACCAACGACGAAAGCAGCACCTTTTGATGTGGGTTTTAGCTCAAGTTTGGAAGTTACCTAAGCAAACGATTCATTTGAGCAAAGGTTAAAAGGAAGTCGTTTGGGCGTAACGACCACCAAAGCAATGCAATCAGCTAAATGTACCTATTTTTGCTCTACTATGTTCAATTTTCGCCCCAGTACATTGACTTCCTGCATTCGGGCGTTTATTAAGATTGAATTGCATACATTCAGGCTGGGGTTTTTTTTTCTTTCATTAACACGCGTTTCGTTTGATCCGAGCCCGTTAATAACGGTCATCGCGAAATCGCCTCAATGGTCAGGAACTGTCTCGCACGTGTTCAAATTATCTGTTTGAACAAGCTTCTCTCCAATGGTCCCGCAAATGGCTTCAATTTAATTAAAATTGGTATTCAATTATGAACCGCGTCTCGTTTTTCGGCGAGGGCATTGGGTGAGCTCTGTGAGGTTAAATGGGTCAGTTCTTGGGGGAAGCCGGATTTCCGACCCATCGCGTGGGACAGAGTCTGGTCTTTTTTTATGTGGTCAGGATTCTGTTTTTTGTGCAGTACATCGTTTGAAAGTGACCGGAACCACACAATTATGGTTCGTAAATTATAGTTTCAGAAGTGAGGGAGGTGCAATATATATTAATTTAATTTGATACATATTTAATAACAATTATTTTGAAAAGGCGATTTTGATATCTTCAACTTTCTAGAACAATCTTTTACAGAATATTTAACCCCCACCACAAGCTGTCAGCAAATCTTTAGAAAAACATTTTGATTTCATCACCAATCAAAACTAGACATCTGGCCCTGTCCAACAGTAGCGCTCAAAAGCCATTAAAAATCCGCACTTTGGTCTAGACGCGTCCTAAAAAAACCTAAACCCGTTTGACGCGCTTTATCGGAACTAGCTCTTCTAAAAAGAACTTTGCAAAAAACATCACAAAATGACGACATTCGCTGTTGCGTCCATTTATAACCGCACTTCTGGTCATCAACCATCAGCCGAGTTCGTGGTCCAGTTTTTGTGCAAAACTTTTGCGAGAAAGCATTTCCCCGGGCGAGATTTTTCCGATTTTCCTCCATCATTTTGGTGGTGTGAGCGCGAGGAACAAAAACCGATGATTTATTACTTTACTCATTCCACAGTTCACACACACACAGTTCTCGCTGCGCTGTCAGCTTTTCGGCGATGTGTTTTTATTATTTATCTGTTATCTGCTTTTCGGTTTTATACTTCACCACTTTTTTCGCAGTATTTATATTTTTATAATGACACACAAACACTCTTTTGCCAGTGAGCGTTTTAGTTTGTGCCTTCAATTTTGCGACGATAACTAAAAATACGCATTTGTTTATCGTCAGTCGCGGCGGAATCGGATTGTTTTGAGGGGTTTTTAATAGTTTTTTTTTATTTGTTTGTCTACAAAAGCTGAAAAGTTGCAGTTCGATGCGTGGCTAAAAATAAACTTTGTTTTCGTCTAGCAAATATCATAAATGCCGATGGCTATGAAATTGTTGACTTACAATATTTTGAGCTTTGAGCATATTAAAATTTACAAAACATGATTTTCCTCATAAAACACTAGTTTTGAAAAATTGGAAAACTGGAAAATTACATCTAAACTTCGACCACAGAAGCCATTTTAAAAGGATCGGAATTTTGAACATGAATTACAGCTTCATAACGTGTGCCGGGACCGTGGTGTAGGGGTAAGCGTGATTGCCTCTCACCCAGTCGGCCTGGGTTCGATCCCAGACGGTCCCAGTGGCATTTTTCGAGACGAGATTTGTCTGATCACGCCTTCCGTCGGAAGGGAAGTAAATGTTGGCCCCGAAACGAAAAACGAAACTATTGGCACTACGCCCCCCGGGGCATGGCCTTCCTCTAACGTGGGATTTCTGCTCCAGCGCCTCTGACGAGACAGGAGAAACCGGGACCGACGTTTTACTTCACCATCCGATAGAAGCTCAGTGGATAAGGCGGGAATCGAACCCGCGTCTCATAGCATCATCGGGATCGGCAGCCGAAGCCGCTTCCCCTGCGCCACGAGACCCACCTAAAAAAAGGTTAGGTCGTTAGCTCAGTCCAGGTGTAGGAGTCGTCTCCCTGGGTCCTGTCTCGGTGGAGTCGCTGGTAGACAGTTGGACTAACAATCCAAAGGTCGTCAGTTCGAATCCCGGGGTGGATGGAAGCTTAGGTGTAAAAAGAGGTTTGCAATTGCCTCAACAATCACGCCTTCGAACACCTAGTTTCGAGTAAATATCTCGCAATCGAGAACGCCAAGGCAATGCTGTAGAGCGAATAATTTGATTTGAACGTGTTTTTGACTGTTTAAAAGTAATAAAAAGCTCAAATAAAAGTAAGCAAGCATCTCTCTGTTGTCAATGTATCTGAAATTGTTGATTGAATAGCGGGAAACTACAAAAGTTACGAGAATCGTTCAAAATGCTTAATGTGACGAAAATAGGTATATTTTTCGCAGATTTTTTTTCCAGATATATTATTTTTTCAATGTCTCTTAGACATTTTTTTTAGATATTTTTTCAACTTTTCGAAAAAAAAATATTTACAGGAATGGATAATTATGGACACTATTTAAAAAAAAGTAACACTAGAATTTTTCAGTTTATATTCTTTGTTCATAGAAAAGGACCCCAAAAAGTTTGAGCTGAATAAAAAAGTACAAAAAATAAAAATGCATGGCTATGAAATAATTGTTGACATGCAATATTGTGGTTAATCATAATTTAATTTATAAAACACAATTTTGTAAAATGATTTTGATTTTGAGTTTTGATATGTTCTTTTAAAAACGGTTTTCAGAATTTGGAAACTTTGTTAGCAGTTTTTCTATGACAAAATAAATAATTTTACATCATTAGTTCGTCCATACAAATTTAGCAGCTGTCCATAAAAAAAAATATATCATGACACATTCCGCCGTGACGTTGCAACGCTTTGACTTTTCTTTTTTCAGTATTTCGGCTGTAACTCAAAAAATACATTGAAAAGGTACATATGTTATTACAGATTCGGAAAGTACATTAAATTTCCTATAAGAAACAGTATTGAAGCATTATTTTAAGCGAATATTCGATTTTTGAGAGGGGAATATGTAGCGTGACGTTGCAACGCGTGACTTTTTCTCAATCCTGACCCAATTCATTTTTCGCCATAAACTCAGCTCTGTTAAACGACAATTTTGGAGTTCTTCTTCCATTTTTAGTGCAAAATTGGCCAACAAATCGAATGCAATCATTAGTTTTACGAAAAAATCAAACCCCGATTTTTAAAGACCACTTACGTCACGAAATTTTAATTTCAAAATAAATCATAGTTTTTGTTAGTTTGAAAAACTGTAGGTTAAGGTTTTATTATAGGACATTAATAGACAGTACAAGGACATGTGAATTGATTGGCCCGCCCATGTTTGACCCCCCCCCCCCCTCCTCCTATAGCGCTATCACAGTAGCAGTACGATTTACGAAGTTTTCCAAACGTTTTTAAAGTAAAAATAAATATTTGTATTATTCTATTATCACGAAGGACACCCCCCCACTCTCCCCTCCTCTATCCATGTAATGGGACGTCCATGCATTACGTAACGGCATAATATCATGGGGGAGGGGGTTCGAGGATTTACACAAAAAATGTATCGGAAACCAGGGGGTAGAGGAGGCCTAAAAATATAAATATTTTGTTACGTAATTCACGAACGTTCCCTTAATATTTTAATGCTTTTGAGCAATTTACAAAACACGTGGAAGTTTTAGAAGGGAGGAGGAGCTTCAAGTTTTCAGGTGGGCTGAAATTTATAAATAAAGTGCCCATATCGTTTGTTGATGGCCCTAAGGGGTGATCTGCAAACAACTTAACTTATTTTGTTGACTTTTGTGCTTTTTAAATTAAATTTTAATTTGAGGAAATAATAAAACTGTTTACCTGCCCAACATAACATTTTTAATTGCGAACAACTAAACGTTTCATACAACTTATTTAGGTAAGGGTTCGTCCATCAACAAAGTGACAAAAGTTTGTAAAAAAAAAAACAATCGAATCACGTGATTTTTAATGTTTAGTGAATTTCACTATAATTTGGCCTACATAAGGGTGCAGGATAAAAAAAATCGTTGCGTTGTATTTGAATGAACCCTCGCGTAAATCAGTTTATCAAAAAAGGGGCCATCCAGTAACCAAGTGATTACTTTTTTGAAAGTTTTAGATTTTTTCCCCATTGTGAACATCGGTATATTTTGATTTGTTCAACAAGTTTCATAAAATACCTACTTTTATCGAGTTGCATTCAAACTTAAGTAACGGAATTTGTGAATGACCCATGTACAATTCTTCTGTAAATATGATCGGAAACATTATATAAAAAATATATAATATTTAGTAACCTTTTATCTTCAAAAACCAACTACGCATACACCTTTTTTGCCATGTGACCAATATGATTTAAAATTTCGTGACGTTGCAACGCAAACTTAAACCTGTTGTAACTTTGGATCTAGACAACCAATTTAGTCGCTCTAGGTTGCATTTGAAAGCTCTTTCCAAGTACAAAGAGCATCTAAAATATCAAAATGATTGAATGTTTAGTTTTCTGTTGGAATAAACAACTGTCCCTTTTTCGTGACGTTGCAACGCAATAAAATGGTAAACTTACACTAGTTTGAAAAAATACTTAACTTAAGATAAACTATAAATCCATGACATTTCCGTTTAGTACAACTAAAAACCTACAAAATGCAATCTGAAGAATAATTTTTGGATTTTATTTCGCTGAAAACCAGGAGTTTTTAGAAAAATGTTTTAAAACGATGATTTTATCATGAATTGATGCATAACTTAACCAACTTGTACATAATGATATTCAAATGATCAATTAATGAAAACCATGATTTTCGAAGCTTCAAGTAGTCTAGAATCGAGGAAAAATATCCAAATAGCTCATACACGCTTTTCAAAATTTCATCCTAAGGTGTACATTGCCGGAGAATGTGTCCATAGTATTCAACATCAGTATCTTTATACAGCAATTCCCCACGAAAACAGCATGATTCGAAAAAAAAGTTCTCCGATCGGGCTCATTTTCTGGAGGTTCCTTGGCCGAAATAATTAGACCCATATTTTTTTGTTTGGCCATTAGGGTGACCTACGCCGTGTTAGGGTGGTCCGAAAAATGGCAATTTTCGTCGATTTTCGCAAAAACCACTTTTTTCAAAAAATCATATCTCCGCGCCGTTTCATCCGATTTTAGCTGTCCTAGACGCAAAAGAAAGGTGATTAGTTTGGCTATTTGGGAAAAATAGTAAGAAGTTTCAAAAATCTAGCTTAACATTTGAAAAGGTCGAATGAAAACTTAAAATGCTGTTTTGAAGGCCTCGGGACCAAAGAGCCTATGTCTGAAAATATTTTTATCGGATTCCTCGAAAAATTTCACATAGCATATCAAAAAATGGTGAAGTTATGTTTTCGATACTCTGAGATACGATTTTTTGAGCATGAGCATGAGCATGAGCATGAGAGACCACCCATGGTTGTCCTTCTCCGTTGCTGAACAGGACCGTAATATCCTATCAATACAACTGACCATACGCTTAAACGATCTAATGGTGTTTCCCTTATCAACAGCATGTATGAATGCGTTGAAAAGATAAAACATCAAGATCATTAAAACTAGATCTGAAGCAAATAGGTTACAGTCATTGGCCACCAACGGCGCCCGCCATGTCAGTTTGTAGATCTCGGGGGGATTGGGACGGGAATGTTAGTTTGCACAGGTTGCTACAAAGGGTGGGTTCTATACGATATCCACACCCCCACGTGTGCCGGAAAACTACTTCTACTTGGGATTTTGTTAGTGGGTAAGGGTAATGGCCAGGATTCAACATAGAGGATGATGATGCGACCCAATAATCAATAAATTTTGTTTAATGATGTGATGTATTATGCATTCTCAAGGCAAACAGTCGAAGGATGCGGATGAGATTATTCCCGGTTATTTGGTGTTGAGTTTAGCATAAATGATTCAATCTTAGACAGCCGGCTGTGGAAAGATAAAACCAAATAAAATGCGAAAACGCGAAACCGCCCGGACCGAAAAACACACACAATCGGGGGGAAAAAAGACGGAAACGGCAACGAAAATCCGGCTTGCTGACCGCGACGCGAACCGTTCAAATTCTCCAAAGCAACTGTCAAACATCGCATCGAAATACACACACAATCGGGGGGGGGAAACAGAGACGGAAACGGCAACGAAAATCCGGCTTGTTGACCGCGACGCGAACCGTTCAAATTCTCCAAAGCAACTCTACTCTGAGATACGATTTTTTGAAAATAAAACTGGGTTTTTTCGACGCGCCACGCGCAAAAATGGGAAAATGACGAAAACGGGGAAAAAAATCGACTTTTTTCACTAAAACTGCGATAACTTGAAAATTTCAGCGATGACCTATACATGTTAGGGTACCAAAAGTTGCGTATTTCAATTACAAACCAACTCACACGAAATCGGAAAAAGTTGCCCCAACCCCTCTTCGATTTGCGTGAAACTTTGTCCTAAGGGGTAACTTTTGTCCCTGATCACGAATCCGAGCTCCGTTTTTTGATACCTCGTGACGGAGGGGCGGTACGACCCCTTCAATTTTTGAACATGCGGCAAGAGAGGTGTTTTTCAATAATTTGCAGCCTGAAACGGTGATGAGATAGAAATTTGGTGTCAAAGGGACTTTTATATAAAATTAGACGCCCGATTTGATGGCGTACTCATAATTTCGGAAAAACGTATTTTTCATCGAAACAAACACTAAAAAAAAATGAATCTTAAATTTGTTTTTTTTATGCAATTTTATCCCAAACATCACGCGTCTCCATCAAACATGATGTCCAAAGGAGATGCAAGCTAGCGTCACACCCTAATTGATCGATTCGTCCACTAAAGATAATCCAACCATTCCCACGTTAGGATTAGATGACTTACGGCAAAAAAGGTCACCACATCTATCCATTACGCGCATTCGCGCGCTTCCATCCGAAAAACAGAAATCTCATCAAATCCGCTCCTGCAACACCCTAATCCCATTAGAAGTCGGTTTGGCTTCCATTTCGTTCTCAATCAGCAAATCACGCTGACACCTGACGACGGACGTCGTCCAGGAGAATGAGGATGAAACACAAAGTAAGTCGAGGAAATCCACTTATCACATGCAATCACGGCCAAAGCGCATCAAACCAAAGGAACCCATGGCGAAATTGCTTACCACGGTCAAATATTGATTGTCAACAGCATTCGATTCAGCGCGCGGTCACCGCCGCCGCCTGCTCTTCTTCGCCCATCATAACTTCGATTTAGACACTGAGCACATGTCTTGTACCAGCTCGCGGCAGAACTTACAGAACGACATCAGGAAAGTGCATCAAGGTAACAGGTTTTCCTCGATTGCTGCATCGGCGGCAGCAGCAGTTTCCTTGTGACAGTGCCCCACAGTCACATAATACGATTGACCTATTTATAATCTGTCTTTTGTGCCCGGGTTCCAACCCGATATCCTGCAACGGGACAGATTGCATCCGCTGGGGCACAGTGAAAAATTGACTGGGAAAAGTAAATCAATGAATTGAGTTCATGTTTGATTGTGTTTTTCTTGTAACTTTAAAAATTACGAAATTTAGAACTTTTTGTTAACTGTGAATCAAGCAAAAAGTGGGATATTGCATTCGTTGATGATTCAATGACCGGAAGTGCTGAGCGAATCCGTGAAGGGGTCGTCCGGCGGAGCGGGGGACGCAATTTTCATCATCGAAAATATGTTTGAAGTTCGCTATTTTGTCGCACGGGGCGCGCTTCGCAGGGCACACTTTGATGTCTTCTGTTTACTGCGGCCGGGCATCTTTCCTCCCGCACCGCCGTTGACTGGTAAAATGGCGTGGGTTGGCGCTTTTGCGAGATTGAACGCCAGGTCATCCCATCTCATCGCAGGAAGCGCATGACACGCCGGAAACCGGCCGGGAGAGCCCGGCTGGATATTACATTCGCTTTTGGTCGTCGGACGATGTGGATAGGCTTTCTCGTACTGAATGGATAACAGAAAAATGGAGAAAGCCCACGCGGTCGAGTGAACTTTTTAATAAACAACAATGTGACTCTCGAACAAATTTTCTCACTGAGATGTAACTTTTTTAAATATTTATATAAGGGTTATTTCTTCCTAAGCGCTCACGCGTCTGGCATCAAACTTCATCAAATCTGCGCAGAGGGTTTGTTTTTTTTTTTTGTTTTTTCCTCAAAAACAAATAATCCCAAGTTTGGCGACATTTGGTCCATACCCGCGCCCTTAGCACCCACTCTTATTGTTAAATTTATGAAAAAACTCAAAACTTAACAAAAAGTCAACTTTTGAGAAAATTTAAAGATTTTTGTTCGTATAATCCAATGGCGTATTCAAAATTTACGAGCAGTGTTGCCAGATATGGATTTTTTTAGCTTGTTCGACGACGGCGTCAAATTGCATTCGATGACTAAAAGTTTATCAATGTTTTAATGTTTTCATTTTTATTAATTTTTTTCAACGAGAAATCAAGGTTAAATATAAATATACATTAGCACTCATTTTTTTGCGGAAATTTGCTTGGAGACAAATTCTTGCGGAAATTTGCTTGGAGACAAATTCTTGAAACATTTTTTATTCTTTCAAAAAGTGAAACAGCTTCCCTTTTTTCAAATATTTAAAAAAATTCCCAACATTCTCGATTTTTGCGGATTTCCCGACATGAGTAGCCTGGATAAAAAATAAAATAAAATAAATCGAGAATTTTTTTTTGTGTATCATTTTTTTTCTTCTCGATTGTAATTTCTCGACTCACAATAGAGATTTCTCGATAGTGAGATTACGATCTACCATCAACAAATAACGACTGACTATCGAGAAATTACGATCGAAATTTGTAATACAGTGGACTCTTTGGCTGTCGATCTTCTCGATATCAATATTGCTCCAGCTGTCAATAAATTTGCCAGTCATTTTAAATAGATTGCTTCGATTTTTCGTTCTATAATTTGATAAATCCCGCTCTCGATGGTCCCTTCAATATCGACAACGAGAGAGTCCGCTGTAGTAATTTAAAAACTTTCAGAAATACAAACAAAAAATCAAAACATCAAAAATTTCTTAAACTTTTGAAATTTTAAATTGAAAAAAGAAAACAAATTTCAAAACCTCTCAAAAAAGTTCTTTTTTTTTAATCAAAAAACTTAACAAAAGCCATACATTTAAAAAGATATAAATTTTAAACAAATTCAAAACAATTTTTTTTTGTTATGTTTGAGAATTATAAATAAAAAGTTAAAATTGTATTTTTTTTATAAACTCAGGAACATTTCGAAATTAAAAATTAAAGAAACAAATTTTTAAAAAATCTACAACTCAATACAATACAAATAGTTCAAAAATTTAAAAATGTATGAAATCAAAAAATTAGAACTTTTAAAATTAGAACATTTAAAAAACTTCAAAAATTAAAAAGAATAAAAACTTATTATAGAATAGGAAACCAAAAAAAAAGAATTAAAATCATTGAAAGATCGGAACTAAGAATTGTTGAATGTTTTAATTTTTAAATATTTATACTCTTTCAAAAAATAAGATTTAAAAAATATTGAAAAATTCAAAAATTTCAGAATTTTAGAAATTATTTTTGTAATTCTCAAATTTAAAACAAAATCATTAATTAATGTTGAAATTTTAACATTAGTAGTTTTTTTTTACTTTTTAAATTGATTGAAATGGAATGAAAAAAGTTTCATCCAAATAAAAAAAAACAAAATGAAAAATCTCAATATAATTTGCCAAAGACTAGAGAATTACTTATGTTGGATTTGTGAAATAATTAAAAGATAAGCAATAAAAAGCTTACAGGAAAACAATATTTTTGTGGATAAAACCGAATGGCTGTACTCAGGTTTTATTAGATTAGATGGAGACGCAAGATGTTTAGAAATCAATATGAAGGTGGAGACGCACGGTGCTTAGTAAAAAAGGTTATTTTTCTTTCTTGAAATGAAAGTCAATGTTTATTTGCGTAAAACTTAATGTAATATTTGCATTTCGCGTGCTGTAAAACATGATAAAAAAATAAAACACAACAATTACAGTAACTTTTCCCTCCCAACAAAAAAAAAAATCACTCAATTTATCTTTTCGATGACACAATTCGTTGTCGATTTAACCTTGAGAAAGTACGGCGATTCATGGTCGGGCAGAAACGTGGACGGACGCAGCTGGTACACTCCGGCCGGGATGGCCTCCAGATCGAGCACGCAAAAGCCGGACCGGTAGCTGCCGGTGGATTGCGAGATGAACGGGGCCGTCACTTCCGGATCTTCGAGGGACACGACGGTCAGCTCGAGCCCTACCTGGTACAATTTGGGACCGCGAAGTTCCACGACCAGCTGGCTGGTGTCCTTCGGGCCGATGTGCAACCGGTAGAGCGGGTTGTTTTTGTAGGTCAGCGGGTGGTTTGGACAGCCTCCGGCCGTTCGACCCTTCCATTCGCCGTTTAGCTGGGGGAAAAAATCGAATTAAGAGAAAATAAACATAAAATTGAAGCAAGCATTACATTCTCCACTGTCTGGAACCGGTTGTCGATCTGCTTCAACTCAAACTTGTTCCGACAGAAGGCCCGCAGTGAATAGTAAATGGTGGCGGATTTCTCGTACTGCGAAATCACCAGCGTGTACTTCCGGACCGAGGCCGGATCGAGACGAATCTTGCACAGGTAGTGCGGCGAGTTGATTCGGACGCCGTCAATGTACGGCGGTGGATCAGCTGTAATCGAGAAATTATTATAATTTTGTCCAAATGATGATTAGAAATTACACTCACATGGATAGTAAACCCGCTTTCCGTTATTTTTGTACACCAGCACCGTGATGTACTCTCGATTCTCCCGAAAGTCCTCAATCGTAGTGATGTGCCTCGTCAGCAGAATCCAAACCGATCCCTTCCCCGCCGGAACCGTCAAGCTAAACTGCGGATTGTCCCCGACGTTGTATGCGTCCTTCGTCGGTCCCACGCCGGCACTCCACGACTGATGAATGCAGTAAGTGTACTGAAACAGCGCCGGATCCCAGTTCAGATAAAACACGTCGAAAAAGTTCAAAATCGAATGGTAATCAATCCAAAACACTCCATTATCGTAATTGGCCGCCAGTTTAGGATCGTAACCGAGCTGCTGCTGCAACTCCACCGTCCAATGGTTCACATCCAATTCGGAATAATTCCCACGCCACCGCAGATGCGACCACGGATTCTTCAGCTGCAGCAACTTGACCCCGTCCACCTCGCGCATGTCCAACACGGCGTACGCGTGCGTCGACACCAGCCCGGTCCGTTCGGCTTCCGCGTCCGTAAGATCACCGGTGGCCACCGTCACCAGGCAGCGGCCGGCGCTGAGACCCTCGCGCAGCCGGTTAAACACGGCGTCCGCGTTAAAGTCGGACTCCTTGGTGCGGATCGAAGCCCGCTCTGGGATCCAACCGGTCAGCGCGTGCAGGTCGATGTTCTGGGGAAGGGACAAATCGATCATTGTACTTTTCGATTATTTGCAAATTATTCCTTAATGCCCTTAGAACATAACTATATAATACAAATAATCCCATTATAATCCCGCGACACACCAGTCACCATTATAAATAAATCAACCAAAGCATTTGGTACGGTATGTCCACGCATCCATCCTCTGCTGTAGATTCTGTGATTTATGACCCGAGCACAGAATTCCGTCTACGGTAAACGCAACGCAGTAGGGCTGGTCGCTTCAAGTGCCGCTTCAGGCGTAATCTAACCTCAAGGCTTTTCAGCAGCTTTCATCGGAATAAACTCTTACGCCGACTCGGTTTTGAGGTTAACATTTTGAAAGCTTGCACAAGGTTGGAATTACTTTGAAATATTTTTGATCAAAAAGCGATTTTTTTTAGCAACCTAAATTAAGTGAAATTATTGTTCATCAAATTTGAGGCCCCAGATATACGAGCTCATTAAATTTTAAAACAATGGTTGGTTTTCTCTAAGGCTGGTAAAAATTTTATTTAAGGGGTTACATACATGTAAATCGGCAAAAATGTTACAGGTTGGTTTGAGCACACACTTAAACTTTTTTCAAAATCTGTTTTCATGGCATTAAAATATACATTTTCATCTATTAACAAAACAAATTTGAAGACATTTGGTTGTATCATTGCCGAGATATAGCTATTTGAAGTTAGCAGTTTCAAAAAACGGGTGCCACGATATCTCAACATTGCTTCGACCAAATCGGCTCAAAATTTGGGCGAAGACTCGTTAAACCGGTCCCGTGAGCATGACGAAGGCCGATTTTCAAAAAGTTAATTTAAAAAAAAGATAAAAAAAAATTTTCTGTTTTTCATATAAAAAATCGCTAGTTTTTGATTTTTGTATTTTTTAAAAATTCACAATTACAAAATCAGGCTTCGTCATGCACACGGGATATGTCTTGGGAGTCTTCACCCAAAATTTCAGCCAATTTGGTCCGTCCCATCTCGAGATATCGTGGCACCCGTAAATCAACTCGGTGTTTAGAGAAAAACGCTCAGAAAGTTAGACAGTTTGCTTTGCGCATGGCAAAATTCTGAGCTTAAATCGTCTCTAACTCAGTTAAATCATGAAATATCTTCATGAAACTTTCAGGAGTGATTGAAATTCATCTTTTAAGTGGAATTAATAAATTTTCTGTAATATGAAATTTTGTGATTTTCTACATGTATGTAACCCCTTAATGTAATTAGAGATCCAAAAAAGTTTCTATAAATTTACAGAAAATAGATTGAAAAACGATGGTTGATAAGTCAGGGCTTGCAAACATTCGATTTTTTATTTTTTATTTAGACATTCTGCCAAGGGTCCTGATTTTCGGTTCAATGAACAGAAACCACTCACTCATCCATCGCCTATCCAGTCGTCGCCTATTCTAACCCGCTAGCATTCATGAGCGAATGATACTCGCAAGCAGCCAGCGAGTGGCCCGAACTGTTCACTCAGCGAACAAATACATCGTGAAAATTTTTGCCTACTCCGTCGCTCGACGACACTCACACACTACCATGCTCAGCGAAGAGCCATTCTCACAAAATGCCAGCGCAGTAGTCTTTTTGTCTTCACGCCCTCAGTTTGCCATCAATTTGATTTTTTCTTGGTGGAAGTTTCTTTGAATGGTGTCTATAATGTTATGAAATCAAAATAAATGCACAATTTAATTGATAACATTGATTTTAGGCAACCCAAATCAATGAGTATAACGCAGCGCATCACAGGAAAAATGTGTTCAGTTCAGAGTGATCGGCGACGTTCGGCTTGTCTGAGCCGTTCGGAGACTGAGCCGAAAAGAGAGAGAAGGAGAGTAGAAGCGAGAGTGTTCGGGAGCGAATGGTGAGAAAGTGACAAACAGTAGGAATTCATCAGGGCAGTATCGCGTCGCCTGCTATTTGTGCTCGCGAATGGAGTGGTTGATTTTGAACAATCAGGACCCTTGCATTCTGCATTCATCCGTTCGCACAACGATTGATTGTAACGCAAAGATACTCACACAGTCATCCCGGGCAGACGGTAATAACAAAATTCATGCCATTTCAATAACAAATACTGTTAAAATATCAGAAAGTGTTATGGAATCTTCTTAAAAAATCAATTTTTGCATAAGTTTTTAATAACAGTTTATGTTATCTTTTTTTTTTTTTTTTTTTTTTTTGGGAGGGTGGTCCAGCCGCACATCGTTGATGTTGAAACCTCTAAACTGGGCCCTCGTCCTGTCACGTCCGTCAGTAGTCTTGTCGTACATTACAACTAGAATCAGATCTGCCAATGAATTAGTACACTTCGACCAAATAAACACTGACGCTGTATGGATCTGACTCTAGAATAAATGCACAGTTGTGTGTTATTCATAAGTCCAACTTATTCAATTATTCATTTAAGTCCAAATATTCATTTGCTAACTACTTTGGATTGAAAATCTAAATTTTAATCTAAAATCCTCTAAACTTAATGTTCAAAACTAAACGTTCCTTTAACTGTTGCAGTACTACCTCTATAAAAAAAAAACAATACAAATTTGTGAACTAATGTACAAATAGGATAGAAATCGCGATTTTAAAAAGAAATGATCATTTACGTCAAAAGATCGGTAGTTCCTCGATTCGCAACAATGGTCAATACAACCATAATCCAAAAACCGTTAGTTCAACAGATCAACGAATTTTGTCCGATATCATTACATTATTGATTGATCGAGACTCTATGGACAATTTGACATAAAAGAATGCCTAGTATTCTACATCTATCAAAGTTTATTGGCAGCATTACTCTAACTTAACAATTGCAACTAAATTTATCATCAAATAGATTTGGAAAAGATACAGATTTATTTTAAATGCTAGTGCCAAGCAACAAATCAATTGTACTTTCCTGAAGTCCCACCTAAATCCCACATTGTGATAGTGAAAAAGTCACAGAAGCAGCGGTGTCTTGTGCAATTGTGATATTTTCACTATCGGAGAACTACCTAGTTCACGAATACAGCTTATCGGTCAACGCTTAAGCCCTGGGGCTGCGACAAAGCGAGTTCTCATAGCATGAAGTGGTGTCCATAGTGCTTATAAAAAAGAATGTATACCCAAATTTTAACTAATGCACTAGGATCAAATCATGCCCCTTGACTTTACAAGGCCCAGGGAATAACAGTTTATGCTATCATAACAAAATTTGTTATTGGTCTGATATTGGTTGAAAGCCAAAACAACTTTGGAATAACATTTTTTGTTATCGAAGAATATCTCCAACTGTTATTGGGATGATCAGATTAGTTGTTAAAATAACATAAAATAATAACAAAGATTTTTTAGAAGAATAACTCAAAATGTTATTAGTCTGTTATTACAATAACAATAACAATCCAAAAACAAAAAATCATAACGACGAATAACAAAACATGTTACAAATAACATAAAATGTTATTGAAGTACATATTTTCAAGTATCAAAAAAAGTTATTCCCAAGTTATTTCCGTCTGCTCGGGAAAGAAGCCATTTTGCATCATTAAACTAATATAATTCCATATAATTTTCCATGCAAATTTGGCAGCTGTTCATACATAAAAGATATATGAAAATTCAAAAATCTGTATTTTTTGAAGGAATTTCTTCTCGATTTGGTGTCTTCGGCAAAGTAATAAGAATGGATAAAATCTACACAAAAAAAATACACGGTAAAAAAAATATTTAACTTTTTGTCACTGAAACTTGATTTGCAAAAAAAAAACACAATTTTATTTTTTTATTTTCTGATATGTTTCAGGGGACATCCAGAATAGGCCAAAAAAGTTTGAACGAGTTATGAATTTTTGAATCAATGCTGATTTTTTCAAAAAATCGAGATATTGGTCGCAAACATTTTTCAACTTCATTTTTCGTGTAACATTGAATTTGCAATCAAAAGGTACTCCAGTGAAATTTTGATAAAGTGCACAATTTTCAAGTTTTTTAGGCCCATTTTTAGGTAACTTTCTTGAAAATATTCGCAGTTATTCATTTTTTTAAATAAGTGCCCATGTTTGCCCACCTTTGAAAAAAATATTTTTTTGATAGATCCAATATTTTAAATTTTTTGAATCAAGACTAACATTTCAAATTTAAAATTCGAAAATTATAAAAAATGTGAAAGAAACAAAATAACATAGAATTTTTGATTTTTTTTATTTTTTGATAAATTTTGAAAACTTAGACAATTTATGTTTTTTGAGTAAGAGTTCAAAATTTTAAAATTTTATGTGTTTTATGATTTTGATTTTTTGAATTTCAGATTTTAATGATTAACACTTTTTATATTTTTCAAGTTTATTTGTCAATGAATAATATGCTTTATTTTCTGTGATTTTGTAATTTATTGCTTAAAAATTAGATGTTTAATTAATTAAATTAAATACTTAAACTTATAAATTTCTAAACAGAAATTAATAATTTAAAAATAACTAATAACAAATATTCAAGAATTCAAAAGAAAGAATAAATTCAAAAATGTAAGAATCCAAAAATTGAAAAAAAAAAACACTGATTTGAACACTGATTTCAGAATTTGAAAATTCGAAAATTAAAAAATATGTATACAGCAATTCCACGTCAAACAGGAAGTCTTCAAGTCAAAAGTGCTCCGATTTGGCTCAAATTTAGAGTGGGGGTTCTTTGGCCCAAATAATTAGACCAGTATTTTTTTGTTTGGCGATTAGGCTGGTCCTATCCGAAATAGGGTGGTACATAAAATTGCGTTTTTCGTCGATTTTCGCAAAAACCACATTTTTCAAAAAATCATATCTCCGGAACGGCTGAACCAATTTTGGAGCGCCACAATTCAAAAGAAAGGTTATTAGTTGGGCTTTTTAGGAAAAATATGTTGAGGTCCAAAAAAACTAGCTGAATATTTGAAAAGGTCTTATGAAAATTTCATTTGCCGATTTCAAGGTCTCGGGACCAAAGAGCCCATGTCTGAAAATATTTTTCTCTGATTCCTTGTAATATTTTACATAACATATCAAAAAATTGAATATCCATTAACACATTGCGGAGATATGATTTTTTTAACATAAAAACTGGACGCGCCGCGCGCAAAAACGGGAAAATGACGGAAACGGGTAAAAACAAACTTTTTTCACTAAAACTACGATAACTTGGAAATTTCAGCGATGACCTACATGTTTGGGTACCAAAATTTTCGTAATTGAAAGACGCAACTGTGGTTTTTGCGAAAATCGACGAAAAACGCAATTTTATGTACCACCCTATTTCGGATAGGACCACCGTAATCACCAAACAAAAAAATACGGGTCTAATTATTTTGGCCAAAGAACCCCCACTCCAAATTTTAGCCAAATCGGAGCACTTTTGATTTGGAGACTTCCTGTTTGACGTGGAATGGCTGTATATATTGAAGTTTCAAAAAACCAAGGTTTCACCCTTTTTTTCTAAAATTCTTCAAAAAAAATTAAAAAAGTTAAAAACTTGAAAAATAAAATACAAAAATTTAGTGATTTGAAAAAAATCGTACTCGATTGTCCGTTTTTTTTTTTCGTATTTAAATAATTTTTAATTTTTTGCAAATTATGGTCTTAGGGAAAGCGTCCAAAAATCTGGCTCTAAAAATTTAGTAGTTTTTGAATCTGAGTTTCTAATTTATTACAAGTTTTTTTTAAGTTCATTTGTCAATAAATTATAAATATGTTTGATTTTTCTATAATTTTGTCATTATGATTTAAAAATAAAAAAATAAATCTTAGTTCGTATTTTTAAACTTATAAATTTCTACTCACGCTGTTCGATCCGGGAAAATCGTATCCTCCCATCAGCTTCATGTAGGCCTTCTCCAGCAGCGAAACCCAAAATTCACTTTTATTGCTCGAATACGAGCACAGCAGCTGATTGTACCGCCCTAACGGCAAATAGTCATCAATAACCACCTTTCTCGGAATGCCGTTCACATGCATCCGGATCGAGTACTTCCCACTTGGGTTGTAAATCGGCTCATCCCGGCTGTTCCGCGGGTAGATGATCGAAGTCAGGATTCTTCGTTTGAATTTCTTCTCGTAAAGCGAAGCCACGGCCAGCGATGCCACGAAGCTACAATCCGACACGACCGTTTGACGGATGCTGTAGAAGTCGGCGTGCTCTCCAGCGATCAACTGCGGATTTTCGCACAACTCACTAACCCGAGCCCACTGGACAAAGTCCCGCTTTTGCTTCGGAGCCAACTCCAGCTTGCCATCTTTGTCGGTGAACGGAATCGGGAAATGGAACTTTTCCATCAGGTCAATGTCCATGAACGGGACGTAAACCTTCGCGTTGATGTGGGACGTATGCTCCAGGACCTTCTTTTCCTCGCTGGTGTAGGCCTGCCGGGAACCGGACACCTCAAGCTTCGGGCTGTGAACCGGACTTGCTGAAAAAGAGAGGGAAAGCGTGAATCAATTGCTTCGAGCAACTCCAAACTTATCCAGCTTACCGACGGAAGCACTGCTCCGCACCGGATGGGTCGTGGCCATCCCCTGCGGAACCGATAGCTGCGAGGGCGGCACATTCTTCCGGATGCCCTTCAGCTCTTCCGCCCGCTCGAGCGCCTGCATCGCAAACCGATGCAACTTTTCGCGACTTTCACGGTTCTCGATCCGCAGGATCGTCTCCACGGTTTGGCCGTACAGCTCAATGGCCAGTTCCTTCTGTCCGGACTCGTCCGCATCCAAGGCCCGGGACAGCAGCTTGTGGCACTCGGATTCGATGGACATTTTTAACTATTTTCAATGTTAACAGGCAACAGAAGCAAACAAAACACACAAAACGAACTTCACTCGCGGCGAGGACGACGGGACATCTGGAATGTGGTCACTTTCCGTTTGCAACCAGGCAGAAGAAAGCCAGGATGAGTCAGCTGCTGCTGGCCGTAATCTGCCTTCAGCAGCAAAGCAAACGGGATTATTTGTTTTTGTTGCGTTTTGTTTTGCGCTGCTGTTTCGCAACGGTAAATCATGCGGGCGCAAAAAAAAAGGAAAAAAGTTTTCGAAGCAATTTTTGACGGGGGGTGATGCGACGAATGACACAATTTTGTGCACTTTCTTTTCAAATGGTCCTAATTATCTATTTTCTAAATTGCTCCGGAAAAAGTTGACTTTTGTGTAATTGGGTACTAAAGCCCTATGTAAATTTTTATGTACAACGGTAAAAAAACACGATTAAAAACCATTTCTGATCACTTTTTTTCATCTTCACGCAGAAAAATGTTTTGTAGAATCAGCCTGTACGAGGTTTGAATCAACAAAATTTTTGTTGAATATAATCAACGCCGATTTTGCGTTGAAACAAACCTTGATTTTCTCAATTCCACAAAAGTCTTTGAAAAAGCTGCTTTGACGTTTAGCGTTGATTCAACAAAAAATCATGATTTTTAAATCAACAAAACGTTTTGTTGATTCAAATATGCCTTATTTGTCTGCGTGATGTTGGTACCACTGCATGATTTTGACATTTCGGGCGTGCATCATTAGTAACGCCATCTTCGCTTAAAAATCTGGATATTTGTCTAATCTTATCGAGTTCAGACGCAGCCAGTTCGATGAAAACTTGATGGAAAATCTTGAGGTTAGATAACGCCTCAAGCGATAAATGAAGTGGCCAGCCCTACTGCTTTGCGTTTACCGCAAATGGATCACAATTGGGTCCTACAATTAAACTTCAATTTGTGATATTATTGTTCACAACAATAAAGATTATTTTTCTGAGTACCGTAAACTGGGGTCAATCGGGACACATGGGGCGAATTGGGACAGCAGTTTTAACCATGTTGGAGCAAAATATTTTGATTTTTCTGGTTGGTTTCGGTTAGAACAGACTCAGACCAACAAAATGTGTACATCCATTTCCAAATTTAAAAGCTTTAAGTTATCTAAAAACTGCTGTCCCTATTCAGACTGAAGTCCCGGTTCACCCCAGATTACGGTATGCAAAAAAAAAAAAAAAGAGAAGACAATATTTTTTCGATGGATCAACTATGGTCCTCTTTTTTTACTGTGAACAGACACGGACCACTGCGACACTTGCGTATCTATTGTAGTACACTGAAAATACGCCACACGTTTTGTTCAAGTGCCCGAACACTTGAATGATTGAATAAAGCCACATCATAGATTTAATTAGTTTGTGTTTCAACATCATTCCAAACCATTATCAAATGCAAGTGTTTGGGCGATTGAATTTTTGGTATTTTTTGACATGTTATTGTCATTCGGGTGGCTCAAGCTTTTCAAGTGTTTTGCTCATGAGTTTGTCCCACTGCCTGTAACCATTCAAAGTGAAGAGCAAAACACTTGAAATTGATCTTAAGATCTACCCAAAACAGGCACTATTCAAAGTCAACGTGAAGTCCACATGAATTCAATGTGTTTCACTGATTGATTTTGGAGCGACTTTCATCGAAGGCTAGAAGCTAGGCTAGAACGAATAGCGCAAAAAACTCACCCGTCTTCAACTGGCCAGCCGGCGCAGTGGTAGCGTGCACGACTAGCAAGCGAGAACCTGTTTTCGCTTGTACGTATTCTTATTTTTCAACACCATTTAAAATTCAAGTGTTTGGCTATTGACATTATTTCATGGCCAATCACCGAAATTTTAAGTGTTTTGCGATTGATATTTGAGTGCTCTGTACAGCAGGGCCAGATCATGTGTAGAACACTTCGTTGAGCTGTGTAAGTTTTGCTCAGTGTACACTAAACCCCCGGTGGTTGGTCACTTTTTCGTTTGACACTTTTTTAGTTTGTACCCCGTTGGTTGGTCAAAGTCAAACTAAAAAGTGACGAACTGTCACTTTTTACACGGCGCTATCAAAACACACGTTTAGTAGTGTGTGTGAACTTCGTGTAAAAGGGGTGTCAAACTAAAACGTGACCCCGTTCGTTTGACAAAAGTTGTTGTCAAACCATCGGGGTTTGAGTGTATGATCTGTTCTCAGGTTTTCTGTTTTGCTGCTGTTACAGCCTGCCGAACGATCGTCTTCCGTAGCGCTATTGTTGGTCCCCTTGGAACGAGCTGTCAAGTAGGAACTTTTCTGTCAAGAAGGACCGCGAGGTTAATTTTTCAAAATTGATTTAAAAATCCATTTTAAGCTCTTTGTGGTCGTACAAAGGGTCATTGTACTCAGAAAAATAAGCTTTATCGCTGTAAACAATAATATCAGCAATCTAAGCTTCATTTTAGGACCCAATTGCTCCTGAAAAAGTTGACTTTTGTACAATTTTTACTTTTAATTCAATTAAAAAAAAATTCTAAATAAGGCCAACAAACCAGTTAGTTTTTAGTTTTTAGTTTTTAGTTTTTAGTTTTTAGTTTTTAGTTTTTAGTTTTTAGTTTTTAGTTTTTAGTTTTTAGTTTTTAGTTTTTAGTTTTTAGTTTTTAGTTTTTAGTTTTTAGTTTTTAGTTTTTAGTTTTTAGTTTTTAGTTTTTAGTTTTTAGTTTTTAGTTTTTAGTTTTTAGGTTTTAGTTTTTAGTTTTTAGTTTTTAGTTTTTAGTTTTTAGTTTTTAGTTTTTAGTTTTTAGTTTTTAGTTTTTAGTTTTTAGTTTTTAGTTTTTAGTTTTTAGTTTTTAGTTTTTAGTTTTTTAGTTTTTAGTTTTTAGTTTTTAGTTTTTAGTTTTTAGTTTTTAGTTTTTAGTTTTTAGTTTTTAGTTTTTAGTTTTTAGTTTTTAGTTTTTAGTTTTTAGTTTTTAGTTTTTAGTTTTTAGTTTTTAGTTTTTAGTTTTTAGTTTTTAGTTTTTAGTTTTTAGTTTTTAGTTTTTAGTTTTTAGTTTTTAGTTTTTAGTTTTTAGTTTTTAGTTTTTAGTTTTTAGTTTTTAGTTTTTAGTTTTTAGTTTTTAGTTTTTAGTTTTTAGTTTTTATTTTTTAGTAGCATCATCTGTTGTTTAAGTTTTTAGTAGCATCATCAATGTTTTACGAAATTAAAAAAAAACATCTTTTGTTGTAGAGGTGAGAATGTTGTAAAATCTGGTATCATTTTTTTGTATAATTTTTGGAAAAAATCAAAACAAATTCAAATAAAATTTCAAATTCATGAATAGACGCAAAATTTTCAATCAAAAATGACTTCAATCTTTTTTTATAAAGTGCACCGATTTAATAACATAAGCATTTTAAGGTGTTTTTTTTTTTGGGAAAAATATTCCATTTTTTGCAATTTAAAAATGTTTCACGAAGAAAAAACACTCACGCCTCGACTCACGCTAAAAAGATTCTCGAAAAAAAAAACATAATAATAGCATAGTAAATTTCTTACAATTATTTTTTCTTTGATGGTCGAAGATTTTGGAAAAAAAAATTAGACTTAAATTTTTAACTCGCGATATTTTGAAAACTTTTGTGAAATTTTGCACTCTTCATAATAAAATTAATTACGAAATTGTAGAATCGAGAATAACCTTTTGAAAGGGCTAAAAACACTTATTTTCCGAAACGTAAATTTTGAAATTATTATGTTTTTTTTTCAAAAGCAGAAAAGTTAAACGGTACCTATTTGGTAATTTGGAAAATTTAGAATATTGCTATTTTGCAAATTCAAATTAACTGAATTCATTCTATAATATTAAGTAAACTATTGTACAAATAAGAAAAAAAAATTAAGCAATATTGAATACGCAAAAACGAAGAAAGTTTTTAAAAATAGGTTTAACGCCTAGTTGTATTAAATAATAATAACAACTAATAAACATGAATACATAAGAAAATTAAAAACGAGGTGTTTTTTTTTTCATTACAGGAACAAAGCAAATAATAGGGTTTTCAGCATTAAATTTGTTTTATTTTCTTGAATGCAGAACTTTGAGCAGAAAAAAAAACAAAAAATCAACCAGCTTAATAAAACATAACTCTTTTATTTGAAATCCCAATCACCGTTTTGTACCAATTGAATCAAGAATAAACGAATTCTTCTCAACCTGCAACAACTCGTTCAAAAACGCCACTTTTAAAGTCACAAACATTGCACTGGAACCCAGAATCGGCCAGTAAATTTCCCTGTAAAATTTAAAATCGTAAAAACAAATTCAAAAATATTAAAAAATTTCTCACCTTCAAGCAATAATAGCAAAACACGTGCCCACAACCCATGTGATGCGGCAACGTGACCCTTTCATTACAGTAAACGCACTTGCTGTCCACGCCTAGCACAATCCGCTGCACTTCCTGTGGCCGCACCTCCAACCGTAACAGGTTCCGCAGCCTTCGCTTCAGCGCATGATAGTTCACAATGGGAATGGTAAACCCGAGCAGTTCCATGAAACCGGCCCAAATCAGCTCCCGGGTCATGTACGAGTAGCCGATCGTGCGCCGTTTGGCCCCGTCGATTGACCGGTGGTCCAACCGGAGCACGTAATCCACGAGCGACGGTTTGCGGCCGGTTCGGAGGAAGCGGAAAAAGTTGAGGAAATTGAGAAAGGTGAGACAATTCTCGAGCGTGGTGATGAAGCGCTGGAGGACCGTGTAGCCGGTCAACCGGAACTGGGCCAGCTCCTTGAGGTAGGCCAGTGCCACGGTTAGCAAGTAGTGCGCCTTTAGCTTGTCCGGGGTGAGTTGGTCCTTTTCGTACGTTATCGAGAGCATTTGCTGGCCAAAGGTGGCGAACGACTGGCGGATTGAGAAATTCCAGAGGGCGGAACCGGCCAGCAAGTTGATTTCCGGCTGGAACCGGCTGAGGAGACCGGGCTAAAGGAGGAAAAAGGTGGGTATGAAGGGGAAGGCTTGAAATGGTTTGATTTTCTTACCGGCAAGTTCCGGATGACATTGTAAATTTGCTCCTTCAAAATGTTGACAATTTCGTTGTCCAGCTGGATGGAATCAAGCTGAAAAAGTACGGAAATGGAGATAAATCGCTTGAAATGTTAAATTTTTAACACTTACTTGATTAACCCGAGGAACAAAATTCGTCTTCATGTTAAATTTCTTTTAAATTTGGTGGAAAACCTAATTTTTAAATCATTCTGATTTTCACGGTTTCTGTTTTGCTCTGTAAATTCGCGACCAAATTGCTTCGAAAATGCTTCGAATTGATCTGTCAAAGAATTACACACGAAATTCGGTCGGCGATGCCAACGAACTCAAAATTGAGTAACAAACAAGGGATGCCATCCGCTGATGTACAGATTCTGCTAAACAAATTTAGTGCCGCAGATACTTTTTCGGTTACGAAAAAATCAAATATTTTTCAAAAAAGTCATATACCTATCTCAACGTATTTTGTTACGATTTGGTTATTTTACCAGCACACAAAAAAGTTTTGAACTATGGTAAAATTTCGAGAAATTCAAGATTTTTGATAGTGCACAGATAAGCCGAGCTCCTGTGGTCTATTGGTTACAGGTTTCGTTTGATAAACGGAAGGTCGTGGTTTGAAACCCACATGGCTTGGCACCACCTTTCCTCGTACTTTTCACATGTTTCGAGGACCGGTTGTGCTCTGTATATTTGCATCTGCGGAGTGCGCTGGGCCCAACCGCAAAATGTGCTTGGAGGGATAAAAAAAAACTGCTTAGCAAGAGTCCCGGGCTTTTGGGATTTCACTGGGAACACATCCTAAGTAGCGTAATAAAAAAGTGCACTTCAGTTCTAGCGACACATATGGAAAGTACAACAGCACAGAGGAAAGGAAAAATGTTACGGCGTGTGGACAGATCAACACACTTGCTCAACAATAGCGCGTGTGCTTTGTTCCCCAAATGCCCAAGAACAGCAAATTGGCAGCCTCTGCAGATCTAAAAATAGATCAGCAGGTCGACAATAGATCAAATAAATGGTCGCAGTGGACTCATGGCAATCAAACAAAAAAAAAAAAGCACAGAATTTATAGCCACGCTTCTACAGACATTTCAAACGACCATCTTACATCCCTGCTTGTAGCTGTCATCCTCTTGCAAGTCATCTTTCAGTTTTCACGCCACACAACGCCGATTCATATTTCCCGACAAAAAGGTTTGTAATTTCGTGCTATTTTCGCTGAATTTTACTAAAATTTGATTCGTTTTGCATTCAAGAACAAGAACTGAGCAAAAAATGGCCGAGGTACTGAACGTGGACAAGGACGAGACCGAGTTCCGTCCCTCGTCGAAGGACACTCCACTGGATGAGGTGAGTGTTTTGTGTTTCTGCTGGACTCAATTTTGAAAATGGCGTAAACAATCCCCTTTTTCGTTAGGAATCCATGGAGGATCTGTACACCAAGTACAAGAAGTTGCAGAAGATGCTCGAGTTCCTCGAGGTGCAGGAAGAGTACATCAAGGACGAGCAGCGGAACCTGAAGAAGGAATATCTGCACGCCCAGGAGGAGGTCAAACGGATCCAGTCGGTTCCGCTGGTGATCGGTCAGTTCCTGGAGGCCGTCGACCAGAACAACGGAATCGTCGGATCGACCACGGGATCGAACTACTTTGTCCGGATTCTTTCCACGATCGACCGGGAGCTGCTGAAACCTTCGGCCAGTGTGGCCCTGCACAAGCACAGTAATGCCCTCGTCGATGTGCTGCCACCGGAAGCGGACAGCTCAATCTCGATGCTGCAGGCGGACGAAAAACCGGAAGTCCAATACTCGGACATAGGAGGCATGGACATGCAAAAGCAGGAAATCCGCGAAGCCGTCGAACTTCCGCTGACCCACTTTGAGCTGTACAAGCAGATCGGAATCGACCCGCCGCGGGGTGTCCTCATGTACGGTCCGCCCGGATGTGGCAAGACGATGTTGGCCAAGGCCGTTGCCCACCACACGACGGCCGCCTTCATCCGCGTGGTCGGTTCGGAGTTCGTGCAGAAATATCTCGGCGAAGGTCCCCGAATGGTGCGCGACGTGTTCCGTCTGGCCAAGGAGAACTCACCCGCAATCATCTTCATCGACGAAATCGACGCCATCGCCACGAAGCGTTTCGACGCCCAAACCGGTGCCGATCGTGAAGTTCAACGTATCCTGCTCGAGCTGCTTAACCAGATGGACGGATTCGATCAGACCACCAACGTGAAGGTCATCATGGCCACCAACCGTGCCGACACCCTGGATCCGGCCCTGCTCCGACCGGGTCGTCTCGATCGTAAAATTGAATTCCCCCTTCCCGACCGGCGTCAGAAGCGACTGATCTTCTCGACCATCACCGCCAAGATGAACCTCTCGGAGGATGTCGATTTGGAGGATTATGTGGCGAGGCCGGACAAGATTTCCGGTGCGGACATTAACGCCATCTGCCAGGAGGCGGGAATGCACGCGGTGCGCGAGAACCGGTATATCGTGCTGGCCAAGGACTTTGAGAAGGGTTACAAGAATAACATCAAGAAGGACGAAACCGAGCACGAGTTTTACAAATAAGTGGGGAAGATTTTCTTTATGCTTGCGCGTTCTTTTGTGCTGATTAATGTCTATCAATAATAAATACTAAATACAATACTTTAAATAACAGTAACTTGTGCTAATTGTGAGAGAAACTTATCATTTTGGCCTTTTTGGTCGTTTTGGCCATTTTGGCTATTATGGTCGTTTTGGCCATTTTGGTCGTTTTGGTCATTTTGGCTATTTTGGTCATTTTGGCTATTTTGGTCGTTTTGGCCATTTTGGTCGTTTTGGTCATTTTGGCTATTTTGGTCGTTTTGGCCATTTTGGTCGATTTGGTCGTATTGGTCATTTTGGCTATTTTGGTTGTTTTGGCCACTTTGGTCGTTTTGGTCATTTTGGCTATTTTGGTTGTTTTGGTCATTTTGGTCGTTTTGGCCATTTTGGTCGTTTTGGTCGATTTGGTCGTTTTGGTCATTTTGGCTATTATGGTCGTTTTGGCCATTTTGGCTATTTTGGTCATTTTGGCTATTTTGGTCGTTTTGGCCATTTTGGTCGTTTTGGTCATTTTGGCTATTTTGGTCGTTTTGGCCATTTTGGTCGATTTGGTCGTTTTGGTCATTTTGGCTATTTTGGTTGTTTTGGCCATTTTGGTCGATTTGGTCGTTTTGGTCATTTTGGCCATTTTGGTCAATTTGGTCGTTTTGACCATTTTGGTCGATTTGGTCGTTTTGGTCATTTTGGCTATTTTGGTCATTTTGGTCGTTTTGGTCATTTTGGCCATTTTGGTTGTTTTGACCATTTTTGTCGATTTGGTCATTTTGGTCGATTTGGTCATTTTGCTCGTTTTGGCCATTTTGGTCAATTTGGTCGTTTTGGTCATTTTGCCCATTTTGGTCATTTTGCTCGTTTTGGCAATTTTTTTCATTTTGGCCATTTTGGTCAATTTGGTCGTTTTGGTCATTTTGGCTATTTCGGTCGTTTTGGCCATTTTGCTCGTTTTGGCCATTTTGGTCATTTTGGCCGTTTTGGTCGATTTGGTTATTTTGGCCATTTTGCTCTTTTTGGTCATTTTGGTCAATTTGGTCGTTTTGACCATTTTGGTCGATTTGGTCGTTTTGGTCAATTTGGTCATTTTGTTCGTTTTGGTCATTTTGACCTTTTTGGCTATTTTGGCCATTTTTGCTTTTTTGGTCGTTTTGGTCATTTTGGCCATTTTGGTCCATCTTGGCCATTTTGCTCGTTTTGGTCATTTTGGCTATTTTGCTCGTTTTGGCCATTTTGGTCAATTTGGTCGTTTTGGTAATTTTGCCCATTTTGGTCATTTTGCTCGTTTTGGCCATGTTGGCCATTTTGCTCGTTTTGGCCATTTTGGTTGTTTTGACCATTTTTGTCGATTTGGTCATTTTGGTCGATTTGGTCATTTTGCTCGTTTTGGCCATTTTGGTCGATTTGGTCATTTTGGTCGTTTTGGTCATTTTGGCTATTTTGGTCGTTTTGGCCATTTTGGCCAATTTGGTCATTTTGTTCGTTTTGGTCATTTTGGTCGTTTTGGTCATTTTGGCCTTTTTGGCTATTTTGGCCATTTTTGCTTTTTTGGTCGTTTTGGTCATTTTGGCCATTTTGGTTAATTTGGTCGTTTTGGTCGTTTTGGTCATTTTGGCCATTTTGGTTGTTTTGACCATTTTTGTCGATTTGGTCATTTTGGTCGATTTGGTCATTTTGCTCGTTTTGGCCATTTTGGTCAATTTGGTCGTTTTGGTAATTTTGCCCATTTTGGTCATTTTGCTCGTTTTGGCCATGTTGGCCATTTTGCTCGTTTTGGCCATTTTGGTTGTTTTGACCATTTTTGTCGATTTGGTCATTTTGGTCGATTTGGTCATTTTGCTCGTTTTGGCCATTTTGGTCGATTTGGTCATTTTGGTCGTTTTGGTCATTTTGGCTATTTTGGTCGTTTTGGCCATTTTGGCCAATTTGGTCATTTTGTTCGTTTTGGTCATTTTGGTCGTTTTGGTCATTTTGGCCTTTTTGGCTATTTTGGCCATTTTTGCTTTTTTGGTCGTTTTGGTCATTTTGGCCATTTTGGTCAATTTGGTCGTTTTGGTCGTTTTGGCTATTTTGGCCATTTTGGTTGTTTTGACCATTTTTGTCGATTTGGTCATTTTGGTCGATTTGGTCATTTTGCTCGTTTTGGCCATTTTGGTCGATTTGGTCATTTTGGTCGTTTTGGTCATTTTGGCTATTTTGGTCGTTTTGGCCATTTTGGCCAATTTGGTCATTTTGTTCGTTTTGGTCATTTTGGTCGTTTTGGTCATTTTGGCCTTTTTGGCTATTTTGGCCATTTTTGCTTTTTTGGTCGTTTTGGTCATTTTGGCCATTTTGGTCAATTTGGTCGTTTTGGTCGTTTTGGCTATTTTGGCCATTTTTGCTTTTTTGGTCGTTTTGGTCATTTTAGCCATTTTGGTCAATTTGGTCGTTTTGGTCGTTTTGGTCATTTTGGCCATTTTGGTTGTTTTGACCATTTTTGTCGATTTGGTCGATTTGGTCATTTTGCTCGTTTTGGCCATTTTGGTCAATTTGGTCGTTTTGGTAATTTTGCCCATTTTGGTCATTTTGCTCGTTTTGGCCATGTTGGCCATTTTGCTCGTTTTGGCCATGTTGGTCGTTTTGGCCATTTTGGTCATTTTGGCTATTTTGGTCGTTTTGGCCATTTGGTCGATTTGGTCATTTTGGTCGTTTTGGTCATTTTGGTCATTTTGATTGTATTGGTAATTTTTGTAATTTTTTTAATGCTTTCAATTTAATGTATGTATGTATGATCCCCATACCCGCAGGCAACTTGGTCCTGGAACACATGTGAGCGCTAGGTGAACAATTTGATCATCTTTTACTCCGTAATCTGTACACCCACGTGCATAAGTTTTTTTGCACGAATTTTTATGCTACAAATACCGGCGCATAAAATACAATGGTTTCCCTCTTCCCACCCCAAGCGCCGGAAATTTGTAGCGGGTGTAGGGACACTTTGCATAGACGCCCTTGCTCCCATCACGTCACTGAGGGTATGGAGCGACGAGAAATTAATAAGCATGCCCCCTCAGTCGAACCTTCATTAGAGAAGCAGGCAATCCACAACTCACAGTGAACGACCAAGGGAACACCCTACCGCGTATATAGTAAGATTGGCGTGGTTGGTCTTTAGTGAAATGTATGGATGTTAGAGTGGATGGAAGTGTCAATTGAAAATAAAAATGGAAAGCTCTCACCAAATACGAAGAATCTTCGAAACCAGCTCATTTCCGATCGTTTCGCCACATGTCACACGAATCTTGACTTTTCTTTTCTTTTCAATTTAACACTCAAACGCTCGGGTAGTCATTTGACCCTTATTTTTTTTCTTAAAAATCTCATAACTTTTGGTAGAATTGACCAAATTAGATGCTTCCGGTTGCAAAAGATCCAGATTTGTCTATATTTTGAACTGTCAGATGGGGGACAAATATGGTCCACTTTTACCGGAGATATTTCGGATTCCATTGGGGTACCTCGGCCCTCTTATTTGGGGTTTTGGTCAATAGAACAAAAACCATTGCACAGAACAATGCCGGAAATGATGCAAAACTTCAAGGCATAATTCTAATACATCATCTAGCAAAAATAATGTACATGGTAAAGTCCTACGGGGCACCGGAACCGGTTTCATTTGGGCACCAATCGACATCAGCTCAGTAAACCGTTTCCGGTTGGAACCTGTTTCGGTGACCGAAGGTCTTGGCCATGCCATGTATCTATGCAGGATGATGTATTAGAATGATGCCTTGGCGTTTTGCATCATTTCCGGCATTGTTCTGTGCAATGGTTTTTATTTTTTTGACCAAAACCCCAAATAGGAGGGCCGAGGTACCCCAACGGAATCCGGAATATCTCCGGTAAAAGTGGACCATATTTGTCCCCCATCTGACAGTTCAAAATATAGACAAATCTGGATCTTTTGCAACTGGAAGCATCTAATTTGATCAATTCTACCAAAAGTTATGAGATTTTTAAGAAAAAAAATAGGGGTCAAATGACTACCCGAGCGTTTGAGTGTTAATTCCTTATTTTTCAAAAAAAAAATCAGAATATATAAATTTAAAAATTATTTGAAATTGCTATTACAAATTTATTTGAAATGCCCTTACGCATAATTCAATACAAAACATTTCCATGATTACAAAAATACGTTATATTTTGAATGAATTTGTGTTTAAAATAGCCTAAATGTTCACAAATTTATAATTTAGAAAAAAATTAACATTTTTGATTTTTTAACATTTTAGCAATTTTTTTAGATTGACGACCCTTTCTCTCTGTTTTGTTTAAACCAATCACATAACAAAAATAATATTTAGGCTCTTGAACACCAAAACTTCCAAGCTTAAGAAAAAGGGGGAAATTAGGATTTTTGAAACTTTTATTACTCTCCCACACTAATGCAACTAAACGTCGCACTTACCTTTCGCATGCACCTACCTTGCATTCGGCCATTTTGGTTTTGGTGTAGGGATGCCATTTGAACAGTTTCATCTGAGTTTTGCAGACATTGAGCCTGTGGCAGACCTTTATTGAGATGTACAGACATTTGAACGAGAACTGGAAATACATTTGTAAAGATTAAATGTGAAGTTATTTAGCTAAACGTTTAGCTTGAAAATTAGCAATGATTCAATGGTTTGAAAATAAGTCTCTTGAATAATTTTCCATACCTCAATAACCCCAAAAAAATGTGTTTATGACACATGCACAGACTTTTGAAGCACGCCTGTACATACATGTACAAAATCCATTTGACAACCTTGCCCCAACGGGTGACGTTGCTGATCGGCTTTGGACGTGGAGCGATTTTCCTCCACCTCCTTCGGGCATCGCCTCCTCGATTTCATTACATTTTCAACCAGCAGCCAAGTTCGGTCGACGTGCGTCGCAGTTCCCGAGGAAAACGCGAAATTTACCGTGAAATTTGTGCATTTTTGTGTGCTTTCCCGTGCTATTGTCGTTTGTTAAGGTGAGTTTGCTGTGTTTATTAAATAATGTTGCTGGAAATCACCAAAGTTTTCGAATAAAATGCAATTCAAAGTTAATTAAGCTTGATTTAATTACTGGCAGAAAAATGCTTTTTCCGGTCACTTTTCTTAAAATTAATTGTTCAACAATGACTGTTACCATCTAAACACGGTGCAAGTGATTAAAAACTCTTCAATTTCTGTTAGTTAGCTCTAAAAAGTACGGATTAATGTTCCAACTTTCACTGCCACATCTTCAAACGAAAACACTGAGAAAAGTCTTCGCCTTGAAGTCATCCACGTCAACACTAAACCAAGTCATTAGACGAAATCTAAATAGATATTTTCCCTCCTCTCTTTCCAACACACAGTCATGGACCAGATTGCCAAGATCTACGAGCCGGGCCGTTCCTTCGCCAAGGACTCGATCCGGCTGATCAAGCGCTGCACCAAGCCCGACCGGCGCGAGTTCCAGAAGATTGCGATTGCGACCGCGATCGGCTTCTGCATCATGGGATTTATCGGTTTCTTCGTCAAACTGATACACATCCCGATCAACAACATCATCGTCGGATCGTAAGAAGGGCGATCGATGTCCACCCCGGGGGGGAAACCCCGGTTCCAGATGAGAAAGAGAGAGTGTGTGAATTTAACAATCAGAACTGACTTCTAGAGCATGGAGAGAGGTACATTGTGGAAAGAACAGCGATAGAGAGCGATAAATTTCACCTTCTTACATTTATTCACTTGTCGTACACATTAAGAATGATAAAAAAAAAAAACAAACAAAACCCAACTCTTTAGCGTTTAAACCATATTTGATTGTTTGTGTGTGAGCAATGCAGCAGACGCAAACGAAAAGATGAACAGATTTAAATAATTAATTATTTGATTTAACGTACACGAGGAATGATAATATAATTTATTGTTTCATTGTAGTTTCCGATTGGTTATTTTTGACAGTGTAAAATATTGAGAAATCCCTTTAGAATCTTCGTTTCTATTTCTGACCTTTAACAAGTATATCAAAGTAATTTTTGATTTACTGAATACTCATTCCTACTTTATCAAAATTATCTTGGAAACAGAATGAATCGATTTATTGACGCCCCAATTTATTTATTTAATTACTGACAAAATACTTTTTGGGAGACTTACAAAATTCTCGTTCATTTTTAATTTAATTTAAGCAAACAAACTTGGTGATTACTGCACTCGATCGTAATTTGTAGACTCACAATCGAGGTTTTTCGATAGTAAGCTTCCGATCAACCATCGAAAAATTACGATCAAAATTTTAATTTAGAAATCTCAATTTGGAATGAGCAATGCCAATGACCATTGAAATTTGTATTTTAACGTTTTGCACTGCCGTTCTACGCATAATTGTCCCATGTCAGTTTTGGACGATTTTGACTTTATGACATTTTTAAGTTTAGTTTGATGTGTACTTTAAGAAAAACACATAAAATCTGGTACTTTGTTCGGAAACTCATTGAAAACAACACCAAGTCTGTTTGTCCCATCGTTAAACTTCTACGCATAAATGTCCCACCAAGTATTTTTTTACACGGAATCATTAGTTTTACTAACCATTATGTCTTGTTTATCTGTTGTATAGCAACAGAATCACAATTAAGGGTGATAAACTGCTAACTGGGGTGATTAGGGACACATAGGGCGAATAGGAACCCACGGGACTATTATGCGTAGAAACACAGAAATCGGTAGAAAAATTTCAATCGCGTTTTTCTCAGTTGCTTTTTTTTGAACATGGGACAATTATGCGTAGAACGGCAGTGCATATTTTTAAAAAGTATACGGGTAAAATAATGTTAAAGCTAAAAATAAAATTTTGGAATTCAAAAAAACTAAAAATTCTATTTTTAGGGATTCCAAAAAAAAAACCTAATTATTCAAGATTCTGAAGTTCAAAAGTTTAGAAATTAGAATATAATTAGGCCTTTTCAAATATTAACTTTTTGATAACTTATGATTCTAAAAAAAAAATTAGGACTGTGACTGTTTTTTCTTCGCCCCTCACTCGACTTTGGTCAGAGTCGATGGACATAAGCTTCAAAAAATATTTGCAGCGGCCAAAACTTCAAAGATTTTGGACTTTCTTTAATTCAAAAAAATAATTATAAAGAAAATTTTTAAATTGAAAAGTGTAAAAATAAAAATTTGAAAAAAAAGAAACTGAAAACCTAAAAAAATTCAAATGTTCAGAAATTTTAAATGCTACCTTAAAAAAAGCTACCCTAAAACGAAATTTAGAAATTTACAAATGAATAACTTTATTATAAAAGAAAGATATTTTTAAATAAAAAAAAACATTAATTTTAAAAACATGAATATTGCTCTTGACCGTAATATCTCGATTCAAGATCAAGATTTCTCTATACTAGGTAAGTAAGTATATTCCGCAGAAAAAAAAAGAGGTAAGTAAGTATATTCCGCAGGAATCCAAAATTATCAGAGTTTTTTAGATCAAAGATTATTTAAAGAATCAAACAAAATAAAAAAAATCTGTATTTTTGAACTCTAAAAATCCAAAAAATATATGCAGAGATTGAAAAATAAAAAAAAAATATTAAAATTGGAAATAAAAAATTATATAATTTCAAGTTAAAAATTTAAAAATCTAAAAAAACAATTAAAGTAATTTTTTTGAAATTTTAAATTCAATGTTTAGAAAACTGAATTGGTCATAAAATTCTAAAATTAACTAATAAAAAAAGTAGTAACACAATAAATAAAAAGGGAGGATTATTTTATTACGTAACGCATCATTTTGGTTGCAACGTTGGATTTAAAATTTCCAAATCACATTAGAGCATTTTTAGGTTTACATTTGAACTCAGCGACCCATTAACGATTTTTTTTGTTTCCATGATTCAATTATCCGAAGTTATTTATTTTTAAGGATTTCGGATAATCAAGGCTGAACAATATTCAAATTTTAGAATCTTTAGTTTGAAGAAATTTTTAAATTTCTGCTTTAAATTTTTTTAATTCTTTATTTTTTGTTTTTTAAGTTTTTGAGTTCTGCAGTTCTGAAGTTAGTTAGTTTTTTTTATACTTTTGAAAACAAACATCGGACACATCGAGATATCCTCGGTCGTAATTTGTCGATGGCAGATTGAGAAATTTCGATCGTCAAATTACGAGTTATCTTCGACTATTGTTTCGTACAACAATCACTAGAAAAAAATCTGGAATAAAAATTAATCGGTATTTGTAGTTTTCCTGTTTTTAAGCATTCCTGCCACTTATAATCTTAAGCAAAAAAAATCCCTTTTATGCTAGATTAGGTTCTGAAAGGTCTTATTTTCATAGAAAACCTATGGAGCATAGCATAGCAAAGTACTCTAGAATTTTTAGGACATTTTCGGAACTTAACGAAAAAAATATTTTCTGATTTGGTCACTTATGATCACTATTTAAAAAATATCGACAAACTGAAATGATTTTGTTAAAATCAAACGTTTCGAAAACGGTGCACTTTAGGGCTGATTTTTTAAAATGAAAGCTGCAGAAAAAATGTTCCGAGAAGATTATTTCCAAAAAAACACCTTTGAAAAAATCATAACAGCTGCAAAAATTGTATAAAGACTTGTATGAGTGAACCAGTGACACAAAATGGCTTCTTCGGTCAAATGAAAGGCCCCCAAAATCTTGAGCCGAATAGAAAAAAAAAACAAATTAAATCCATTTTAAAGGCTAGTATGCAGATCGGAAGGAAAGGGGTCAAGAAACAGCTTTACGCACAGCAGAACAAAGGAGAGGCAATGATTTCTTGGGGCTTTTCTTCACCCTCTCTGGCTTGTTTTTGCTGCCGCTGCTGCCCATTTGATTTTTTTCTTGACCGGTTCCTTCCGAAGTGCGTATACCGCTTAAACCAATACGGGGAGAATTGCTCAACAGCAACTGAGGGTTAATTTCGAGCTGCACCCTAAAAATGTTCAGCCCCGTCTACACGTTTTCAACGTCAAACCGTTTTTCCCCCTCGAACCCAAAAATGAGTACCCCTGCATCGCTGTCAAACAAACGCCAAACGTCAAAACACAGTTTAACCAAGATGTCGGAAAAGTAAGTTTGGTGAAGCGCCGTCCATTAAATCGTGAAAATCCGCAATTTTCGGCCCCCGTTCGGCGTGAATCGTAGTGCGTCCGATCGCCGAAAGTCCCGCGGACATATTGCGCCCGAAAGTGACCGTCGGCGTGCGTTGCCCGCGGCGTACCGAGCGCGTCCCGTTTGGCTTCTACATGTGTTTTTCTTACTTTTTCGGCTTTTCCTACGCGAGCGGCTGGAATTGCTAGGCCGACGGCCTGGTGGCAGATTTTGTTCGTCCCTGCCGCCCGCGCGCCCTGGCCCTGCCACCCCGGAGCGTCTCTCCGTTCCACGTTTTGGCGTTTGTGTTTCGCCGGCGTTGCGTTCCCCTTGCCCGTTATCGGCTTATCACTTTAAATTTGGGGGGATTTCTTGCGTGCAAAAAGAAGAAGAAGCAAACACCTCCCGAAAGGTGCAACGAATTCACTAAAAATACTCTTTTCTTCTGCCCTTCTTTCCTCGCGCCGTCGTCGTCGTCCCCGCTGCGTTTGAACCTGCGAAATTGCAATGAACAGCGACGACTTGCTCAACTATGAGCTGGAAGCCGGCGGCGATCCGGCCCTAATGAACGAGGACGATCTGCTGCTGTCGGATGATGGTAAGTTGGTGGCAAACGTTTTGAAATTTCATCATAATTTTAATGTTTCACAGACGTTTGAGCAAAAGATAACAAATAATCGTGGGATTTTTTCATGTTCATTCGTGGCATAAGGGCTCAACATTAAAAAAAATGTGATTAGTTATATGAACCTACATTTTGATTGTAGATGTTTGAAGATATTTTTGATGTATCAGCAACGAAATCTACAACAATATGTCTCCGAGGTCTCAGATCAAAATTTGCATAAAAAATCAAATTATTCGCTCTAAGAGCGAGGGGGTCATATCTGCGGTAAACGTTGCTCTTACACGCCTGTTCCTGTAATAACAAAACTGTTTCTGTAAGGCCTTTACACTCAACCCCCGGTGGTTGGTCACTTTTTCGTTTGACACTTATTTAGTTTGTACCCCGTTGGTTGGTCAAAATCAAATAAAAAGTGAAAAACTGCCACAAATACCGCTTTTTTAAATACTCATATTTTCAAAATTTTGGGCATTAAACGAAGCGAACCTTTATAAGCTTTTTCACTTTGTATAAGTTTTTTTGTTGTAAAAACTAGTTTTTTTTTACAAAATACTGTATTTTTTCGGAAATACTCAAATTTGTATGTATTTGTTAAATTTGTTTGTATAGGACTTCGGATATTTTTTTTTAAATTGTCTTACTATTAACATCAAATTTGAATTCAGCGACCCCAGTTTAGTCAAATTTTTAATATTTGATTCCCTTTCAAATTAAAAATGCATTTTTTCTTTCAATATGTTAATACCGCAATTTTGTCCGCCATCTTGGATTTAAATTCGAGTTTTTCGATTTTTAAAAATAGTGACCATGAGTGACCATTTCTAAAAATATTGCTTTTTGAAAAGTTCAGAAAATTTGCTATCAAATTGTCTAAGAGACATTGAAGATTGGACTTCTGGTTGCTGAGATACAGCGGCTTAAACAAAAAGAAACACAAAAATTGAAGTTTTCTAAGTCTCACCTAAACAGCCCACCATTTTCTAATGTCGATATCTCAGCAACTAATGGTCCGATTTTCAATGTTTAAGCATGAAACTTTTGTGAAATTTTCCAATCTTTTCGAAAAAATATTTGAATTCATGACTAACATTTTACAACAACACATTGAATATTATGCCCATTCAAAATGTTAGTCTTGATTTATTTTTTAAACATTCATAACTCGGCGGCAGATTTTTTGACCATGTTTCTCTATGGCTCAAAAGTTGCGGGTTTTTGGCCCCTAAAACATATCAAAAAATCTCGAAAATAAAAAAAATACGTATTTTGGGAAATTGAGTTTTTTGAAGTTAATTAAAAAATCGGCAATTTTTTTTCCGTGTACCTATTTTTTGAACTATTGAAGACCTCAACAATACCTACAACTTTGCCCAAGACACCAAATTGATCAGAAAATTCATTCAAAAGTTACAGATATTTGAATATTTTCGTACCATTTTTGTATGGACAGCTGCCAAAATTGTATGGAGACTTGTATGGGTGAACTAATGACACGAAATAGCTGAGGAAGGCCCCGTAAAATTTGAGCCAAATAAAAAAATACAAAAAATTCCGGTTTTGGTAGAGAATTGCTCAGCTTTAGTATTTTCAAAACAAAAATCACAATTTTTTTTTAAAATTATAGCGTTTTACAAAAATAAAAATAAGGTGAAAGTGCATTCAAAATTTTGCTTCCTTTTATACCCATACTGCAAATTTTGAAAATGTAAGTACCTATCAAGAAATACGGTATTTTGTAAAAAAATAGTTATTAACAAAAAAAAAGTTGTATAGTGAAAATGCACACAAAATTTCGCTTCGCTTGATACCATATTACAAATTTTGAAAATTTGATTATTTTCGGTATTTTGCGAAAATTTTATGTTTTAAAGTTAAGTTTTTTTTAATTTAAAGGAAGTGTAAAAGAACAATACTGGAGTTTTTTTTTTAAATAGGTCCAATAAACCAAATTTCCAGTTTTTGCTTTTTGGGTGTTTTTGAAACCGCTTTGAGTCAGGGGTATTAAAAAACACCCAAAAAGCAAAAACTGGAGTTTTGCCTTCCTCATTTTACCGAGGAAAGGCTATAAAATCACTCGAAAAACGAACTTTTTAGTTAGACCTCCTAGACCTACTTTCATTTGTATATATCGACTCAGAATCACCAGCTGAGCAAATGTCTGTGTGTTTGGCTGTATGTAGACATGTGTACCAAATCAATGTCACTGGAATATCTTGTCACAGGCTCAACCGATTTTGGCCGGAATGGTTTTAATCGATTCGTCTTAACGTCCCCTAAGTTGCTATTTAAATTCATGCAGTTTTATCATGTATTTAAAAAGTTATGTTAAAAAAACTGTTTCATATTAATTTAAAATTATGGTAAAAAGGGTGTTTTTTCATGAAACCCTCACATGTTAGATATTTTTAGAAAGCATATGAGAAGACCTTTCTTGTGGATTAAGAATTTTTAAAATCTGACTTACCTATCTAAAATTACAAGCAGTTTAAAAAATGATCTGAATTAACATAACCTCAAATGGTCCCGTCTGATCGCCACGTAAAAAACCTTGTAGAGGGATGCCATTTTCCTGAAAGGCGGTGTCTGTATAATCTTGACAAAAAGTCTGTAGGAAGTCTATTTTTTTAAATCGTCACTTTTTGCCTTCCTCACCTTACTGAGGAAAGGCTATAAAATCACTCGAAAAATGAACTTCTCAATTAGACCTCCTAGACCCACCTTCATGTATACCTATCGACTCAGAATCAAATTCTGAGCAAATGTCTGTGTGTGTGGTGGGATGTTGATCAAAAAATTGTCACTCGATTATCTCGAGACTGGCTAAACCGATTTTGTCCGTTTTGACCTCATTCGATCCGTCTTTGGGTCCCATAAGTCGCTATTAAAAATTATAGAGTTTAGTTAAGTACTTCAAAAGTTATGCTAAAAAAACGATTTTGACTAAAGTTCGGAAGATTGTAAAAAGGGTGGTTTTTGTAAGAAACCCCATCATGCTATACATTTTTAGAAAGGTATTTAAAAGACCTTTCAAACGCGTCCAAGACATTGAAGATCTGACAACCCTATCAAAAGTTATAAGCACTTAAGTGTTATTTACGCACTTTTTGGAAGCCGGATCTCAGATATTTTGATGAAAACGTTGTCCGGATCTTTCATGCGACCTATCGTTGGATAGGTAATCAAAAGACCTTTCCAACGCGTCCAAGACATTGAAGATCTGACAACCCTATCAAAAGTTAAAAGCACTTAAGTGTTATTTACGCAATTTTGGAAGCCGGATCTCAGATATTTTGATGAAAACGTTGTCCGGATCTCTCATGCGACCTATCGTTGGATAGGTAATCAAAAGACCTTTCCAACACGTCCAAAACATTGAAGATCTGACAACCCTATCAAAATTTTTAAACACTTAAGTGTTATTTATGCACTTTTTGGAGGCCGGATCTCATGATCATCTCATCTCATCTAATGATATTCATGCGACCTATCTTTGGATAGGTAATTAAAAGACCTTTTCAACGAGCACGAATTAAATTGAAGATCTGACTACCCTATCATAAGTTGTAAGCACATAAGTGCCATGCAATATGAAGATCTGACTATCCAGTGGCATGAATGAGTCAAATTGATAAAACACTGAGAAATACCGCTTTTTTTTGTCTATTTTGGATAGCACCCTTTAAATTTGAGGAAGGCGCCAACCACCTAAGGGTGGATTAAGTAACGTTTTTTATTAGGACCTCTTAGGTGCTGCGATCACTTTAGGGAATTGAAATCACTCTATAAATGAGAGGAAGGCACCAACCACCTAAAAGTGGATTAAGTAACGTTTTTTTACTTTTTGCTATTCTTTTATTTTCTATTAAAACCGATTAACATACACTTTTGCCTGGCAATTTTAAAAATTGTATGATTTTGTTTGATTTGCAATTATTCTTTGAGTTAGAAATGCCTATAATTTGAGGTTCTGAAAAAGTTGGGAATTCGAAATGGGATTTGAGTGGCCACCCCGGTAGTTGTGGAGTCTAGCTATTGTTTTATATTTCGAGATTTGTGAAAATGTTCTCTTTTGTTCAAACAATTTTTTTTGTTGTATTGAGCGTATTTATTAAATTAATTTATTTCTCTTTTTTTCCCTGCACATAGAGAGCGGCCTCCGGCTCGACCAACAGGACGAGGAGTTGCTGCTGAGCGAATCCGAGGACTGGGTCTCAAAACAGCTAGCGGCGAAAGAAAAGGAAGCCCTAAAGCAGCAGCAGCAGTCAACCTCCGGCAGCAGAAAGCGGTCCTCGACCAGTCCTCCGAGGAAGCAGCCGATTAAACCCAAAACGCCGGTTCCACCGGTGGTCGAGGTAAAGCAGGAAGTTCTGGTACCGGAACCGGAACCAGAACCACAACAGCAGCATGTTGCGACGGTGGCTGTTTTCAAGGAGGAGCCGCCCTCCAGCCAGGAATCAATTCTGCCCGCTTCGACCGCGTCCGAAAGTGAGCGCGGGGACTCGACAACGGAAATCTCGTCGGTTTCCGGCTCTTCACTGGTACCAGAGTCGGTGTCTGGTACGTCGATCGCCACAACTAGTGAAACCACAACCACTACCGAATCGACGACCTCGGTAACGGCGGAATCTTCGTCGTCGATCGTGTCCCAGACGGATTCCGGGATGTTGTCCCATTCGGCGGAGCAGATTCACTCCGAGCAGGAGGAGGAAGAAAGAGATGTGGTTACTTCACAAGTGTTGTTGGCACCACCGGAGGATGTTCCGGTGAAGGCGGAAGTGGCGGCCACGCCATCGAAGGAACAGCTGGTGGAGCAGAAATCCAGCCAGTTGTGTGACACTACCTCGTCTGAGGACGTACTGGATCTGTACGTCACAAATCAGGACCGCGAGCCGGAGTTTTCCTACGACACGGATGAATCTACGGAGAAACGTGACTGGAAGAACGAGGGCAAGCCAGGGCTTTTGGATGGCAAGGCGTCGTCCACGTCGCAGCACTCGGGACCACCGCCGCCATTGCTGCAGCACCCGAACCGGCCACCACTCTCGAATCGGCCCAACAATTTCAAACATTCCGGCGATTCTTCCGGAGGATCATCCGGCGACCAGATGCCACACTTTATGCAGCAACAGCCGCCGGGAATGGGAATGCCACCGGGACCACATCCAAACTTTGGTGGACCATTCCGGGGTGGAATGCGACCTCGGTTCCCACCACGGCCAGGATTCCCCGGAGACATGAACAACTACAGGAACAACCGGATGAACTTCCCGATGGGTGGACGACCTCCGTTTCCACCGCGGGGACCTCCCTTTGACCACATGATGCGACCGGGCATGATCCATCCTGGAGATCGACCACCCTTCGGCGGAGGTGGACCCCGAATGGGACCAATGTACCGGCCAAATGGACCCGGCGGAGGACCTCCGCTGCTTCACCGTGGCGCAATGCCACCCGGTGGACCACCTCAGGGACCAGGTCCGATGGGAGCGATGCCACCACATCAACCGCCACTGCTCAGTTTCGAAGCCGGTCCGCTGGCTACGGCCGCCGTCCCAGCAATCCCTGCGACGCCCGTCTTGCCCCGGAAGGTGCTGATCAATCCGAACTTCAAAGGAGGCGTCGAAGCGGCCACAAGTGAGTACCCTCTAGATGACTCAACCGAGAGACAAATTATAATTCTTCCCCCTTCCACCATCCAACAGGTCAACTGATGCGCGACGCCCTCAACAGCCAGCAGTTCCTGGCCAACATCAACAACCGCCAGGTCAGCGACGAAGAGTTGCTCCGACAGCAGGAAGAGTTCATCAACAAGAACCGCATCGAGGTGGAGAAGCGCCGCTTCGAACGATCCCCATCCCCTCGACGCGAACGACCAAGAAGTCGAGACCGGGAACGGAACGACCGGGGTCGCTCGCGGGATCGTGGGCTGGAGCGGGAGCACCGAGACCGAGAGCACCGGGATCGGTCCCGATCACCGAGGAGACATCGCGGAGGAAGCAGGGACAGAGACGCCGGCAGACCGCGGAGGAACTTCCCGTCGAGGCGGCACGGCAGCCGGGATCGGGACGATGACAGTCGGTACCCGAAGCGGCGAAAGAGTGGCGATTACGGCGACGGTCGGAACAATAATGATGTGAGTTGGGGTAGAACCTGGCACAAGGATTTTTCAGTGACGATGTTCAATTCTCAGAAAAAGGACGACGACGAGGATCCGGACACGAGGGCGTACCGGTTAGAGATCGAGAAGCAGAAGGCCATCCGGGAGAAGATTCTCAAGGACAAGGAAATGCGCCGGAAGCAGGCCGCCGAGGACAACAAGAAGACGGCGAAGCCATCGGTAAGTGTTAGTTTGATGCGCTGGAGAGTCTCGAATATTGTCTGAAAATTGGTAAATCTTCAATGCAAGTGATTATCTGTGTTAAATGCGATGACATTAAAAAAACCAACCTCCCGTGGTCGAGTGGCTACGGGATCCGCCTAACAAGCGGAAGGTCAGAGGTTCAATCCTCGGGTGGCAGCTTTGGAGCTTTGGTCATCCCGCAAAATCAGTACAGGTTTTTCTTTCCCTGCTGTCTGCGCTTTGGAGAAACCTCGAGTTAGTCAAAAATGGACTACTCGGCGAAGAGCTCCAATGCCAACTGACGACAGTCGGGTCAATACGAGAGAGCTGAAAAAACTGATGACAAAGGGGAGAGATCTAAAAATAGCCGACAGGGACCGCTCCAGTCCCCGTCCGTCCTCATCATTTGAAGTTGGACATCAACAGCCTGCGAGCCACAACAATTCTTCAAAAGTTGCTCATTTCTCCTTCGCTAGGTCAACTACAACTACTTAGCTTCGGCTGATCTGTGCACTTCGGAAGATAGTTGACTGGCCAACTAGCCGAAGATGCGCCAACAGATACGATGAGTGTTCGGACTCAAAAAACACGAGAGGAGAATTCTTCCTTTCGCACAACCACGCTTTAACGCACTGCGTTCAGGCGCACTCTACCAGTGTATATGTGCATTGGAAAAAAGACTGTAAACAGATAGCTTGATTCTTCTCAATAAGATTCGAGCAAAAATTGCAGCCTTAAGAGTATAACAGGGAATCACAAAAGATAGTCGCTAGGACGGTCGAGGTGAACTAATCCCAATATCTGCCCACAAGGCGGACAAAAAAAAAAGATGGCGGATTCTACACTGGATTTCGTCATGTTCATACGATGCGTTCTTTTATCGTAACGCAGTATGGTGGAGGGGGGAGGGGGGGGGGAGTTGGAGGCCGTGGTACGCTCCATACATTTTTTTTGGAATTTGTATGGAAAATTTGTTACGAGGGGGGGGGGGAGTGGAGAGGGGGTTTAAATATCCGATTTTTTGCGTTACGTAATAAATGAACGCTCCCTTAGAACGGCAGTTATGTAGATACAATTTCGGATGCGCCTACAAGTTTTGCAATGTTTCATAGTTCTGAATATTCTACTTGCATCCAGCTTGTATTCTCGTTCGTTTGATTTATACCTTATTAAGTGTATAAAAATATTTAGTATTTTAGATATTTTGTATAAATTGTTGAGGAAAATCCATGTCAAAATTAGAAAATTAATATTCTTTTCTTTTGATTTAAATATATTCATGAAAATTTAATTTTATATTCATAGCAAATTTTCATACATACATATTTATAAAAAAAAACAGAGTTGGTCAAGCTTAATCATGGTTTCTACTGGAAAAGTAGCTTTTATTATAACTACACTTTTATGCAACAGCCAAAAAATCTCCCAAAATCTATCCAATAAAAAAAAATTAAACAAAAATTAACGAAATTGCTTATTTTTGGAAGAGTCGCCTGCCTCAAATTCTATTAGCGTCGTGCTCAAACGTTGCTCAAATTTGAAAGTTTAACAACTTAAAATAAAAATGACTTCCTTAACGCTCTAAAAGCCATTTCGTTCTTTCCGGTCATAATTTATATTATTTTCAAAAACAAAACGAAATTTTATTTTTCTTATTGATTTTGAGTTTAAAAAAATAACGAGAATGGAGGTCAAAAATACGAGCTATATAGGAAATAGATTTTGGATTGAAACCCAATCAAAAGTAATGATATGCGACAAAAGGTCTAATTGACAAAAGGTCGAAGTCAGACTTCTATTTTTTCCATTTTTTTACACACAAATCCGTATTTGCTGTGAGCTTTGCAATTTTAAAGTGAGCAGTGGGAGCGTACTATTTCACTTTTAGTGACGTAATGGGAGCAAGGGCGTCTATACGACGTGTCCCTACACGCGCTACTAACGGTGCTTGGGGAGGGAAGATATTTGTAGCACCAAAATTCGTGCAAAAAAACTTATGCACGTGGGTGTACAGATTACGAAGTAAAAGTTGATCGAATTGTTCACATTCGATTCCAGGACCAAGTTGCTTGCGGGTATAGAGACATACATACATACATACATACACACATACATACATACATACATACATACATACATACATAGCAGTAGGAGCATACTATTTCAAAAAAACTCATAACTTTTGTAAACAATAGTGAACCTCTTTCACTCAAATTACAGTTTACATAAGGTGCGAGTAAATCCTTGTAGCAATTTTTTTTTGTCCAAAAATTGTAACTTTTCCGAAATTACCATATATATAGTTTTTTTTAAGGGTCCACTACACGCGAACATTTTTTGCTCAGACTTTTTTACGGAAATTGTCATAAATCTGAATAGGAAACAGTTAGAGTGCCAGTTTTTGTATTAGGTCCTGTAGGAATGTTATGCAAAGTTACCAAGACCTAAACTGATCTGATTGTTTCAATAGTTTCTTCAAAAATCTATTTTAAATACAGTCCAGACTCGATTATCCGAAGGCTCGATTATCCGAAGGTTTGTATGGGACTTCGGATAATCGTTTTTTTCTTTTTCTTGGTTTAAACATCATATTCGAGTTCTGCGACACCATTTGAGTCAGATTTGAATAGTTGATTGCTTATTAAATAATACAATGCATTTTATTATGTATTACAGCGAAAAACAATTTTTTTCGTGATTCGATTATCCGAAGTTTCGATTATCCGAAGTGAAATTTTTCCGAGGCCTTCGGATAATCGAGTCTGGACTGTAGCTTTTTTCGTAAGTTTTTTTTTTGCTTTTTGAAGAAACTATTGAAACAATCAGATCAGTTAAGGTCTTGTTAACATTGCATAACATTTCTACAGGACCTAATACAAAAAGTGGGACTCTAACTGTTCAATCTCTTCAGAGTGGACCCTTAACAAAAAAGTCTGACCTCTAACAATTTAAAAATATTTTGAGAAATTTTTATTCATTAAAAACTAACTATTCTTGATGTTGATGGTTGTGATAGGTTTGTGAGTTTTTTGTTCTCTGAAGCATTAAAAAAAAATGTCCGTCTGCTAAAACAAATTGAAGTTATTTTTGTATTTTGAAAACAACATTTTTTATAGGGTTCCATGGCCGACATAATTAGACCCTTAGGGTGGATTTTCATAACTCCTGAATTCTTGTTCTTGAATTCATGTAACCGGTTCGATTTTGACAAGAATTATTTTTCAGTTACTTTCGTATTGTTTTTGACGAAAAATCTCGCAAACTTGCTTGCTTACTCAAAACAAACTTGCCTACATGATTTTTTAATGAATTCATCGTAAAATACTTGAAAAAACTGATGTTAAAAATTCGAGGTGAGCGGAGCAACAAATGAATTCTTGTTCGACAACAATTCAATTCTTGTCGTACAAGAATTCAATTCATGTCAAGCAAGAAATAGTTATGGCAAGCAAAAAATCTTGCTATAATTCAGTTTGACAGTTGTTTGTGTATTTTTTTCGATTCGCTTTGATTCTTAATATTTTGGTTGCCGGACCACAGCGTCTCTTCCCCGGCCAGATCTGGTTGATAAAAAAGCAGGTTCCCTTCACCACGCGCCGGATTCAACTGTCCTGATCTCCGGATTGCGTCATTTCCGCCAGCATCGCGTACGACATCACTTCCACGCCACGATTCACCTCCGCGAGCTGGCTGTTTTTCATCTTTTGGTCGATCGTCAGCTTTTAGCAAACTTTCCGCCTTGCGAATCCGTTTCGGTACTCGACGAGCGCGTCCGGATAGCCACCGAGGAGGCCGTGGTAAATGTGGATGCTATCGCCCAATGGGGGATGAAATCGTGCTTGGGCTGGTCGGAGAGTTGGCCGAAGGCGATGCAGGCGACGTGGCCGAGTTGGACAGACTGAGCTCGACCCGTTCGTCAGTTTGGAGGAACCTAGCAAGTTTGAGAAGCAAATCATGCATTTGTAGTTCTGCCTCCTTTGGGGTTGGAACTTTTTCTTGTCGGCGCCGATCTGGACCGTGGGTTTGACGCTACCGGTTATTCAGGACACTGGGTGCAAGCAAGTGTCGATATGGGATTCTTCTTGGGGGGTGAGCAGCGTTTTTCCAGGTGGGAATATTGTCAGGCAGAAGATCGTTCCCAGGAGGAAGAACTTCTTTGCGGTTATCTTTACATCGCGGTTTTGTCTCTGGCCGCTGTCCGCAATCGTTCAAGAGACCCCAAATTAAAATTGTCTGAAAAGTCTCCTTCATCCCTGCCCCTTAAATACTCATCTATGGTTATGTTGCATGGGATCGCCTTGTTTCGGGACTTATATTTAGAAATTTTATTTGATTTGTATAAAAGTTCTTTTTTTTACAAAATTTCAACTTTTTGTGCGGTGCTTTGTTTTTACCAAGTCACATTGACAGAAGCATGACATTTCTCGGCATTTTTTACCGGACGCAACCCTTTTTGGCTGCGTTGCTATAAAATTGCATGCAACATTGCACCGGTTTGGAACCGGTTTGACAATAATTCAGAAGCAAGAAACATAAATTCAGGAGTTATGAAAATGGACCCTTATTTGTTGTTAGGCCCTTAGGGTTAATGGTCCGGAAAATTGTAATTTTCATCGATTTTTGCCTTCCTCACCTCACTGAGGCAAGGCTATAAAATCACTCGAAAAATGAACTTCTTAAATACACCTCCTAGATATACCTTCACGTATACCTATCGACTCAGAATCAAATTCTGAACAAATGTCTGTGGGGATGTGTGTAGACACGTTTTTTTCCACACGATTATCTCAGAACTGTCTAAACCGATTTTGGCCGGATCCACCTTATTCTGTTCGTTTTGGGGTCCCCTAAGACCCTATTAAATTTTATTTTGTTTAGTAAAGTATTTAAAAAGTTATGCCAAGAAAAAGATTTTTGTATATACAAAAAAGGGTGATTTTTGCATAACCTCAAAATGCCGGGTCTTTTTGTTTACGTGCGAGAGTCGCGCCAGATGCGAAACGCCCGGTTGCCATAATGCTTCAAATGAGTGTCTGCATGTTTTCTGGAAAAGTCTGTATCAGGTATATATTTTTTTCATAAACTTATTTTCATTATTACTTTGTAAATGTGAGGAAGGCACCACCCACCTAATGGTGGATTAAGAAACGTTTTGTAAAATTCAACCAATTCAACCGATTGTAGCTCATTTAGAAGCAAATGAAAGTAGTTTTAAAAATCTAGCCTTATATTTGAAAAGATCGTATGAAAACTTGAAGTGCGGTTTTGGAGGTCTCGGGATCAAAGAGCCTGTGTCTGAAAACATTTTTATCGGATTCCTAGTATAATTTTACATAATATCTAGATTTATTTTTCAAAACATCCGATGCGCCATGGGTATTCTTTTGAAAAAGTAAGCTAGATATATCAAAAGATGGTGAAGTTTCACTAACAGGATTCAACGATATGATCAAAACGGGAAATGTCGAATACCTATTGGCCTATTGAGGTATTCCAGCGCGCCTGTGTTTCAAATGTAGGTGGCGTCAAAATGAGGTTACTTGCCAAAAATCGTATTCGCTTATTTCTCATAACTCCCTGCATCAATCGTAATGAAACTGGTTGCAAAAGACGAGAATTTTTTTTTGCTTTAAAATAATGAACATCATTTTTTGGGCGCGCAAAAATTTGTGACCTTTTTCTTTTAAAAACATGTTTTGGAACACGAAAAAATGAGTTTCCCCGTATATATTAATGAAATAAATAGTTATATAGTTGAAAACAGATGTGTTGACGTATATTCAACAATTTTTATTGATTTTTGACAGACTTTGTTGCCAAATAGTCAAAATTACTATCTTTTTCTAAATTTACAGTTTTCTCATAGAGAAATCAAACAAATATTGGGAAGTTGTATACCAAATTGTTGGAAATATTTTTCTCATCTGAATCCGGCATAAGTTTCATAAAAATGTTGATTATGAAGGAAAAAACACATTTTTTCAAAAAATCATAGGTTTACGCTATTTGTTCATAGGTGGCGACATGTGTCTTTTAGCTTTGCTGCAAATCCTCTATACATGTTTGGATACCATTTTTTTTGCAATTGAACGTCAGAATAAAAAACCTTGTGATTTGATGTAAACTTTCCGGAAAAAAAATCACATTGGTCGGAAAATATACAAAATTTAAAAATGGAAATCTTGTGGCCACCCTGACTGCTTTGCTTTACATTGAATAATGCTCTTGGCGAGCTGATGTCGAAGTACATCTACAAATCGATGTTTTTTTGCTCTCCTTTACTAAGCTTGCCGGGATTCCTATATAATTAGCATAAGAGAGCACAGAGGCATCGACTTATTATAAACGAGCAGGGCTTACGTCTAATCATTTTTTTTTGTTCACTCCAACAGGACCGCAAATCCGAGGAACCCCCCGCCAAGTTCACCCCGATCGTCGTCACCGAGAAGAAGATCATCTCGCTGAAGAAAAAACCCGAATCGTCGTCGTCGGACAAGAACCACGAGTCGTCGTCGTCGTCCTCGTCCTCATCCAAGTCCAAGCCGTCACTGCCAGACAAAAAGACCGAGGAGGTCAAAAAGCAGCAGCAGCAACCCGCAGTCTCGCCGCCCCGCAAGGTCATCGACAACCGGGACGACGACATCGACCTGTTTCTGGACGAGTACGAGGAGGAGCTGCTGCGGGAACCGACGCCGTCTCCGCCACCGCCCAAGGAGAAGCCGGCGCCTCCACCACCGGTGACTTCCTCGTCAAACAGCAATCGAGGGGACAACGGGGGTGGTGGGTTCGGGTCGAGCAGCCGCCGGATTGTGCTGAAGTCGGAGTCGCGCCACCACGAGAAGGAGAAGGCGGCGCCGCCGGCGAAAAAGTTGAGAGTATTTGATAGGCTAGATAAGCGGATAGGAGTCAATGACGCAGACAAGAGGAAGCTGCAAAGGTTAGTCAAGGATAATTAAGGCGGCGGCGCTTGGGCGGATTTTTTTTTCTTTTTTTGTGTCTCTGTTTCGTTTCGATAGCTTGTAAGTGCACGCGTGTGTGTGAGAGAGAGAGAGGTTTGAGGATTTGTGACCGACCTTTTTCCTTTTTTTATTTTTTTGTTTATTTTTATGTTCGTAACTTTTTTTTTCAAATTGTGCGCAGACAAAATCACTGTTCTTTGGTGTGATCAATTGTACAGAGCAAAATTTAATGTTTGACGCGTTTAGGATTAGGATTATACGTCGTCCCTCTTCCGTGTCCGTATCTTTAGGTCCGTCTATTTTTTTTTAAATTTTCCCCCAAACTTGAGACGAGTGCGTTTTGCGCCACAATTATTATCATTACGATCACAAAAACACAGTTAGGCTTAGCTCGCGCTTAGGTTTTACAGTTTTACGGAGAATTCTTCCTGAATTTATTATTCTCGATGGATTCTCGCGATTCTTGTTCGGCTGATTAAGCAACAACAGTAAATCCTATCAAGTCACACAACGCTTAAAACCTTCCCAACCCAACAACCCTATTTGTAAGGTCTTAAAGTTTAAAAACAAAACAAAAAAGAAAAAAAACACAAGGAATGCAAAAGTAAACAAGCAAAAACTGTGAGAGTTAGTCTTTAGGCATTAATTAACAAATTTTCAATTAAGAATAATCATGCTGCAAAAACAAAAACAAGCAAAGCGAAAACAAAACAGTTTAGTACGTGAGAAGACAACTTGCATAAATACCGACTAAAAAACAAAATCAACACAAATCAACAACAAAAACGCTCACGCAGAATTCTTACTGTCCTGCTCGAAGAGTGAACAATGTCCCGCTTCTCTCACCCGAATTCCGTTACGTTCCCCCTACTTCCACAGGGAGAGGTCCCCCCTAATTGTCATTTCCAGCTGTTTCGAGCCGGAGGTTCCGCCGGCACCGGACGCCTACGTCAACTACGAAGCGGAGGCGAATGTCACCACCGACGAAGAAGAGGAAGACGATGAGGAAGAGGAACAAGCCCAGCGGGACGGGGATGGTCGCGAGAGGTTGGCCAGCGCTGCGGTGCTGGTTGTGCGGCGGTGTGGCATGGAAGGGTTTAGATTGAAGAAGGAGGAAGCGTTAGAGGAGAGTCAGGTTGAGAGCAAATGGGGAGTAGGGCCGAGGAGTGCGTTTCAGCGTGAGGGAAAGATCTTCAGGGAGAATGAGCGTAGGAGGCATTAGGAAGTGGGGGGCAGGATTTTTTTGGTTGCTTTTGAGTTGAATTGAGCAGGTTGTTATTGTTATGATTTTCAAACTAAGCTTTCTTTTGTATGATTATGTTGAAGCGAGGACATTAAAAGTGTTGTATTATTGCTTTGTATTAAACTGAGTAATTATTGTTTTCTGTGTCCGCCCGTTTGATTTGTTGATGAGTCCACCTTGAATCACAAAAAAGATGAACCGCCAGCAGCATCAGAGAAAGTGCCAAACTAGTCGTAAATTCTGACGCGGCGTGGCTATTGTCTTGATTTTATTTTCCCTGATGGAAAGATGAGCGACAAAAGGCAAGCAACCACTTGATGAAAGAGATAATTTCTTAATCCCCGAAAAGTGAGAATTTATTGCTTTTGCTATGGTGATGTGATGAATTGGTAGCTGAGCTGGTTAGAAAGTGAAAACAAAGTTTTTTTTTATTAATGCGATTTATAGCATCAAAGATTTTGAAATGGCAAAATTTGATTTCGTAAGTTTGCAGCGCTTTCCGGTTTTAGTAAAATTTATTGTTTCATGTCAGCTTTTTAATGAAAAAGAGTGAAGTAAAATGCATTGTATACCTGTATAGTAGAGGTGGGCAAAACCGCTCTTTTTTAGGAGCCGCTCATTTTCGTTCGCTCTTTAAAAAGAGCCGCTCTTTTGAACGGTTCTTTCGCTCTTTTTCAAAATTTGGATGAAATGGGTTTTTCAAGAATCGTGTGATTTTATAAGTTATTTCACATATGGCTTTTATAAATTAGGCCGTACCAAACATTTTTTGAAGTTTATTATGTCCCTCAACTCTAGCCAAAGTAGCAAAAAAAAAAAACAAGCCATGGTATAAACATTTTAATGAAAAAAAAAGTTTTGAAATGCATTTTACACATCAATCATTAGATTTCAAAATATCGAAGTATTGATGAATTTATTTTTTAAGCCGAAAAAAAACTTTTTGCATTCGGTGCAAACGGAATTTCACGAAAAAATAAAATATTTTTGATCGATCCCACAATGCTTTTTAATTTGTTTTCAGTTGATAAGACTTCTATGTATTTCCATTTAAATTTGAAAGTTTTTTGAAAAAAAAATTGTTTGTCCCCTGATTTTTTGGACCGATTTTGAAGGGGAGGGGTGACATAAACGACATAAAATGTTTGTAACGGCCATATTTGATGAATAAAATAAATAAACCAAAAAACGAGAAGATGCTCTAGAAAACCATAGATCTTGGTGGTCTCTTTGTCAAGATTTCTACTCAAAACTAAACATTCGAGTAATTGAATGGCATCCATACTGAAATCTAGGATGCTGGAAAAATTGCTATTGATTTTAAGATTGCGTTTATTTCTGAAAGACTAATGCTGATATTTTATTTGGAGAAAATATTATGTGAACTCTTCTCTACATTCTGATTTGAAAGATCTATACGGTCTATAAACGCTAACGATGATTATTTTTTTCCGAAATTTCTTAAATATTCAGTAGATTTTTGGTAATATTTGACAGTTGTACAATGAAAAGTTTACTCCATTTTATTTATAATTTCATTTACTTTTGGGATTAATTTTTACAATCATTGAAATTTTTGAAATTGCATTTTTAATTCTCAAAAACAAATTTAATACTACATTTTTTGGAAATTCAATATTTTATATTTATTACAAAAATCATTCTATCTTGAGCCGGTTCTTTCAAAAGACCGGAGTTTGAGAAAGAACCGCGGTTCTTTTTTTGTGAGCCATGGCTCGTTCGCTCTTTTCAGTGAACCGGCTCTTTGAGCGGTTCGCTCTTTTTTTGCCCACCTCTACTGTATAGTTATTTTGCAATACAAAAAATCTATAGAAGTAAAGCAGCAAAGCTAAAAGACACATGTCGCTACCTATGAACAAGTAGGGGAAATATGCCTATTTGTGCCTATTTTAAGCCTAATAAGCGGTCGTGTTTGAATGATGCTGGATAATCTGGACTGTTCCTTAAAATTCACTAAAACCAAGTGTACCAACAAGTAGTGCAACTTTTAGTGAACATTTCTGTTTATTTTTACTTTTATTAAAAATATGCTATTCCTTTTACAAGCATTTAAAAAAATATTTCAAAAATGCATTCTAATCAGTCGAGTACATTGGGCCACGCCCATTTATCTATTTTCAGCATAGTTCTTTTTTTCTTCCAGCGCTCTTTTGGGTCTGCTTAGTGATGCCAAAATTGATGAAATTTTAAGCGAATACTCACGAAAAGTAGCATTTCTAGCGAAAGTTTTCTGACAGCACTTGCTCACTCCAACAGGTGCTGCACCAGCTAGTTGGTGGCCACCCTTTGCCTTCGCTTCTCGCTCGGTTTTTTTCAGCCTTCGATTGGAATTGGTAGTCAAAATTGAAACGTCAAAAGAATTAGCGCGTTTGTGTTTTGGATGGCGCTTGCTAAATATTTACATGTTTCGGGATTATTTTTCAAGTGAGTGACTAAAGAATGTGCAAAAGAGCATGTTGCCGGTAGTTGGATGCAATTTTATATCTTAAGCGCTTTGAAATCGTTAGCGCAAGTGAAAAGATGTTGATGGCGACTTTTGTTAAGCAATTAACATCGGATCTTGCGTGTGGATGTGTGTGTCACCAAAATGATGAGAAATGGTCTCGCAAAATAGATATTATATGATATATGATATGATATGATCAAAAGTGCATTAAATTTGATCTTTTTGGCCAGTAAGTGGCATACATTTGCGTGCTTACTCGAGGCGGTGCTGTTGCTGGTAAGTTTATAGCCTAACTAGTATTTTTGAGCATGAGCATGAGCATGAGAGACCACCCATGGTTGTCCTTCTCCGTTGTTTATAGTCTAACTAGTATTTTTGGAGCTTTAACCGAGCATCCAACTCTCCATATGACGAAGATATGTGATTGATTAGAAAGGGTATATTTCCCCTAGCGTTTTTTCAGTTTTTACCTTCAAAATTAACATTTTTATAAAACTTATGCCGGATACAAATAAGAAAAATAATTCCCAACAATTGGGTACTAAAACCCTACGTAAATTTTCATTTACCGTTAACTGGGGTCAATCGGGACACATGGGGCGAATTGGGACAGCTGTTTTGACCATGTTGGAGCACATTTTTTTGATTTTTCTGGTTGGTTTCGGTTAGAACAGTCTGAGACCAACAAAATGTGTACATTTATTTCCAAATTTAAAAGCTTCAAGTGCTCTCAAAACTACTGTCCCTATTCAGACTGAAGTTCCAATTCGCCCCAGATTACGGTACAACGGTAAAAAACAAGATTAAAAACCATTTCTGATCACTTTTTTTTTCATTTTAACGCAAAAAAAATATTGACAAAACAACATTTTTTCGATGGATCAACTATGGTCCCCTTGGAACGAACTGTCAAGTAAGACCTTTTCTGTCAAGAAGGGCCGTAAAGTCCAGAGATTTTCGGGATTTTAAACCCCCTCCTCCCCCCTGTCACGCACTTTTCCTATACCTTTAACATGGGCTGTCACAAACCTCAGACCCCTCCCCCCCTCCCCCTTTTCATGGACGTAATTTTTGAACGAAACCTAAAATAAAAATAATGAAACATTTGAAAAAACGCGTTTTGCATCGAGTTTCATCAATTTTATAATTTGCAATTCCGAAAACACTTACTTTACGATGAAAATGCTGTAAAATTTAAATTTATATCACTATCACAGCGCAATGTATGTTCACCGAAGCGCAGCCCAAACATACCAATACCAATACCCTTCACTGTCATGTGTCATGTCAATGTATGCGTGAGACAATCAAGCCATAACGATTGCCGTTCAAGAGCCAAACGACATGCGACACCTAGTGTTGAGTAGCAGAACAGAGCGAAGAATGTCGATTGAAATTTCCGCCCTTTGAGGTTATGTATGCGAATTCTGTTTTGTTAAATTCCAGCGTTGAAAACAACTTTTGAGCAAAAATTCGAGCTGATACTTTGTTAACTTTTGATGCTCTATCATTTTAAACAATATTATTTTTTCAAAATTATTTTTTTTTCAATTTTTTTTATTGCGTTAATATATAGAGGGCAAAGAGTTAACAATCGTACTACTTGATTTTTTTCTCAAAAGTTGTTCTATGAGCTGTAAATTCAATTTTAAGTTTGCATTCCTATGTAACCGAACAGCGAAAATTTGAATCGTCATTCTTCGATGCTTTGCGCCATCTGTCGGAATTTTTGAGCTTTTGATCGCGAATTGTAAACATAATCAGCTGATCGAAATAATTTTGTTGTTGCTGATCGTCAGTACCCGATGAAAAACATAAAAATCAACACCGATGGCCGAAGATGACGGTGGGTCGGTTCCATGGTTGGTTTTGTTTCCAATGGAAGAACTTCATGTGCCAAATCATGCGGCAGCATCAGCACCGACGCAACACAACCGCAACGACAGAGAATAAAAAACTGGTCCTCCCGTTGCTTCCAAGTTCTGTCGAAGATTCCTCTTCCACCGAAATCTCAATACCCCTGGTCACGAAAACACCAGTAGTTGTAGGGTTCAGCGCGGGGAGTGTACTGCTTTCTGGCAGCACTGCCATGAGGAGAGGAAGAACAGGGAGAGGGAGAAAAGGAGCGACTGGGGGAACGGCGAAGGGAGTCATGAGAGAGCAGTTAGCAGCGACGGACGCGGAGTTAACAAGCGGGAAATAAACGTTGTGATCAAAGGCTGATTAAAGGTATTAATTCTGAAGAGTAGTCCGAACGGGTCCCTCACAATTCTGGCGACGTGGGTGAACTAAAGGTGAGCTAATTTGTTCGATTTTAAGAATGTTAGAACGGTTTTTCTGGTCGCTTGAGGTTTGCCAAGATGGCTGCCTCAGGCTGAAGATGCCGATTTCTTCACATAAAGGTGTGTTGGTGTGTTTTCGAAAAGAAGGGGGGAGAGAGAGACGTAAATGTATTCGTTTTCTCTCCCTGGTGTAGACAGCAGACTCTCTGAGTGACGGAATGTCATTCCGTGGAGTGCGTTTAGTGATGCAATCAATTCAAAGCTCTGTTTTTATTTTCTTGTTGACGTATGATTACAACGTTTTGACGTAGGATAAAGAATTTGGTGTTTATTTAAATAGTTTGATTCCTGATGCTTTTCAGGGAGTGAACAAAATGATTGTTCACGGGTAGAATGTCCCTGTTTCCACAGGTGGTGAACCTTATCATTAGTTCACGGGTAAAATGTCCCTGTAACAGTCGTTACAGGTGGTGGACATACGTTGTTCACGGGTAGAATGTCCCTGTAACAGTCGTTATAGGTGGTGGACATACGTTGTTCACGGGTAGAATGTCCCTGTAACAGTCGTTATAGGTGGTGGACTTAAGTTGTTCACGGGTATAATGTCCCTGTAACATTAGTTACAGGTGGTGGACTTAAGTTGTCCACGGGTATAATGTCCCTTTAACATTAGTTACAGGTGGTGGACTTAAGTTGTCCACGGGTATAATGTCCCTGTAACAATCGTTACGGGTGGTGAATTGAAGTTCTTCACGGGTAGAATGTCCCTGTAGCTGTCATTACAGGTGGTGAACATATTGTTGTTCACGGGTAGATGTCCTTGTAATATTTTACAAGTGGTGACAACAATTCGTTGTTCACGGGTGTTTCTGTGACGGGTGTTACAGATTTTTATTGAATTAGCAAAAGCTGTTGTAATACAAGTGAATTTAAAACGATCATTAATCGGAGTTATTGTGTTTTTCCAGATGGAGGACGCTCGGCCGGTACCACAGTTTCGCTGTGAGGAGATCGAGAAGAACCGTTTGTACAACGAGTGGAAAATTTGGAAAAGAGCTCTCGAGTGTTATTTTGATGCGTACGACATTAAGGATCAAAAGAAGATGCGGGCTAAGCTTCTTCATCTTGGAGGACCACAACTACAGCGCGTATTCGAAAACCTACCCGATCGTGAGAATTTTCCGGTGGTATCCACCAAAAAGAAGAAATGGTACACCGTCGCAATAAACGCTCTCGACGGTTTCTTTCAACCGTGTCGTCAAGACTGTTTGGAGCGGCACAAGCTAAGACAACTGAGACAAAAAGAGGGCGAAAGGTTTGCAGATTTTCTGCTCCGGTTGCGCCAGCAGGTGGCTGACTGCGGGTTCGAGAAGTACGCTCCGGAAACAAAGAATGTTCTCGTCGAGATCTTCTTGATTGATGTCATCGTCGAGGGTTGCACATCGCCTGAGTTGCGTCGACGGATTCTCCAGCAAGATCGTACGCTGTCCGAAATTGAAACGCTCGGAGTTGCATTGGAAGGTGCTGAGCTGCAGGTTAAGGACTTTAATGCTAAGCCTGTGGAACCCGTCACGGAGCAGAAGGCGTTCAAAGTCACAGTTAAGCCAAAGCCCTTTCAACCTGCCTACCACAACGGCGGGAACTTTGCACGCAACAAAGCATCTCCATACCCTCAACGGGTTATCCGGTGTTTCAGTTGCGGAAGACCCGACCACCTGTCCACTGACCGAAACTGCCCGGCGAGGAACATTCGGTGCCGCAAATGTAAACAGATGGGACATTACGAACCCTACTGTCGTCAGCGAGAGAAGAAGTTCATCAGGCGACAGGATACCCACCAGGATACTGCATCATCTCGGAAGGTGCACCTGGTCGAAGAAACGAAGGTCAAAGCGGAAGCGGAACAACACAACGGCTCAACGAAGACTTATTACACGTTCTTCTCCGGGAACGAAACGAACGTTGTGCTTTGCACCGTTGGCGGTGTTGAACTCGACCTGCTCGTTGACTCCGGGTCGGATGTTAACCTGATTCCAGATACCGTTTGGGAGTCCTTGAAGCTAAAGTCGGTGGAAGTTCGTCAGTGTGTGAAAGGGTGCACGAAGGTGTTGAAAGCTTACGCGAGCAACTCCCCGTTGGCAATTCTCGGTTCATTTGTTGCTGAGGTGAAGGTTGGACAACGAGCAGTACAAGCGGAGTTCCATGTTGTTGCTGGAGGTCAGCGATCTCTTCTGGGTGATCGCACATCGAAGGAGCTGAGGATTTTGAGAATCGGAGTCGATGTTTGCAGCGTGGCCAGCGCCACGGAACCGTTCACCAAGATTAAGGACGTGCAAGTTCAGATCTTGATGAACCCGGAGGTGAAACCAGTTTGTCAACCCATCCGTCGAGTCCCAATCCCACTTGAAGACGCAGTTAACAAAAAGTTGGACCAGCTTCTAGCGAAAGATATAATCGAAGTCAAACATGGTCCTGCGCCTTGGGTTTCTCCGTTGGTAGTGGTGGGAAAAAGTAACGGAGAACCGAGAATTTGCCTCGATTTGCGTCGCGTCAATGAAGCGGTGCTCCGCGAGAGACATCCGATGCCGGTCGTAGATGATTACTTGGCACGGTTGGGAAAAGGGAAGTACTGGACGAAACTGGACATTAAGGATGCGTTCCTGCAGGTCGAGCTGGCCCCGGAGTCACGCGACATCACCGTGTTCATTACGAACAAGGGGTTATTTCGTTTCAAACGTCTCACATTTGGCCTAGTGAATGCCCCGGAGTGTTTTCAAAAGGTCATGGATCAAATTCTTGTCGGCTGCGAAGGGGCGTTTTGGTACCTGGACGATGTTATAATTGAAGGCAGTCGTCGTGAAGAACTCGAAGAACGTGTTGCAAAGGTAATGTGACTTTGTGTGCTAGTCGCGTTTCTTGAAATGACTGTATCAACCTAACAGGACAAATAAACGATGAATTTCTATTATTTTGTTTCATTAGGTCCTTAGGCGATTCAAGGAACGAAACGTTGAGTTGAACTGGGACAAATGCGAGTTTGGGTTGACAGAAATCGAGTTCTTGGGACATCGTATAACTGCTGACGGTATCGTGCCTACCAACGACAAGGTGAAGGCCATAAAATCATTCCGGCGGCCGGAAAACGAAGCCGAAGTTCGGAGTTTTTTGGGCCTGGCCAACTACCTTAACAAGTTTATACCCGATCTGGCCACATTGGACGAACCGCTGCGCATGCTAACACGGAAGGACAGCAAATTTGTGTGGTCGGTGGTGCACCAAACGGCATTCGACCGCATCAAGGATGCAATTGCGGACGTAATGAAACTGGGATTCTTCAACAAAGACCAAAGAACGACGGTGATGGCTGACGCAAGTCCAATAGGGCTGGGCGCTCTGTTGATTCAAACTGACGATGCTGGCAACAGCAGAGTAGTTACCTGTGCTTCGAAGTCCTTGACCGATACGGAACGGAGATACTGCCAGACCGAGAAGGAGGCGTTGTCTCTTGTTTGGGCTGTCGAAAGGTTCCAGATGTACTTGTATGGAAGACGTTTCGATATTCTGACGGATTGCAAGGCATTAGTGTATCTGTTTACGGAACGATCGCGACCGTGTGCTAGAATAGAGCGCTGGGTACTCCGTCTTCAAGCCTTTGAATATCTGGTTAGCCATATTGCCGGAAACAGGAACTTAGCAGACGTGTTGTCACGGTTGAGTACAATAGTGCCCGTTCCGTTTGACATCAGGGAGGAGTTGTTCGTTCGGCAGATTTCGTTGTCAGCCGCCACTGCTGTTGCTTTACGCTGGGAGGAAATCACGAAAGCATCGCTGGAGGACCCGGAGATTCAGGATGTTCTGGAGTGCATTGACAATGGCAACATCTACCAGATGCCAATAGCATACCGTGTTGTCGCAAATGAGTTATGCCGATTTGGAGACGTACTGCTGCGTACGGACAGGATTGTTGTTCCGACTGCGCTTCGGGAAAGAGTTGTCTGCATCGCGCATGAAGGACATTTGGGCATTCGAACTATGAAAGCTCATCTCCGGAGTGCGGCGTGGTGGCCCAAGATGGATATGGCTGTTGAGTCGTACGTGAAGAGATGTCGAGATTGTCTTCTCGTTTCCTCTCCTGATCCACCCGAACCTATGATCAGGAAGGAGTTGCCAAGCGGACCTTGGGAGGACATCGCTATCGACTTCCTCGGACCCCTGCCCAATAAGGAGACATTGTTGGTGGTCGTTGACTATTACAGTCGATACGTTGAAGTCTGTGAAATGAAGTCTACCACCGCGAAGGAAACCATCGCACAGTTGAGTAAGATTTTCTGTCGGTTTGGTGTGCCCAATACCATGCGAGCCGATAATGGTCCTCAATTGAACGCATCTTGTGAGGAGTTCACCAATTTTTGTGGTGAGGTCGGGGTAAGGTTGGTCAACACTATACCATACTGGCCACAGCATAATGGTGAGATAGAGCGACAGAACCGGTCATTCCTAAAACGAATGAAAATCGCTCATGAGGCGGGTCGCGATTGGAGAATGGAGCTTAACAAATATATTCTCTCGTACCACGCCACACCTCATCCAACCACTGGGCGTTCTCCAGCCGAGCTCATGTTTGGTCGTAAGATCCGTTCTAAGTTGCCACAGCTGCCACGTGAAGCGAGCTTTGATGAGGAGGTACGCGATCATGATAAGCTGCAGAAGGAGAAAGGTAGAGTTTATGCAGATACGAAGCGTAAGGCGCGCACGAGTGAAATTGAGGTTGGGGACCGAGTGTTGGCAAAGCGGATGCGTAAGGACAACAAACTATCTTCAGATTTTGGGCCGGAAGAATTTGAAGTTATCCGGAAGAGTGGCGCAGATGTGACGGTGAGTTCAGCGCAGGATGGTGTGCAATACCGCAGGAATGTCCGACATCTCAAGAGAATCCTTAAAGGAAGCGAGGATCAAACATTCCATCCAGCGAGCGGTGACGAAGGTCAAGATGAATCCGGATCGACAGAGTACCCAATCAACCATGAGGAGCAGAACACGTCGTTCGAGCAGGCTGCCAGTTCTAAACGGGCAAGAAGAGAACCGACGAAGTTTCGGGACTATGTGGCTCATTGAGCTTTTCAAATTTTAAACAAGGGGAGATTGTAGGGTTCAGCGCGGGGAGTGTACTGCTTTCTGGCAGCACTGCCATGAGGAGAGGAAGAACAGGGAGAGGGAGAAAAGGAGCGACTGGGGGAACGGCGAAGGGAGTCATGAGAGAGCAGTTAGCAGCGACGGACGCGGAGTTAACAAGCGGGAAATAAACGTTGTGATCAAAGGCTGATTAAAGGTATTAATTCTGAAGAGTAGTCCGAACGGGTCCCTCACAGTAGTGACCGTTGAAATAGAAAAAAATCCAATTCAAATCTACCAGAATTGGTACCCATGATGGGCGTTTGGAAACATCCGCGGGGAACGTGTCCACGGAACAGTTAAGTTGCGCCAAACAAAAAAAAGCTACCACAAAATCATACATCGAAACAGAATCAAAGAAACTCAACTGTAGAAGAAGATTGAGTGGCGCTCACGATCGACGCAACATCGCCAAAAGGACGACCAGCAGCAGAAATCTGAGCAGCAGTCCACGAAGGATAAGCATCAGGTTGCTCCGAAAGAGATGACTCCACCATAGGATCCGGCTTCCTCCGCAGTATCGGGCGCCTCAGTAGCAGCCTCAACATCGGCGGGCTGTTGAGAAGTCCTTCCGGGTTAATAGTGGGGCAAAAGGTATGTCTTCGTTAGTCATCCGCTCATATGACCCTGACCAAGCCCCAATCTTGTCCAGCAAAGCCTGGATTGTGGATCATCGTTAGAATTCTTGAATTCCATCATAATTGTTTTGTTTTCATTTGCTGCCTCTTACGTGCTCAAGCTCAACTTAAAAACACACATCTCACACACTAAGAAATGACGGGCGAGCTGTCACGACAGGAGCGACATCAGCGCCGGGTGAGTGGATGCCGAAACAAAATTGCATTTGAAATAACCGTTTTAGAAGGACGATGGTTTGGCACTCGAGTGTCCCGTCTGTTTGTCTGAGTCACTATGTTGAGTACGGAAAAGCAAAACGTTCGTAAATGGCAGGAAAAGTAAGTTTTTTTTTACTACGGAGCTCCAAAACACACTTTTTGAAAGCTGTCCATGTTTTGTGTTTTGTTATCGAGTAAAGATTAAAAGTTAACTTTGTTTTGCCTTCTAACAAGACAATGAATGTGTGTGTGTGTGTGTGGTCCAATCCAATACCCGCTAACCGGTAGCGAAATTATGGGAAAGTATAATTTGTATCAGACTGTGTACATGCCTAATGCTGATACAGCTTATCTCAGTCCCGGGTATTAGGTGGTGATAGCCCTCGCGCTGCTTCCAACGACCCATTTCAGAATGACAGAGCTCCTTGCGGTCCAATTCCGAGGTCGCTGGGCATTGTTCGGCCCCGCCTAAACATAGAAGCAAGCATCTGAAGGAAACTCGATCTATATTTAGACTTCCAATCCCCTCAGGCAAATCAGGGATCAGCGCGTATTTAATAATATAAGAAGAAGAGATAACATGTTTCATCACTACGGATCAATTCACTGCTAGAGTGTAAACCTTCTGATGGCCGACTGCTTAGCGTCTCAGACCACCACCAATCCAAAGGTGTGAGTTCGAATCCCACCTGATTCATTTTAGTTTTTATTCATATTCAAATTCCTGATTCCAAATTTCAAAGGTACCGACCGGGATATGATCCCTGAACCTTCTGCTTGGGAGACAGAAGCCGTAACCATTAAGCCACGGAGCCGGTTGAATGGGACGTGGTTCTCTGTATGGCTTTTTGCGAGATGAGAGCAGAGGACAACAATCATCTCAACGTTTCCACTTTACCCGGGCTAACGACCGGCAGTTCCAGTTCACGATGATTTCCCTTCATATGTTAAAAACCACTTATGATTTTGGCACATATTCCGTTTGTCAACGTTTCCTGTCATTACTGGCGGGAAAAATCTACGTGGAATCAGCTATGCAGACCTCATGTGTGACAGGAATGCAGGTTGAGCGACTCCCACGGGCGCCTTCTAACAAGACAATGAATATCCCTAAAATGTTGCCAAATGTTTTCTTAAATTTGATGAACCTGTGGAGCAATTTCCAATAACTCTCTTAATTTTATTTGCGGTTGACGAACACTTTAAAAACAACTAAGCAACGACACCCTTTAACCAAACCTCAGTCCACACAGCACAAAGCCTGTCCCATTTCTTCAACGATCACTCAAAATATCAACGATCTTCATCTCTTCATCTATCGTTAAAAGTTGGCCAGAAGCACTTTGCGAAAAAAAAAAGATGAAAGAGATTTTTTTAATGATGTCACCTGCTTCTGCCACTCTGATTGGAAGAGTGAAAGATAAGGGGAGAAAAATGCCATCAGCCATTAGCAAATTTGTTTATTCTACTTTCGCGAAAAAACGCCACCTTACCCTAGGATTTGGAAGCTTTGCTGAAGGTATTTTTTTTAATGATGATGAGAAAACAATTCGAAAGCTTTGCTCTCTTTCGCCGTTAGGGTTCGGCGCTTGGCGCGCGTTGAGGTCTTTCCCCAAATTGAAGCATTTCGGTCAACTTTCAGTCATAACAAATTGAAGAACTCAAAGTTGAAATTTATGTTTATTTTATGGATTCAGTTTAGGTCACCATCGGGGCTAATTTATAGCCTATGTTTGGTCGTCGGTGCATATTGTTTATGTAATTTTTCCGGGCCACTGAATAAATAAACAAATCACAAAACTGACCTACGCCTTGCGCTCCTGGGCATAAATCAAAAGTAGTGTTAAGAGACCAGCTAACACCATGACCGACTCTTACTCTGATGTTGTGTTGCATCGGCAGTGGGGTGCAGTTGGTAGGAAAAATGGTGAATCCCTCTATTGGGTTTGGACGGTCTTGCTTAGTTTAAAAAATCTTAGTTTTCAAGTTATAAAATTTCAAAGATTATGAGCGATTTCCATTTGAGAAATCAAATAAATTTAAATAAATAAGCAAATACTTTCTATTTTAAGAAAAGTAACCTTAAAGCAAACAAGAAGAAAGCACCACAAAATTAAGTCACACACAAAACCAAATAAAATAGCTATTATGGCTCTAGCCGCGGGTTGGCAAGCTCACCTTTCGCGCCACAATCCGGCCATTGCTTACGAGGTGCTAACGAATACAAAAACACACACAAAAAAAGCCTCGGCGATTAAGCCTGACCGCGGCCCGGTCAGTCGAGGAAAGCCGTAATAAATCAATTGATGAAAGACCGCGGCTTGATGTCAACGCAGAAGCCGCCCACAACACCTCTTTTTTCAGTCTAGGCTAGTGGTACAATAGTTGACACTTTTTTAGGTGATTAGCCATGGGTGTTGTACTCTCCCGCCAGGGGCCAATTATGTAGATACTAAGCCTGTTATATAATATTTTATTCGGATTTTAGTGTTTTTTAACAACACTGTCACCAATCAAAATTATTTTTCGATACTGTTTTCGATTTTGTTGGCAAAGATAAAATTATGCAACTTATTAAAAAAAAAAGAAAAAAAACGTTAAAACAATTTAATTTCTATTAATTTACGTCCGTTACTGATTGACCTTGACTTAGTTTTAAGAAACAAATCCAAAGCATCCTTTTCCGATCGTACTGACCCTTGCATTCATATTAATCTATAAGTTGTACCTCATAACAAACCCCCCCAAATACACGCTGCAACTCCACTATCACTAAATCTCAGTGCAGGAGCAAAAAACGAGGTTGATTCATTGATATGCACCTGATGTGGTGGTGGTGGCGGTCGACTCTCGTGTCGTGGAATTCGTGTCGGTTCGGTCGTATTTTATCGTATGCACTTACTTTCGTTGTGTTGTCACTCTCTCTCTGGCACTGGCGGAAGGTTCAAAATAAGAGCGAACGTGGTTTGGTTTATCAATCAAAAGCAATGCTTTATTGAGTTGGAGCTTTAAGGAAACTCTCTCTCCTTTGCTCTCAATGTGGTTGAAGAAGAATGTCCCGAGGAAAATACTTGATCAAATATACAAAAATCGTTTTGAAAGCAATATTATTAATTCGCTTGGTAAATTAAAAAAAAATCAAATTATTCGCTCTACAGCTTTGCCTTGGCGTTCTCGATTGCGAGATTCCTACTCGAAACTAGGTGTCCGAAGGCTTGATTACACCTTAGCTTCCATCTACCCCGGGATTCGAACTGACGACCTTTGGATTGTTAGTCCAACTGCCTACCAGTGACTCCACCGAGACAGGACCCAGGGAGACGACTCCTACACCTGGACTGAGCTATCGACCTAACCTCTAGGTTAGACCGGGACCAACATTTACTTCCCCATCCGACGGAAGGCGTGATCAGACAAATCTCGTCTCAAAATTTGCCACCGGGACCTTCTGGGATCGAACCCAGGCCGACTGGGTGAGAGGCAACCACGCTTACCCCTACACCACACAGCAAAAAAAAGTGTAAATTTGAAAGGTGTAATTTTAGAAGGTTGAATATTACCTCTTTTATGATGTAATTTTACCTCAATTTAGACTGAAAATGCGACATTACATCAGAATAGTGGTAAAATTACACATTTTCAGAAGTAAAATTACACATTTTTTGTGACACCTTTCCAGATGTAATATTACCATGATTTTTTTTCCTGTGCACGGTCCCGGTTGCTTGGTAAATTAATAAATTTTAAATAATGCGTCTCTGATTTTGTATTGAATAAATTATATTAAATTAAAAATTTTGATATGCACCTTATTATTTTTTTATTATAATGCCACAGAGGAAACCTAAACTATCAGCATTTTTTGATCGATTTGGTGTCTACACTACACTGAAAAAAATGACACACGATAAAAAAATTGGTGATTTTTAATTTAACTTTTTGTCACTAAAACTTGATTTGCAAAAAAACACTATTTTATTTTTTTTTTAATTTTTTGATATGTTTTAGGGGACATAAAATGCCAACTTTTCAGAAATTTCCAGGTTGTGCAAAAAATCTTTGACCGAGTTATGAACTTTCGAATCAACACTATTTTTTTCAAAAAATTGAAATATTGGTCGCAAAAATTTTTCAACTTCATTTTTCGATGTAAAATCAAATTTGCAATCAAAAAGTACTCCAGTGAAATTTTCATAAAGTGCACCGTTTTCAAGTTATAGCCATTTTTAGGTAACTTTTTTGAAAATAGTCGCAGTTTTCCATTTTTTAAATTAGTGCACATGTTTGCCCACTTTTGAAAAATATATTTTTGAAAAGCTGAGAAAATTCTCTATATTTTGCTTTTTTAAACCTTGTTGATACGACCTTTAGTTGCTGAGATATTGCCATGCAAAGGTTTGAAAAGCAGGAAAATTTAGAAAACATAAAGTCTCACCCAAACAACCCACCATTTTCTAACGTTGATATCTCAGCAACTAATTGTCCGATTTTCAATGTTAAAATATGAAACATTCGTGAAATTTTCCGATCTTTCCGAAAAAAAATATTTTCAATTTTTTTAAATCAAGACTAACATTTCAAAAAGGCGTAATATTGAATGTTTGACCCTTTTGAAATGTTAGTCTTGATTTGAAAATTATTTGTTGAAGATAATGTTTATAAGAATATTCTACGAAATGCAGAAAGTCCAGCAAAATGTCTTTATTTCAAAAAATTAAAAATAGGTTGTTAAAGAATATTATTCAACTCTACAATAAAAGTTAACCTGAAAAGTTGAAGCTGTGTAATTTTTAAATCATTGTAAAATTGATTAATATAACCATGAGCAAGTTGCATTTAATGTAAAATTAATTTCTTTTCAATATTTTGATGATGAATTATGTATTTTTGAAATAAAATTTAAAAAGTATTTCGCAATGTATAATTATTTTGTGGAACTATCACTAAATGTGAAAACTGCTATTTATTTTGCCTAAACTTTATTTAAATACGCAAATTTTCTTATTGCTAAAATTAATGAAAACAAACAAAATTTAACCACACATTTTTAACTGATTCTTCTATTCATGATGTTTAAGATATGCTTCGTGTTTGAGATATTTTAGCAAATCCAATTTCTAAAATCTCAATAAAATTGAAATAGCTCAAACATGAATGACACTGTCGGATTTTTTTAATTTGCCTAAATTAATCTTATCTAACTATTTTTTAAACAATTATTTGGTGTCAGGGGGTTTATTTTGCACCTTGAACTACTGCAAACTTTTAGGACACTTTTCTGTTCATAATTATGCTAAAAGAACACATTTTGTGATTAATTTTTGAGCAGTTTTCAGAGTACCGTGGAATTCCTATGTTTTGTAATTGACATGCCGCGAAATTTTGATTTTTGTGCCGTGAAAAAATAACTAGCCCTAGTCATAGGGAAGGCCCCCACAAAGTTTGAGCCAAATAAAAAAATCAAAAAATAAAAATGGTCGGAATCGGCCGATTTTGTAGAGAGTTGCTCATATGTAAAAGCTTTGGTATAATTCTTGATAGGTTTATGAAAATATTTTTCTTTACGTGCTGTCAGATCTATAGTCCCAAAATTAAATACAATTACTGTTAAGGCTTTGTTATGTTTTGCATTTATAATCAAATACGCTTTATAACCCTTTTTCAATGAATATTCATTTTTTCGAAGGAGTGATAGAAAGAGAATGCTCATGCTGGCAATCACGAGATAAAGGAAGAGAACTATTGACGGTCGTTCATCAACTGATTTTTTACCTCTCAATGTTGAAATTTGATTTAGTGGTTAGACAAAAACATGAAATAAAAATAAAATTACATTGCTGCTAACCAAACAAGTCAAATGTTCTACAATCAATTTTTAAAAGGATGTTTTAAGTACTTATAGGATTTAGCGATGTCCGCGTTCTTGCAGAGATTCTTATTCAATTTCTATAGTATACAGTATGTAAAAAAAGTATTTACACCACTTGGGCACTATGCACATTTTGTGATGAAACATGTAAAAAACTTAAAGTTTGACAGGAACCTAGTACTACGTTTTGTTCAGAAACTCATGCCAAACATGTTGCTACAAAAAGCTCATGAAAAGATGATTTCTATAAAAAGTTATATAACAAATACTATTACGAGAACACATGGGCTCCGAAGTGTTCAATACACATTTTTGCATTATTAACAAGTATTCCCTGATGCGATTCCTTAGGCAGAAATAAGTAACTGTGAAAATTTTGAGCGGATTCGGTTAAGGGTTAAGGGGCGCTTTTATCGTTGAAGTTGGTGAAAAAATCTTTTCATGCAATGTCGTCTTCTTTAAATTATTAATAACTCATTAGGATAAACTCGGACTGCGGACTTCGACAAAGTTGTTTGTCATAAAATTTTACATTTAACGCCACCTTTTGGCGATATTTTAAAATTTTAGCTTTTCCTCTAATCTAATCTAATCTAATCGAACACAAGCGCAGCCAGTCCGAAGAAAGCATCCTGGAAGAACTTGTGGTTAGATCACGCCCCAAGTTCTTTCTTGTCTATATTAATAATTGCAGTACATCCGAGTTACCCCGAAAATGTATAGCAAAAATTAAAGTTATTAAGTTATCTCTTACGATTTTCCAAAATTTTAATTTTTTCTAGTATTTAGTCATTTTGGGCAACTTTTGTTCTATGAAAATCATCAATTTTCTTATTTAATGTTTGATTTGTAGTATTTGAAAATGACACATGTCTATCTTGTTCAGTTTTATGTTTGTTCTATCACGCCTTTTAATTTTTTTTCATGTTATAACAATCACCTTTTCACTTTTTCCTTTTTTTTTTTTGCATTTTCTTCTATAAAATGATTCCATTGTCATGCAAATTGTTGAAAAGAAAAGTTTAGAGATAAAGTCTGGGACATTAGAAAAAAATACTGCATTCTTATTTTTACTTAAAATATTGATTATTATTTTGAAAAGTGTGACTATTCTAATCTATGCAATTTTCCCAAAAATCGCGAAACACAAGTGAAAAACAAAGGAAAAAATACAAATATGTGTTGAAATCTGAAAATCTAATGATTAAAATTTTTGTTTTAAACATAATAAATATTTAAAAAAAATGTAAAGTTTTTTGTATGATCAATTTGTTCAAAAATTTAGTGAAATAAAATTTTAAAAAATAAAACGTGCAAAAAAAGGAAAAAAAAATCATTGACAGACCTTAAAATTATCATTTTCAAAAATTAGTTGTTTTTCAATTATTTTTTTTTGAAAAATATAAAAAAATGAATAAATTGGTTTTGCGAAAAGAAAACTTTTTGTGGTATTGAACAGCGAATTTTAAATAATAATTCAAAATATTTTATAGCTGTTCAATCATACTCAACGCAAAAAAAAAAATCAATTTTTCATTGTTTTCAGACGATTGGAGATCTATAATTATTGAAATTTTAATGTTTTTTGAATAAATATTTATTTTGCCCCCTGATGCTCCGAGCCAATATTAAAGGGGCCGCAGCAAACTTTGAAAAATATTAGCAAAGTCCTTAGAATACAAATTCCGAAATTGGCAAATATCATGTTCACGTGGTTTGTGCACGCAGAGAAAAAATAATTTTTTTTATCTAGAGTTTAAAAAATAATGATTTAAATTATTTTGTTTTATTTTTTCATTTTGTTTGTTAATGCATCATAATTTCGTGAAAAAAATAAATTGTATACAATAACACAAAGAAGGATTTCAAAATTAAACCGATGCCAAACTTTAAAACTGATTTCGTATCTTCATCACTCGAGTCTCCCCCATAGCTCCACGCGTGTGTGCTCTCCAGCACATCAAAACAACTCAAATTAAGTCAATCCACCTCAATCCGCTCTCACTCTCATACACTCCAAAATGCTCCCCAACGGTTGTGGGAGCGCAGCTCCATTCATATTCCGGCTTAGTATTTTCTCTCCGCACTGCTCCACCAGAGCTCACACTTACAGCTGAGAGCTTAAGCTTGAGCAAAAACACACGCGCGTCGCGATTGCCTCAGTCGGAACTGAACCGTCGTCGTTGTCGTTGCTCTTTCGTCTCGATCGGCTTAACTCATTTTCGGAGGTTTTTTTTCTTCTCGTGCGCACGTTTTGTTTACAAACTGCTCAACGGTTCAACGGTCGCGCGCGCTCGGTGAAATTTCAAAATCAGTTTAAGGAGTTTGGCGCAAGCCGTTGATGAGCGGGTCTTTGCGTGACCCGCTGATTAGTGTCGCTAATGATCGCGGATTAAGCAAGGTGTCGCCCGACGATCGTTACTAATCCATTAGGAGTCGGAAGTCGAAGAGTAATCAACACGGGTTAACTAAGGTATTGGAAGACCCATAAGTAATCTCTGTCACGCTGACATTTGGTGCAACTGGCCAAAAGTTACTCTTCAGCGTAGACAGCAAGTCTCTGCGTGTGTGTTTTTACGGAAGAAGGTGCAAATGAAAGTGGCTTAAGCGCAAGAAGCGCGCCCGTGTTATCTGTGTCGACTTAGTTAGTATTCAGGTGCGGTTCTACTTAAAATACTTGCCCAGAGTGCACACTGTCTGAATCTGAAATCACGTCTTGTTCCTACTTCTTCTTTTGTTGGGTCGCAGTTTGAAGAGATAAGCTAAAGAAAGTGGCAGTTTTTGTGACGAAATCAAGCGCGCGCAAAAAAAAGGTTGCGCAAAAGCTCACAAAAATAATTGAATCAATTGAAACAACAACCGGTAGCAGCATTCAAGGGGGTTGAGCTGTGGGGTGTCAAATGTTAATTGGTCAATTAGTGGAAACGGTTTTGTCGCCGAGGCTTCAGCAGCAGCAAAAAAAAAAGTGGCGGTTTGCACCTTTGCCACGGTACGCAAGTGTTCATAACCACTGGAAAAAATAAGCAATAATAAAAGAAGAATTAATTGTGAAGCCAACAGCTCAACAAAAAGTGCACCCCAAACGGAAAAGGTCGTCAACGCAGAACTGGTAGTGTTCACCCTTGGATTAAGTCGCAGAAGCCAAGTTTCCCCCCAAAGCGCTGCGAGATGAAGATCTGAAAAAAGTTTGACATCAGCAGCAGCAACAGGTGTAGCGGCGGTGGCAGCATCCAACACGAAGTAATCATCTTCGTCATCAGCTGGGAGTGATTCAGGTGTACCTACATCACAGCTATGGCGCAGTTCAAAGATAACTCATGGGTAAGTTTGTAGTTTATAGGTATTGAAGGCAGCGTGCTCGAACCGGCTTTGCCGCGAGATGGAGGTTTAGTTGTTGTGTGTGTGTGTTTTTTTTCAGGTTAATTGAGATTTAAGAATTAGCTTGAAGATGTTACGTGTCGAAGAATGAAGCATTCGGTGCAAACTTTTAAAGTAAGGAACTCTGGGAGGGTTCTGAAGATTTTGACTCCCGTTTTGTGTTGCTTCTGGATATATTTAATACATCAAACGCAGCTATTTATGAAATATATCTTGTTTGGTAGTTCCCTGACTGTTATATTTTTTAACGGTTGTGTTGTTCTTGTCAGAGTAAGGGTAGTTAAGACAATTAGCTTTTAAGAATTTCGAGAAAAATGTATTCAACACAGATAGAAAACCTGTAAGCTAATAAAATTCTTAAAATTCTTAAAAATTCTTAAAATTCTTAAAATTCTTAAAATTCTTAAAATTCTTAAAATTCTTAAAATTCTTAAAATTCTTAAAATTCTTAAAATTCTTAAAATTCTTAAAATTCTTAAAATTCTTAAAATTCTTAAAATTCTTAAAATTCTTAAAATTCTTAAAATTCTTAAAATTCTTAAAATTCTTAAAATTCTTAAAAGTCTTAAAATTCTTAAAATTCTTAAAATTCTTATAATTCTTAAAATTCTTAAAATTCTTAAAATTCTTAAAATTCTTAAAATTCTTAAAATTCTTAAAATTCTTAAAATTCTTAAAATTCTTAAAATTCTTAAAATTCTTAAAATTCTTAAAATTCTTAAAATTCTTAAAATTCTTAAAATTCTTAAAATTCTTAAAATTCTTAAAATTCTTAAAATTCTTAAAATTCTTAAAATTCTTAAAATTCTTAAAATTCTTAAAATTCTTAAAATTCTTAAAATTCTTAAAATTCTTAAAATTCTTAAAATTCTTAAAATTCTTAAAATTCTTAAAATTCTTAAAATTCTTAAAATTCTTAAAATTCTTAAAATTCTTAAAATTCTTAAAATTCTTAAAATTCTTAAAATTCTTAAAATTCTTAAAATTCTTAAAATTCTTAAAATTCTTAAAATTTTTAAAATTCTTAAAATTTTTAAAAATCTTAAAATTCTTAAAATTCTTAATATTCTTAAAATTCTTAAAATTCTTAAAATTCTTAAAATTCTTAAAATTCTTAAAATTCTTAAAATTCTTAAAATTCTTAAAATTCTTAAAATTCTTAAAATTCTTAAAATTCTTAAAATTCTTAAAATTCTTAAAATTCTTAAAATTCTTAAAATTCTTAAAATTCTTAAAATTCTTAAAATTCTTAAAATTCTTAAAATTCTTAAAATTCTTAAAATTCTTAAAATTCTTAAAATTCTTAAAATTCTTAAAATTCTTAAAAGTCTTAAAAGTCTTAAAATTCTTAAAATTCTTAAAATTCTTAAAATTCTTAAAATTCTTAAAATTTTTAAAATTCTTAAAATTTTTAAAATTCTTAAAATTCTTAAAATTCTTAAAATTCTTAAAATTCTTAAAATTCTTAAAATTCTTAAAATTCTTAAAATTCTTAAAATTCTTAAAATTCTTAAAATTCTTAAAATTCTTTAAATTCTTAAAATTCTTAAAATTCTTAAAATTCTTAAAATTCTTAAAATTCTTAAAATTCTTAAAATTCTTAAAATTCTTAAAATTCTTAAAATTCTTAAAATTCTTAAAATTCTTAAAATTCTTAAAATTCTTAAAATTCTTAAAATTCTTAAAATTCTTAAAATTCTTAAAATTCTTAAAATTCTTAAAATTCTTAAAATTCTTAAAATTCTTAAAATTCTTAAAATTCTTAAAAAAATCTTAATTTTTTTAAAATTCAATGACTCTATGTTGTTGAATTTGTAAACATTAAAATGTTTTGAAAATCGTTAAAAAAAATCGATTTCGATGTAAATGTTTTCAAAATTGACAACATTGTTGTTCAAAATCGGAAAAAAATGTTGATGATTTTGGAAACATTTCAATGTTTACAAATCCGAGAAAATAGAGTCACCGGATTAGCTTACAGTATTTATATCCGTGAAGTATTTAAAATCATAAAACGACAAAATCTCTCTCATTCTCATTCTTTCATTTTCAAACACGTGTTTCCAGTAATTTGCAGCCTGAAATCGTGATCATTTGGAAATGTGGTGTCAGAGGGACTTTTAGGTACATTGGGCGCTCTATTTGAACCAATATTTTTCATGAAAAAAAAATAGTTTTAAAACTTAAGGTTTTTTTTTCTTCCTGAGCTGTAATATTATGGGTAATTTGATGTAGCTTTCGGGTCTGCAATAACCCAGATGGGTAAATTTTCAATTTTCAACAAAACTTGGCATTTAAAAAAATTGTTTTTTTGCAGGCTTAGTTTTTAGAGTGTTACAAAGTTTTTTTTATCTTTTTTTTGTGTACCGTAATCTGGGGTGAATCGGGACTACAGTCTGAGTAGGGACAGCAGTTTTTAGAGCACTTAAACCTTTTAAATTTTGAAATGGATGTACACATTTTGTTGGCCTGAGTCTGTTCTAACCGAAACCAACCAGAAAAATCAAAATATTGTGCTCCAACATGGTAAAAACTGCTGTCCCAATACGCCCCATGTGTCCCGATTGACCCCAGTTTACTGTAACAATGTTATAGAACAGACAACTAAAAAAAAATTGTTAACATAAAGAGTTTGCTAGTAACCATCACAATTTGTCACGAAAGAAGGCTTTGCTGATGATGATTACAAGAAAACAATCATCATCAGCAAAGCCTTCTTTATATAATCGTGACAAATTGTGATGGTTACTAGCAAACTCTTTATGTTAGCGATTTTTTTTAATTGTCTGTTCTACAACTTTGTTACACAAAAAAAAAAGAAAAAAAAAACTTTGTAACACTCTAAAAACTAAGCCTGCAAAAAAACAAAAAAAAAATTAAATGCCAAGTTTTGTTTATAGGTACCTTTTTTTCAACAATTTTGTAAAAAATATTATTACACTCTTAAATACAACCCTGGAAAATTACAAAAAACACGAAATTTAAAAATGAATAGTTTTTTTAACGAAAAAAATACTTTTCTGGATCATTGAATACTTGAAAGTTACATTAAATCTCCATTAAGGCTGGTACAAATTTTATTTAAAGTTTTTGTCCCCCCCCCCTTCAAAGTTGGCCCGAAAAATCAGGGGGCAAAAAAATATTTTTTCAAAAAACTTCAATATTTTTATGAAAATTTAAGTGCAATTAGTTAAAATCAATTTAAAATGAATTCCCCTGCGTTTAGAATCATTTTTAGCATGTTTGGGTTGATTCAAAAATCTTTTGAATTTTTGAAAATTTTCGATCGCCAAAGTTTTTTTTTCGCTAAAATTTTTATTTTCGTCAAATTTTACATTTTTTGAAAACTTTTATTGCAAAACAACTGAACTAGTGTAACATACATTTTAAAACACTTTTTCCAGGCAAATGTTGAAACTATGGCATGTTATTTTAATATTTATATTTTTTTATTTTTTGCCCCCCCCCCTCGACTCCGCCCAGAGCCGAGGGACAAAAACTTTTAAAAATATTTGCATCGGCCTAAAAGGACATTTTCTCAGATAATTTATAGTTGAGTTACAAAAAGACTCTTATCAATCAATCGAGCATCAAAAATCAATGAAGTTTGATTTTTAAAGCGATTTTTACGACGAAATGTACTTGATGAAATATTATATTACCTAAGATAGAAGTAATGCTCTATCCAAAAGTAAAACCTATATACCTTTCTTCAGATAGAAAGGCAAAACATTGAGCTAAAAATCGCCGTTTGTGATTGCACGCACGTAACCCAGGGAGACATTGGTAGGATTTCAATTTATTTTTCAAATATTATTTGAAAGGTAAGACTTATTTAAAGATATTAATTTTCATTTTTTTATTTCTTTTTATTATTTCTATATCAAATTTTGTTACCGCCAAAACCAATTTTGTAGCATGCTTCATTATTTTCCAAATTTTCTATAAAAAACTTTTTCTACTGAAAATGGATAAAAATCTTAAGATATTTTTGAATTCTTTTTCAACAACTGTTTAAACTTGTAACTTGAAATATAATTTAAACTGTTCTTAGAGTAAAATTGTCCAAGGAACCCGACAAAAACATAAAACTACAACAATATCAAATTCCGCAGAAAATCAAAATAATTTTAAACGTGTTAAAACATGCTTAATATTATAATAAACGCAAGAAAATTGAACTATTTCCATTGAAACTGTATAGCTTTTGAAAAATTATTTTTTGTCGATTTTGAAGGGAGGGAATGGGGGCGACATAAACTTTGAAAATTTTTTTGCAACGGCCTGAAGTTAAAAACGGAGGGCAAAAAGGGAGAGGTTATAAAACTATTTTTTTTATTTTTGTTGTTGAAAAATACGTGGGCCATACAAAAAATGCAGAAATTTGAATGATCCAATCTCTATCCCCCCCTCTTCCAGACTTAAAGTCACTCCTGTTGACGGTATACTGAACATGAAAGAGATTTGAAAATCAATTTAGGTGAAGGTGCAAACATATTTTGAAATGAAAAAAAAAACTTAATTTCTATCGGCAAGTTTGATTCCGCAAAATTAGCCTTAGGTCTGAAACTTTTGAAAAAAGATCTCATAACTTCAGCAAAATCGCTTTGCAAATCTCTTTCAAGTTCATTTTATTTGCCAGTGCCTAGGGGAACTATACCCTTTCTCAGCCTATTTCTATTATCGGCCTATCAGCACTTTGATCATGAATTACAGCTTTCATAAAGTGTTTTTGACTGTTCCAAAGTAATAAATAGCTCAAACAAAAGTGAGCAAGCAACTCTTCATTGTTGATACATCTGAAAATGTTGATTTAATAGCCGAAAACGGCAAAAGTGATGAGAATTGGTCGAACGGCTTAGAGTGATTAAAATGGGCATATTTCCCCTACCTCGCCGCAATTGGTTGGAACTGAATATGTAGCAATAGTGAGACTATCCACTCTCGGTCCAACGTTTCACACAGCACGCACCGGAACTTCCACAGTCCGATTGGCAGGGTACCATGAACTCCGTGTTGTGGGGGGCCACTCAGTTGGAGCAGCAGCAATTAGAGTTGCCACTGCCACTAGGTAGCGTCCCCTTCATGTAAAGTATGCAGAGTGCGAGTGTGACGACGAGTGCATTCCAACTCGCAAAAAGAGTATTATTTAAAAAACGCACGGTTCATGCACCATGAAAATATGTATACTTTCATGTGTGGAGTGTTATCACTCTAGCTTTGAACCGTGCTGTTTGAAGGCGACAAGCGTTTAATCTAACCACTTATTATTTCATAAATCACTATTTTTAAGGTCAGATTTGTGGATGGAATGAAATCATTTCGAAATATTCTCTAGAATTCTTTGGTCAAGTATAAACAGCAAGAATTTAACGATATCGAACCTTGAAACGAAACGTGCTAATTAATTCTGCAATCTATTTGCACCTTGGAGTCAATTTTTAGATTTCTTCATTCGATTTTGAGTTGATTTATTGAATTTATTGAAAGAGATTACAATCTAATCACTTTGACCTGTCCTTTTGAATTCTGCTGTAGAAATAACTTCATCTAATACAAACGATCTTTAGACTCTAACTTGAGTGACTTAAAAGTCTACCTTACTCATTTCCACCGTTTTTCCTTTATTGGCTCATTAGTACCTGCGATTAGCTGCGCGTACTGAATTGTTTACCGCTTTGTTACCCACCTGCCAGGCAGTGACACAGTCTGAATAATAATAATTGCGTAACATTCGTGTCATTCGTGTCATTCATGATAGTGTTGACGACGACGACGACGCAAGCTTATTTCCTTGGCTGGCTTAGCAGCTGGTTCAGAAAGCAATTAAATCCGAATAATTGGGTGATCATAATCGGGAAAGCCCGAAACTGGAGCAGGTCTAAAGCGAGTTACACAAGATGCACGTGGAAATCGCAGTTGTTTCATAAAAATAAGCAGCTCTTATGATAAATATTCAGGTGGTGAGGTGACATTTCAGGAAAGGCCACCTTGCCGCACAATCTATCATTATTTGCTCTACAAAACAAAATACAATAAACCAAATCTATGGTGGTCGTTTGATGGCCTTTGTCATGCTTTCAAACACAAAGTTCTGGTTTTGAACTCGTGAACAAAACGTGACAATACAGATTTGATGTATCACCGCACTGCAGGGGAGCCAGAGAAACATTCCAACCATTAGGTCGGAGAGCGGTGAACTAAATTTGCATTTGCCGCAAACTATGCCGAATCATTTGACATTCGTTTGGTCATTAGCACAAGCTGTGTTATTATATTTTGTGAAATGTTTGAATATTTTTTTGCGACTCCATTGTGGAGCTATTAATTTTTCCTATAATTTTGACGAAATGCCCTTTTTTTCTACAAAAATAATTATTTTTTCGCGCTGCCAAAAAAAAATATTTTGTTACGCTGTGTAATTGAATCGGAAAATAATAATGTGTGCTATTAAGTTGGACTTTTCAGCACAAATTAGCTCAAGGCTTCAAGAAGTTTGTTCTTTTTTCGTGATCCAATCAAATTTTAATGTCTTAAATTCCAAAAATGTTGGAGTTCTTAAACATCAACAAGTATTTCGCAAAATGTTTAAAATTTGTATGAAATATTACAATTACCTCTTTTTATTTGTCAGAATTTCCATCTGACTCAAATGCCGATTTATTTCATGTTCACTGACAGTTAATTTTTCGTGTGTAAAACCCTGGCCATAAGCTTCACACGCCGGCATATGCAATTTTCGCGTATTGTGACTAGTAAACATCAGCGGCGTTCAGTATTTACCGTTCATATAATGACTGTTCGTTCCTTCATACCTGGTCGATCACGATCACAGGCACACACACATTCACAGCCCAAACTTAAAAAACCACCACTACTTTCAAGCTCACCGGGCGGCACCGCAATGTCTGTCGTCGTGCGCGTCGACTTCAATGTTGCGTGACATAATAATTTAATAAAGTTCACTCCGCCGAACTCGATATTTCGGCGAAACAGCCCCAAAAATTGCCGATAAAAATAACAACCCATCACAATTGCCTGCGCGTACCTCCTACCAGGTTCAGTTCGCTGCTTGCGATCTTATGCAACACGGCCAATTTGTACGATCCTCGCACTGATCGTCGCAACTTCTTGAGCTGCTGTGGAACTTCGTTGTTGGTGGTGGCTCAAGAAGCTCAAGAAGAGCTAATAAACCAGATCGAATATCAGCAGATCGCGAGCCGGCTTTTTCAAGGTTGCGACGACGACGACGATTGGACGATCGGTTGATCGGATGTGGTGGGATCATCGCGCCAATTTGGAGCCTTAAACTTGATTTCCCATAAATAGGTTGTGCTTAATCTACCGAGGCACCACAAGCGAGAAGAGCTGCTAATGGTCGTTGCCATTTCGCTGACCGCAACAACAACCCACATATCAGAGCTTTCGAACCGATCAGTGCGGAGTGCGATCACCTTCTTTGGGATCGATTGGGTGTTTGAGAAGTTTGTTCAAATTTTTGCGGGGGAAGGTCGTTCCGATTGCGCGAGATTCTCGGGCGTAGGAAGTTCTGCGGTTGTTTGATGTGCTACAGGTTCCATATCAGGGGCGCTTGTTGGACGTGATGACCGGATTGGTGAAGTGGTGGTTTGTACGAGGGAACCGGAGCGGCTAACATTGACCATTTCACGGTACAGAGCTGATTTGGGTGGCTTTGGCATGCAAATCACCTGCTGGAACGGTTGACACAATGGGAATCCGTACTTGGCGAGTGTGTGGGTTGGTTGAGGTTTGGTTGAACAATTAGTACGTCGTACAGTTGTGGAGGAAAGTGCAACAAAATATTTGGGAAAGGTGTGTTTGATCAACGCGTTTTCACGTTCTCAAAATATACATTCTATAAACTCTTTGAACTGTGGATGTGGTTCCAATTTGCTCAGTTCAGACGGAGTGTTTTTTCCCCGCACTTGTATCATCAAATTTAGCGACAGTTTTCCGCTTTGTGTGTGATATCAATTTGCATATGAATCCATTCGGTTTGGTAGTGTGAGTAGAGAGGTGTTTTTTTTTGTTACAGCTGAGATTTGTGGTTGCGAATGATGTGTCATGTTACACTCCAGTGACGGTGACAAGTTGAATGACTGTATCTTGTGGAAATGGCTAGAGTTTTGATTTGCAATTTTGAATTTTTGTAGTTCTCTTGGAAATAAATTAATTGGCAAACCTTTGGTTATTATCTAAATTTACATTATTTGATCACGTACTTTTTGTTTAAATTCACAATTCATGGCATTATTGTGAGATTTCCTCGTTTGTTTTGAAAGCAATTTTTTGTATTTTTTTATAATTTAGAAAAAAAATATTCAAGTAAACTATATCTATGTTTCACCGGGTTCGATAATCCTAGGCTCTTTCCAAAAAAAATTCTATAAGTTAATTTAGGGTCGTTCTATTCGAATATAATTCCAGACATGTTCCAAAATGATCTGGGTATGTCCAGTGTTATCCAAGATGGTGGACAATATGTTGGGATTGAATATTTATTTGTTAATCGAATAAAAAGAGGGTTACGATTTTCGAGATTTATATATTTCGTAGGCAATTATATGTTTCGTAGGTTTTATGTAAATTTTTGATAGGTTACCAAAAATTTGAAAGATGTGTAAAACAGTGGACTTTCACTATGCGGATTTTGAATTTGGTCGATTTTTTATTTCAATTAATTCTATTGATTGATTCAAATCATTTTTTTGCGAATCGATTTCTCTATTCAGTTTTTTCCAAACAAGGCTCTATAAAAATTTGTGGCCGGTCACACAAAATGAGTAATATGTGAAAATTCAAAAATGCGAATATTTTAAAACCTGTAACTTGAGAAGGGATTTTACATTGTTGATTGAATAGCTGGTTGTTGAATTTTTTTATGTGTCACTTTATAAGCTCTCATTTTTCAACTGGTGATATCTTGCAAATATCGGTTCTATTTTCAATGTTTAAAAATTAGACTAATTAAAATTTTCTGCTGTTTTCAATATTTTTTACAAAATAATTTAAAAAATCCAAGCCACACATTTAAAAGTATTTAGCTTTTAACCCCTTCCCAACATCCAGATTTTTTACGTTTTTCTACATTTCTCGTAATTGGATCGACCAAATAAGATGAAATTTTAATTTAATTTAATTTTAATCGTTATAAGTTAACATTCCGTTAAAACAGGTTGAAGGTTAATTCAGGTTGAAAAAATGCATGGTTGCAGTAGAATTAAATTTTAAAGAAAAAAAATAGTGGTGCTCTAGAGTAATCATTGGCGTTAGAGGGTTCAGTTGAAAACACAAATTTTGGACGTTGCTGAGTGTAGAATTTTTTTTCAGAAAATCCTTTCACAAGATGAAAGAGTTGAATAAGCCACTGGTTAAAAAACTGCCCCCTTCATTTTTTTCAAAAAAAAAAAAAAAAAAAAATAATGGACCGGCGATCCGAAACTTTAGGAAGAAAAATTATTATTATTTTGTTTTTTTTTTGTTAAATTGGTATAACTGAAATAGTGTATAATGTGCAATTTGTGATACTTTTTGCTCCAAAATCTTCAATATTATGCTTGACATTTACCTACTCGATCTCGACCAGAGTACAAAAATTTATCAAATCTAACGCTCTAATCTTAAAAAGTTATTAGCGATTGATTTAAACAAGTCGTTTTTTATCACAAATTTAAACGTTTTATTGCGACTTCTAACCCTAAACCGATTTGGCTCAAAATTGACACAAATGTTTCTCTAATTTTTTTTTCGTAAAATTATTTTTATTAGGTTCTTTTACGGTACTGTTCGTCAAAGAGATCAAAGAGATCACAAGCTTAAGCCGAATTAAAAATATGTATGAAAATAAACATGTCTGGAGATCCGAATATTTTGAACATAAAGTGTATAATTTATGAATAATTTTTAACCAAAAGAACAAATTGATCAAGCAAATATACACCACATCATCGTGGGACGCTCGCACGCTTGATGCGCATGTTTGACATATATAAAACAATCAAGATATGCTACGACAACTTTGAGCATTCAAATATCGACACACTTCCCACGTCGTCAGTCGCGCGCATCTAATCTTGATTAAAATCAGCCAAATCTGCCATGCTGAGAAAAGCCCTATCTCTACCTTCCCTCAAATGGAAGGTACTGATGAATAAATAATGCGACCATGTTAGCTTAACTCGAAAGAGTTTCGTTTTTCGCAACCATAAAAAGCTCGTTGGAGTATCATAATTTATTCCAATTTTTCCGTTGTCGTCGGTCGTCTAGAAAAGAGTATACTACGATGCCAACGCACGCATCCATCACATTTAGCGGGTTATTTTTTGTGCCGTGCTGGATCAAGCTTCTTCCTGTACATATTTGGAATGCGCAGCTGTCGCGCGGAAAAAGCCCTAAGCCGCACCAAAGAAAGGCGTTTTCCACCTTGTTGACCGTTTGAGCAAACAAACTTAAGCCACTTTAAGGGCATCGTCACCGCGTCACCGCGTACGAATCAATTAAAACCAACAACCTCCCCGAAGCTCTCTTGTCACATAAATGGCTTACGGCCCCTCTCAAGTGGTGACCGGTACTTCAAATCGGAAGCCACTTGGCCGTTTCGGGTTGGGGGAAAAGGGGCAGAAAAAAAACGCTTTTTATGTCGCCCCATTAGCTAATACTTCCTGTGCGATGACTTTGGGCACGACCCGCACCTAGCGGTGATCTTCGGCGGTGGCCGATGATGGTGGTCAGAGATCGTGAACCTTCTCCAAATGTCACACAACAGGGCCGTCTGGCTGTTGGTGTCACGTCGCGGTCACAGGCCAGTAAAAGGGTGATGTAAAGCGCCGTTCACGACGAAAGGCACTCAGCGTTTAGCACCTCATTACACGGTCATGATTCTTCCATTAAACGGTGAAGTCAGGTTGCAGAACTAGACTAATGCATCACTGGCGACGAATCTCGGTCAACATCCAGCGGAACCCGAACCGGAACATCGCGCGCAGGTTGGTCTGGATCTAACCGCTGCGGCAAGCTCTCTCTGTGGTAGACACCTTAAACCAGGTAAAGTGGCTCAGCACAAACAAGCCTCCTGAGCGCACCTGTTTTTCTATGGAGAGCCAATCGCCGATCGAGATGGGCCAGGTTTCTTTCTCTTTTTGCAATTTTGTACACTGCAAAAAGTTTACACGACAAAATCGTCACCTTCGGTACCTACCGAGCCGCATTGATGAGCTTCATTGCTGTGGTAAGGATTTATTCAATCAAAATTCTATTCACTTATTCCTCGAAGTGCCTCCCAAGCAACTATGCTATGAAAAGGACTGTTTTTCCTCAAAATTAGCCAACACTTTTTTCACCGTGCAGTTGGCGCTCAGCGCGATGTGGTTAAGGTCTGGTTCGATTTCCCCTGCTGCTGCTACGGATGGGGACCAGGCTAGGATTTGTTTGATATGTTTTTTTTCTCCTCTTCAATATGGGATCAACGACGACGAGCAGGTTCTGAGAAACTGGAATGATCTCTGGTTTGTGCGGGGCTGCTCGAATCAGCATGGGGGACCAGTTTCCTACACCGTGAACGCGAAGGTCATCACAAGGTAGTACACGGCAAGCAAAATAAAAGGTTCGATTAACTTTACGGTGGAATCGGCCGCTCTCACTTTGGGGCGATCGAATTGATGGTACCGCGCGAATGGATTGGTTTGTTTCATTATGAACAGGTTTTTATTGTTGGAGTTCACTGGTATTTATGGTGCTGTTTCTTTCTACATTGGACCATCTGGACGTTGACTTTTTATTCCTTAAGCCAATTTTAACGGAATTTGTTAATTTCACTAATGTTTTCCAATATTTCAAAATTAATTATTTGCCTTCATTCAATGAGTTTCAACTTCGAGTCTGAATCCTGCAGGAAAGTACACTATTGGGACACGTTTTCACTCTCTAAGAAAAAAAAAACTCAACTTTCGTCACGATCTTTTCACACTTTTCCGTCCCATCCATCAATTACTCATCCCGCCACTAACGTGATCATGATCATCACCTTGAGGCCCAATAAAGTTCATCACTTTTGTGTTTGAACAGTGCCCAGTGCGATCGTTCCCATCTTTTCAAACCTCCTCGCCGGCGTTTTCTCTGTTGTGATATCGAGTTGAACCGAGTTGGCATAACAATTCGACTTCTTTCCTAACCTACTGCCGAGCCGGCAAAGTCTTGGAACGTGAGGCCCCAATGATGGAACCCTGATCGCTATCACTTTCTATAATCACCGTCAACAGACGCCGTTGCTGCTGGAAGAGACTCTGATTGGCCAAGGTATAGGAGATCTTGGCGATGAAAATTGGTTCCAGTTGGTGGCCGCTCTCCTCGGACTTCAGGAGGGCATACCTTGGCGATGGTTATGAACTCCGCGGTGAAGACCGGTTGGCGACTCGTTGCTGGGGAGGACCATGATAATTAAATTTTTAAAATTGTTCCTTCCCCGCCGTTCGACGACAAAATTAGGCCTTTTTCGGTCATTGGACAGACTTCGGTCATTCGACAGACTTCGTGTTGCAGGCAAAGGGATTTCGCGCGTTCTGTTCCCCGTTTTGGTGCTTTCCAATTTGTTTTCATGACGGATTGGACTATTTGGCGATGACGGTTGTTGTGGAAAATGGGTACCTTAATTGAATTTTTACGCCACAGCTGTTTTTTCGTTGTTTTCTTTAAATCTTGTTGGTCAATATATTTATTGGCACCATTTTGGTTTGGTGATGGAGAGGAAATCTATTTTTTTCTTGTAAGCAGAGGCTGTATGTCAGGAATCATTAACATGACTTTTTTTAGTTTGATCGGCTACTCAGTCTGGGCAAAGTGAAACGCTGTTTATGCTGTGTCCGACGTTTCGGCGCTGATTGGCGCCTTCTTCAGGGGGAAATAGCTTGACGTTTCTTGTTAGCTGCCTTTTTAAAGGCTAACGTCATAAATTCCATCAAAAGCTGGTGGTACACTGAACTGTCGCTATGGTCACAAATTTTGTGGCGGTTCGAGTTCGAGAAGGCGCCAATCAGCGCCGAAACGTCGGACACAGCATAAACAGCGTTTCACTTTGCCCAGACTGAGTAGCCGATCAAACTCAAAATAATAACAACAGTCGAACTCTCATCTATTATATTAACATGACTTTTACAGGTAAAAAGGCCACGTATTTATCTAAAACACATACCGTAAACTGGGGTGACTTTGATAGCCCGGGGTGACATTGATAGAAATTTGATCTGTCGAGTAATTTTGATACATCCAATGGAACAGTCAAATTTTTGCATACATGTTCGATAATAAGTTATCCTTTAGTGCTTACATACTCAAAATTTTCTAAAATGTTGAGATATTAATTTGATGGGCATTTTTCAAAAACCTATCAAAGTCACCCCGGGCTATCAAAGTCACCTCAGTTTACGGTACATGATGATACACTCAAACCCCGATGTTTGTTTGTTGTCAAACGAACGGGGTCACTTTTTAGTTTGACACTCCTTTTACACGGAGTTCACACACACTATCAAACGTTTGTTTTGAGAGTGTGCGTGAGCACCGTGTAAAAAGTGACAGTTCGTCACCTTTTTAGTTTGATTTTGACCAACCAAAGGGGTTCAAACTAAAAAAGTGTCAAACGAAAAAGTGACCCACCACCGGGGGTTAAGTGTAGCAAATTTGAATTTACATCTTAAAATAGAAATAGAAGTTTTACGGCAGCGTTATTTTATTACGTAACCCAGTTAGGAGCGAGGGGGTCGATGGCTGTGTTACACTTCATATAACAATAAATTGTATGGAATCTTATTACGAGGAAGGAGGGGAAGCGGTAAAGTATACCAAATTTTGCGTTACGTAATAAAAGAATGCTCCCATTAAGCAATACCTACCGAAGACACCAAATCGATCAGAAAATTTGTTCTCAAGATAATTGTTTTTGAAATTTTGTCATTCTTGGGAGGATTGCTCCAATGCTATGAATTGCATGGAGGATGGCTCGACGTGGTCGATTTTTTAAGAAAAAGTTTTGTTTTCGGTTGCATTCAGGCCCCTGAACGACTTCCCAAAATTTTGGAGCGCTTGGGTGCGTCCACACTTTTCAAATTGCATTTTGACTTTGTATGATAATTTGCATGGGAAAACCTACTTTTTCACATTTGGTTTGGCCTTGATATTGAGAAAATTATCTTAAACTTTCTCAAAAAAGTTTGTTGCTATCTTGCTCCTGTCAAGATACAGTGTGAGCGTGCTCAAAACTGGTCATGATTTTTGAGCAAGAAACCCAGTTTTGAATAAGCTGTATTTTTTGACAGGAGTAAGAGAGCACCATACTTTTTTTGGGAAAGATTTAGAAATTTTCTCAGTATTAACGCTATTTCGTTGGTTTTATTGTGGTTTTAGCTGGTAGCTGGATTATCTGGCATCTTCTCACGGTCATTGGAAACGGTCGTGGATATACCTAGGGGCTCCCAATTGGTGTAAAAAAGTTCAATTCTAGAGAAAAATAAGGATTACAATTTAGATATTTAGTCACTTCTCTGACATCAGGAATAATTGTTTGAACATGCTCGCAATTTTTTTATTCAGTCGAAAAAATATTATTTTTCTTGAAAAAAGTTTCATTTTCAACCACATGACCACTCCTTATTCTGGCTCGATGCCGCCATTATGCGACCGCGTGCTCCGTTTGTTTGTCAACAAAGCTGCAGCTGGATGGCGAGACGAAGTGAGGGGGGAGAGGTTTTGACATTTTTATGCCCGCACCTGGCCCGCCGCCTATTTCGTCGGTCGTTGAGCCGACGGTTGTTTCCAACGACCGAGTCCAGTTAGGAACTGATCTTACAATAATTGAATTCAAAACAAAAATAATATAATTAAAAAAAAAACAAAAAAAATAAATGCGCAAAGTGTAGACGCAACCAATAAGTTCCAAAGTTTAAGGGGGTTGTTTTGAAGCCCAAATGTTATCGAGAAAATTCTGTAATTTAATTTTGAAAAATCCATAAAACGAGTTACTAAGTTATTAGTACTTGTAGAATGATGATTTCGGATATAACATGAAGGGAATAAATAGGAAAGTTTTCAGGAAATATGAATCCAAAACCCGCTGGCCGGCAGCGAAACTATCGAAAAGTATAAATTGTATCGGACTTGGAACACGGTCAGTTGGTGTGACATTGGGTGGGGGCTGTATGAAATTTTGTTAAAATGATTTTTTTTTATGGATTTTGCTATTTCTCAGGTTCTTCTCACTGAAACTTAATTCTGTTTAATGGCTTGTGGAGCGGATATCTTAAAGGGTTACATACATGTAAATCGTCAAAAATGTCCGAGGTTGGTGTGAGCACACTTTTAATTTTTTTAATAACCTGTCTGCAGGGCATTTAAATGTACCGTAATCTGGGGCGAATCGGGACTACAGTCTGAATAGGGACAGCAGTTTTTAGAGCACTTAAAGCTTTTAAATTTGGAAATGGATGTACACATTTTGTTGGTCTGAGTCTGTTCTAACCGAAACCAACCAGAAAATCAAAATATTGTGCACCAACATGGTTAAAACTGCTGTCCCAATTCGCCCCATGAGTCCCGATTGACCCCAGTTTACGGTACATTTTCATCTATTAACAAAATAAATATAAAGACATTTGAATGTACCATTGCCGAGATGTGGCTATTTTAAGTTAGCAGTTTCAAAAAACGGGTACCACGATATCTCAACACTGCTTTGACCAAATCAGCTCATATTTTTGGTGAAAACTCGTTAAACTGGTCCCGTGTGCATGATGAAGGCCGATTTTCAAAAACTTAATTTTAATAAAAGATAAAGCAATTTTTATATTTTTCATATCAAAAAACGTCAGTTTTTGATTTTTGTATTTTTTAAAAAAAGTAAAATTGTAAAATCGGGCTTCGTCATGCACACGGAATACGTCTCGGGAGTCTTCACTTAAAATTTCAGCCAATTTGGTCCATCCCATCTTGAGATATCGTGGCAACCGTAAATCAACTCATTGTTTAGAGAAAAACGTTCACAAAGTTTGACAGTTCGCTTTGCGCATGGCGAAATTGTGAACTTAAATCGTCTCTTACTCAGTCCAAATTTTGTCATTTTTTCAGCTGTCTAAACTTGATAAAAATTACCTCTAGGGTATTTAACTTTTTGGGTATTTTTATATTTAAGCATCATTTTAGTTTTATTTGACCTGAGGTGAGATTTGGTAAATTTTCAAAAAGTTGGCATTTAAGGTAGTCAATAAATTCCACCATATTTTGGGAAAATGTTGATAAATTGTTTAGGAACAATTTTTGTGTTTAAGAAATTACGAGTGGTGTATCATTTTTTGACTCATAGTCACCCCTCACTGACGGTATCTAAGGTAAATTTGGATTCCAAATTTCAAATTTGAAGGCCACGTGTTTTATGCACGATCCCAAACAGAAAAAAACGAAAAATACAAAATTCTGTAAAGTGGCTCGCGGTGCATTTTTCAGAATTTATAAAATTTCACTTAATAGGTTTTGCCAAAAGTCAATACTCGATCGTTGCAATCGGAAAACTTTCCCAACATTAACCCTCATCAGTCGGGGTCATTACACGATCCAAGGAGGTGAAAAGTAAATCACGCATCATCGTCAGTTACCCGATCATTAGTCCGATCCCGCCAATAAATTCGTGGTGCAATTTTGGCTGCAACCAGCATTTTGCGTGTAATCAAGTCACATGGATGATTTTTTGAATTTTTGGAACAACAACATTACGACAGCAGCTCAGACTCCACTCGGCACACAACACAAAAGCCTATAAATCTCCACAGATAAATGGTTCGTCTTTGTTTTAAGCTCGATGCGTGGTTGAATCGATGATCTTCGATTGATTTTTGGCAAATTCGACGCGGTGTAGCCGTCGCACAGGGGGTTTCGCACAGCCCGGAAAAATGCTGTTGACCGACTTTTTCACCAAAACTTGCCCGTGTGTGTGTTTTTGTGGCCACCGACGAACAATTAAGCTCATTTGTTTTGGCGGCTCTTACTTGATCGCTCCAATCGGCACGAATTGATTGTTTTACCCGGCTTTGTTGACTTCTTCCTTGTGGCTTCGATTCCTACTTATTGGTGAATGTTTTGCTGATTTTCGCGACCGAGCGGCTGTTGTTGAATAACGCACCCACGCAGTCACTGGTGCAGTAAGTCACCTGGTTTGAACGATTAATGTCGGTGGCGCTCGAAAAAGTGCGTGTTCGACATCAGCAATCATATCGCGTTGATCGACCATAACGCGATAACGCGCGCGATATCGAAAAAGTCTCACTTGGGCAGAGAGAGAGAGAGAGAGAGAAAGAAAGAAAGTGAAACAGCCAAAGGCAGCTAATTATGGGCAGGGCGGGCTCTTTTCATCATGAAAGGCCCCTTCGCAGTACACACTTTTCACCCACATTCCACCGATCTCACGAAAGGCGGGTTTCCCAACATGAAGAGATCGTGCCGAAAAAGTGGATCAGTATGGAATTAGGCATCTTTGTTTTGACGGTCTCACGGGAGGGGTGTTTTTTGTTTGGTGGAAAAAGTACTTTGGGAAATGAAAGTTTTTCAAGGAACATCTTAATTTCAAACTGTCGTGACAATTTTGAATTAGATTCAGTCATTTAAAATAGTTAAGAACGCGATCCAAAACTCGATTTCAGTCAAAAATTATTTAACTTTCAAACATGATTTACGGAACAAAATTTGGGTGCGATTTAAATATTTTGAAGAGTCATGAAGAAAATTGTCCATACAAATAATTAGCTCTAAATTTCTTTAAACATATAAAATAATGAACAATAGGGTGATTGAAAAAAAATGTCTTTATTTTCAGCTATTTTTGCTGAAGTGTTCAGCATCAAAACCTTTAACTTTGTTGAAAACACTGTATCGATACATCCTTTGACATTTTTGGTAATCCGGAAGTCCCCTAGTTTTAACCGAATTTCAATAATATAATTAATAAAATTTTATTAAATCGGTCGATTTCGAGGAGAATTGCTTTGCAAAGAAATTTTCTTGTCAAATTTCGAAATTATGGCGCAAATCATAATGGACCATTTTTTCGATATATTGTGACAGTCGTACCGCCCCCTTCTATTTTTGAACAAATCCAAAAAGGCGTGGTTTTCAATGATTTTCAGTCTGAAATCGTGATGGTTTGGAAATTTGATGCCAAAGGGACTTTTTTGTAAAATAGGACGCCCAATTCGATGGAGTACTTGAAATTCCGAACAAAACGTATTTTTCATTGAAAAATACACAAACAAAAGTTTTAAAAACTTTGCCATTTTCCGTTACTCAACTGTAAAAAAAATTGCAATATGGCATTTTAAGCGAAATTTAATGTTCTTTTCGAATCTTCATTAAAGCGGTGAATAACTTCGGAAAGAACCGGTCAAGAAAATCAAATGGGCAGCAGCGGCAGCGAAAGCATCAGTGAAGAAAAACCTCAAGAAATATTTATCTCTCCTTTATTCTGCTATTCGTAAAGCCATTTTTCGACCCCTTTTCTTGGGAGGTGCGTATTGACCCTAACCCAGAAGGGTATTTTTCATCTAGAACAAAAATTTTCATTTTAATATTTTGTGTTTTTTTTTCTAACATTGCAGGGTAATATTTCAGAGTGTAACAATATTTTATAAAGTTGTAAAGCAGACAATCACAAACATGTTATATACAGCAATTGGGTACTAAAGCCCTATATCAATTTTTATCTACAACGGTAAAAAACACGATCAAAAACCATTTCTGATCACTTTTTTTTTCATTTAAATGCAAAAAAAAAAAATATAACAAGACAACATTTTTTCGATGGATCAACTATGGTCCCCTTGGAACGAGCTGTCAAGTAGGACCTTTTCTGTCAAGAAGGACCGCGAGGTTAATTTTTCAAAATTGATTTAAAAATCAAATTTAAACTCTTTGTGGTCGTATAAAGGGTCATTGTACTCAGAAAAATAAGCTTTATCACTGTAAACAATAGAGATCAGCAATCTAAGCTTCATTTTAGGACCCAATTCTCCACGAAAACAGCACGAAAAAAAAAAAAAAAAACAAAAGTGCTCGGAACGGGCTCAAATTTTTTCTGAGAGTTCCATGGCCGAAATAATTAGACCCGTATTTTTTTGTTTGGCCATTAGGGTGACCTACGCCGTGTTAGTGGTATGAAAAATTGGCTTTTCGTCGATTTACGCAAAAAACTCTTTTTTCGAAAAATCATAACTCCTCGCCATTTCAACCTATTTCAATTGTTTTACACGCAAATGAAAGGTGATAAGTTGGACTTTCAAAGAAAAATAACAAGAAATTTCAAAAATCTAGCCTAACATATGAAAAGGTTGGACGAAACTTTGAAATGCCGTTTTGACGGTGTCTGCACGGAGAAAAAAGAGTTCCCAAAATCGTTAACACCCGTTCATGAAATTGGGAACCACGAACAAAGTGTTCAAATTCCATAGTACGATTTTCAAAAACGTACCATGGAATTTGAACATTTTGTTCGTGGTTCTTAATTTCATGAACGGGTGTTCACGATTTTGGGAACTCTTTTTTCTCCGTGTGGACCAAAGATCCAAAAAGGGAAAATGGCATAATCGGCAAAAAATCAACTTTTTCCACTAAAACTGCGATAACTTCAAAATTTCAGCGATGACCTATACATGTCTGGGTATCAAAAGTTGCGTCTTTTAAATACGAAATACGACCCCCATCCGAGCACTTTTGGTTTTTTCCCTTGCTGTATTCGTGGGGAATTGCTGTATATAAACATAAGAGGTTTGCTTGTACCCATCGCGAGTTATCGCGATTCTACGAAAAAAAAGTTTTGAAAAAAGTTACTTTTTGAATTTCGAGTACACCATCAAAAATTGAAGGGGTCGTAGCGCCCCTCCGATACACGATATCAAAATCGAAACCTCGGATTCGTGATCAGGGAAAAAAGTTACCCCTTAGGACAAAGCTTCACGCAAATCGAAGAGGGGTCGAAATACCACAATCAGAAAAAAAGCTTTCTTAAGACACCAATTTTGTAAACATTGAAATCATTTTTTTAAGTGATGTAAAATGGGTTCTTTTATCACAGAGGAATTACTTACAATTTTTCTTAAACATAAGTCAGGATTACCAGTATGGCTGCGAAGGGGTGACTCCGACTTCGACTTCACCGACTCCGAATCCAACTCCGACTTGATAGCATTGCTCTTACCTTCAAATTAATGTGTTCCTTATATGGTTTCTTATAATGACATCCAGATATCAATTTACCGACTTAGAGACAAAAATATTGCAATAGCATAAAAGCATGTCTCCGCCGCCGTGATATGAGGGCAATCAAATTTGACTAATAGAAACATTGTTCCGGCCAGTTTCTCCTTAACAACATCCGAATAAAATCGAAAGCATGCATCGTTTGGCTTGATTCGACAACAAGAGTGCAAAATTTATGACCCACGCCATATTATAATCAAATTGCCATAAATCTCAAAGCTGTTGGCGATATCTATTATTGACCGTGTCGAGCAAACAAATGCTGCGTAATACGTCCACTTGTAGATGAATATTTTAGGAACAAATTTCAATGTCTTTTTCGTTGCTTATCAAACAACCGTGACGACTTTTCATCATCCAAAACAACGTCCAAAGAAACAAGACATAACATTATGCCCAAAGTACAGTAATTTGCACGCGTTAATTCTCGATGGACCGATATATTGTCCCCATCCATCCGGTCCCTGCGGGGGCCCGCCAAGATCACAGACCATGGCACAATGAAAATGACAAGCTGCGACCGCGGGGCTTACCTGTATTTTCGTCCCAGGCAATTGCACGCAACTTTGGTCGAAATTGAAAGTGGTCCACCTTGACAAACTGACTGCCGATATCTCGAAAAATTGCGCAAAAAAGAAGACGCGTCGCACAGAGGTCGACCTTAACAGAGACCAGGTGACATTTATGTTCCAGACTTAAACTGTACAGTTTTTTTTGCTTCGATTTTTTTTATCCTTTCGGCAAGATCTGCACAAGAAGAGGCGTGACTTGAGCTGGCGATCAACCGCGAAAATGGTACAAAGAGGGAGTCTGGTCAGTCATTTTCGGCACACGGAATCGCCACCGGTAATACCCGTTTAGTTTTTTTTTCTTCGCTTGATTGAGAGTTGTTGCTCTTGGCGGGCGTTGAAAGCTGTATATTGAGTAGTTCGGTTGGCGATGATCTGTTATTAACATGGTACTCTTGCATGAAAGTAGCCACTCTCCTCATTGCCTAATTTTTTTCTTCGGTTGCTTCTTTGAGAGCTTTCCGCAAATTGGAAAAAGTTTTTAGTATCAGCCCTTTTCAGGAAGCCCAAGTCCTAATCCCTACGATTAACGACGCACTCCGTCTAATGATAACTGCGCCAACAAATCTTCGTTTCTTCAATTAGGTGCAAAACTATGCCTCTGCCATGTCCGCGTTCCACCCTCGTCAAGAAAAATTTGCATCGAATACAAGCTTTTTCCCACACGCATCTGCTGCATTTAAGTTAAGTTGTTGCAGCTACCGAAAGTGCAGTCAGCCGTAACAATTACATGATTACTGGGGAGCACTTGCACTCTCCACTGACAAACTGACTGACTGACGGACAGACTTAGTCGAAAGCGGGGATGCTGTAATAGAAGACGCTAATCTCTCTCTCCCAGCTGCAGCATCAGTCAAAACATCACGCACTGCTGGGTACTGACAACAACAACGGCTGAGGTAGCAAGAGGTACCTACTACAAGTGAAACACCTCTCCCGCAAGTTCCAAATCGTCGCCATCGTGCTAACTTGTCGTACGTGCATTTTGGGCCAAATTGAGTTAAGAACGCTATATTGTGCAGCTCACAATGCCTCACCTTTTGACCTTCACAGATCCCCAAAATTCGATTTCAATCCTGAGATATTCAACAAAAACCGAAAAAACTCAGTGCATTTTTGTCACTTTACATATGAAAGAAGTTTCAATCTTGTCGTGTTATCTTGTCACTCCATGAAAATTGATGTAAGTGCGACAAAAGGCCAAAGGGATTTCAGGCCAGGAAAGTCAGGATGCGTTTGTCGCACGTACAAGCTAGACTACCGTAAACATTTGTAATTATAACTCGGGACTCCAGCAACCAACTTCAACCAAACTTTGGGACAATGCACAGAATGGTGAGCCAAACAAAACGTGTTTGTTATTGTTTACATTGCGTGCTCTCGTTTTTGAATATTCAAGGTCAAACATTAAAACGCGTTTATCTCGGAACGTCAAAATGGCGGGTGCGACAAGATAGCACGACGACGTCGAAATGCAACCGAAAGTGATTACCCATGTGTGAATGCTTTGCACAACTGTGGTTGGCGGGGAATTTGAGTTTGTTGTTAGCTTTGTTGCGTGCTACAGGATGATTGGCTCGAAATTATTAAAGCTTGGAAATATTTCGGATTTTCAGATATATCATTATAAATTTTCACATTTTCAAATATCCCTTCAAGCTGTCCTAAATTTAAGCCAAATCCAAGTTAACCCATCTGATCCCCTAGGCTGAAAGGTCTGGTATCGGTCTTTTTTTTTGCTTTTAGAATTGATCATCGAATGTTCAGATTAATCATGAAAACCAGTGTTGCAAAAGAGTGATAGAAAAAGCGGTGAGATCTGTGTCTTGTGATTCATAGCGATGACAATCTCTCTCTACAACTCTTCCCCTTTCCTCGACTCTGGGCTCTCACCGCTGAGTCTCTTAATCTCTCCGAAAACTGCAATGAAAATACGCGAGTCCCGAGCAGACGGAAATAACTTTGGAAGGTTAGTTTTTGATATTGTGAGAAGATCGAAATATGGTATTGGGATGATCGGATTAGTTGTTAAAATAACAAAAATCAATAATAAGATTTGTTCGAAGAATAACTTAAACTGTTATTATGTTGTTATCGCAATAACAAACCAATAACACAGAAGGAATCATGAAGGAATAACAAGATTTGTTATTTTGTGCGGAGAGGTGGAGCAGCATAATAACAAAAAATGTTATTGAACTGGTATGTCTCCATAACAAAAAAAGTTATTGTTTTGGTTTATTTGTAATTTGCAAATAAACCTGCAGTTGCCATAACTCCTCTGTACTAGTCAGGGCTGCAGAGTCAAGTACCTCCAAGCGACTTTGAATCTATACTTTGAAGACAACTCCGACTCTGGATGCAGAATATGACGTCAACGACGACTTCAGCTCTCCAAAAATACCCGACTTCACAGATTCCGACTCCAAGTAAAAGTTGCTGAAAATTTGCTGAATCCGATGCAGTCTCCGAGGTCTCCAGCTCGAACTTCAACGTCAGCTCCGACTTCCTGGCTCTGTAAAAATAATAACAGTTTTTGTTATTCACACTTCAAAAATTCTCAATAAATAAATCAATTCCGTTAAGGAATATAACAAAATTTAAAAAAATGAACTCTCAAAAGTTTATTTTATCGGATTAATTTTAGCTTGACCCCGATGAAATTGGTCAAAATTATTTCATAGTTCTAGCCAATTTTAGCAAAGTCCCTTAGGGGGTATATCAAATAACTAAAAAAATCAGCTTTCAAAATTTTAACTTTTTAGAATAATTTTAGCTTAAGGACCCCATTTCATGGCCAAAATAATGACTCCAACGAAATTGGTCAAAATTATCCCATAGTTCTAGCCAATTTTAGCAAAGTCCCTTAGGGGGTATATCAAATAATTAAAAAAATCAACTTCCAAAATTTCAACTTTTTAGAATAATTTTAGCTTAAGGACCCCATTTCATGGCCAAAATAATGACCCCGACGAAATTGGTCAAAATTATCCCATAGTTCTAGCCAATTTTAGCAAAGTCCCTTAGGGGTATACCAAATAATTAAAATAATCAACTTTCAAAATTTAAACTTTTTAGAATAATTTTAGCTTAAGGACCCCATTTCATGGCCAAAATAATGACCCCGACGAAATTGGTCAAAATTATCCCATAGTTCTAGCCAATTTTAGCAAAGTCCCTTAGGGGGTATATCAAATAATTAAAAAAAACAACTTCCAAAATTTTAACTTTTTAGAATAATTTTATAAAATATACAAATATTTTTAAAAGTTTTTGTCACCCCCTCCCCTCCCCCTTCAAAATTGGCCCGAAAAATCAGGGGACAAAAAAAAAATTTTTACAATAAACTTCAAAATTTCAATGAAAATTCAAGTGCAACCAACTGAAATCAAATTAAAATACATTCTCCTGCGTTTAAAATCATTTTTAGCATGTTTAGGTTTATTAAAAAATCTTAAGATTTTTTGAAAATTTTCGATGCAAAATCTTTTTTTTCGATACAATTTTTGTTTTTGTCAGATCTTAGATTTTTTGAAAACTAATGATTGCAAAACAACTGAACTAGTGTAAAATGCATTTTAAAACACTTTTTTCATTGAAATGTAAAGACTATGGCTTGTTATTTAAATTTTTATATTTTTTATTTATATTTTTGCCCCCCCCCCCCCCCCTTGACCTTGTCCAGGGCCGAGGGACAAAAACTTTTTTTAATATTTGCATCGGCCTTAAGGTCCCCATTTCATGGCCAAAATAATGACCCCGACGAAATTAGACAAAATTATCCCAAAGATCTAAACATATTTAACAAAAGAAAAAATAATAACAGATTGTGTTATGGACACTTGAAAACTTTTCCATTTGTGCGATTTATGGTAATTTTATTTCTAAGTCAGTATACCGAAGGAATAACAAATTTTGTTATTAGGAGAGTTTTTGAAATGTATAACATTTCCTCTTATAAGCGTGTTATTAAACATTTTCAATATAATATCACCTCAATACCAAATTTTGTTATTTTATCAGAAACTGTTTTTATTTTTTCTTTTTGAAGTTGAACTTCAGGGTAAAATAATAACACTTTTTGTTATTTTAACAGGATTTGTTATTGAAATATTATTAATTTTGTTATTACCGTCTGCCCGGGGAGGGCGATTAGGAGCCGACCACGCATGATGTCCCGTTACCCGAGCATGGGTAAATAACAAGGGAAATGCATAATAATACCTTTCTCTGGTATCAATCCCAAATTTTGGTATTACTGGACCCTTGAAAATTTGTCTTAAGGATTATGCAAGAGCAAAATGTGGTATCATACCAATTTAAGGTATTGTTTTGATATTGCAAAATTGCAGAATTTGTCAATGGTCGAATACCACATTTTGGTATTCTTTTGGTGTTACAGTATTTTATCAAATTCCTCTGAAACTAGGGGAAAATTTTGACCAATTTTGACAAAATAATTAATTTTGCGCTAAAATGATGTCTCAAAGCGAATGCTTTCATTGAAAACCGGAAATTTCAAACTTGATTTTAAACATTTTTGATATACCCCCTACAGAAATGACTTGAAATTGTGGAAAATTTTCTAAGTCAGGATGGCACATTTTGGTATTATTTTGGTATTACAGTGTTTTATCAAATTCCTCTGAAACTATGGGAAAATTTTGACCAATTTTGACAAAATAATTAATTTTGCGCTAAAATGAAGTCTCAAAGCGAATGCTTTCATTGAAACCCGGAAATTTCAAACTTGATTTTAAACATTTTTGATATACCCCCTACAGAAATGACTTGAAATTGTGGAAAATTTTCTAAGTCAGGATGGCACATTTTGGTATTATTTTTTTGGTATTACAGTGTTTTATCAAATTCCTCTGAAACTATGGGAAAATTTTGACCAATTTTGACAAAATAATTAATTTTGCGCTAAAATGATGTCTCAAAGCGAATGCTTTCATTGAAAACCGGAAATTTCAAACTTGATTTTAAACATTTTTGATATACCCCCTACAGAAAAGACTTGAAATTGTGGAAAATTTTCTAAGTCAGGATGGCACATTTTGGTATTGAAAGGTTTCATCAATTTTCTCTGAAACTATGGATTTTTTTTAAATTTTGGCGAGATAATTAATTTTGCGCTAAAATGACTTGAAACATAAAAATGTTAAAGCTGATTTTTTTTGTGATATACTCACTAATATTTTTTTCAAAAACGTTGAAATTTCTTTAAGTCGGGATAACCAAATACTTTGAAAAACGAGTCAATCAACAGATTATTGAAATTTGGTGAATTTCAATCCGGTTTCATTTTAATAATACTTATTTTTCAATCTTGTTATTTTTCAGAAGCTTCAAAAACTTCAAACACAGGCCGTTCATCAATGACAAATGCATTCGGTGTGGTGAAGAATATCACTAAGAACAACATGGAATCATCAGGTGAGTAGATTTGGCTGTTTCATATGGATCATTTCCGTTTTTTCACAAACTGCAACTGCTGCACTAAAAATGGTATGAAAATACCAAATTTTGGTATTACTTGGGCTAATAACAGCGACCAAAATGTGCCCTTGGTTGCCCAGTAATAGATGGTAAAATACCATGAAATCATACCAAAATCATGTTTGTGGAAGACCACAGGAATACCAAAATCTGATTTTCCAAGGGCGCGGGAATACCTAAAAATAAAACCATGGCAATACCAAGTTTTGGTATTCAAGCAATGTTCAAAAATTCAGAAGACCTCAAAATGGTATTGAAATGATTTTACTTTGTGGTATTATTTTACCTTTGGAATAACATGTTTTGGTATTGTTGTGCCCTTTCACATGCAAGACTTTGGTATGATTTCATGGTATTTTACCATCTATTACTGGGCAACCAAGGGCACATTTTGGTCGCTGTTATTAGCCCAAGTAATACCAAAATTTGGTATTCCCGTGTTATTTACCCCTGCTCGGGTAAACTGGGCTTGCGAACTTGGTTTTGTGGCGGCTTTAATCATTGAACACTGTTGCTGTTGGATGATCGCAAAAGCGGAATGGGAGAGAAAATGTCAAACGCGAATGTGTAAACACAAAAACGTGTTCGGCTGTATTCGACACTGAAAATATCAACACGGAAAGAAGAGCAGTTGTATTTGGGGCATAAGTATTCAGGCTAGTTGCTGAGAGCAGATAGTTTGATATTTTTAAATCCTGATGAAATCTTTTAGCAAAACAAATCACGCTATTGCAACATTAGATGATCTGGCTGATTAATGCCAGTTCAATTTCATTTCAATCCATTCAATCGATTTTCATTTGCCTTTTCCAATGTTCTGCAAATTAAAACGCTTGAACTGTACGAAAATCTTAACCAGCTGAATTTCCAAAGCAAACAAAACTCACAAGTCACTACAAACCACCTAAGAAGAGTGCAGTACACCATTGACCTTGACGCTACAGACTTCATACCAAATAACACGAATATAGCTTCAAAAACCCGCCGAGAAGACAACACCCAAGCCTCGACCTGACCAATGGCATAGATATCGGAATGCCAAGTTCGAAACTCGCCCGCGTATTCCGTCCGGCCTAAGGTTTGGAGGACTTGGGCGTTCAACCGTGGAGAAGAATTGGCAACGCATCGCGCACCTCTCCGTACGACGGCTGACGGGGGTGGTGGGTGGCGTTTTGAGTTATTTGGGCTCTTTTTTCGAAGTTCGGTGAAACAATCGAAGAGCAGCCGAAGGTGGTTGTAACACAGCAATAAATCTGTTCTTGAAATTGGTTCATGGCAAGTTGAATAAAATTTTCGCTTACAGTTATACGACTCCCCATTTACCAAAAAAAAATCAGGAAAGAGATCAAATCACTGTATCGTAAAGAGAAAGGACAGCAATTTGCCTGCATCGTTTAATCATAATGTGCTTTTATTGCAACCGGTGAATGTTGGGGCACGAAAGCCCGAAAGTAGTTCATTACCACCGCGCGACGACTTGACTCAAAACTTGAAGTCCGCGCGTGTGTGACTTTTACCTGCGGCAATACACCTGAAGTCCGACGTCCAGTGCCGTGTGTGTCCGGACGGGTAATTAAATCAGTTAACGCATTTTGAAATCAACACAAGCCTCGGTGATGATAATTACAATCTGTTGAAGCGCACTGCACTGCATTTTTCAACCTTATGGTAGTATATGGTTGGTTGGTTGGTTGGTTGGGGAACACATGTTTCAAGAACTGAACTTGAAGATTTATAAATGCGCATACGTAATGCGTGACAGTTCTTTCGGTGGTGTTTCGAGTGACTTAGTGCCCCGAAAAATGAACGGGATCGCGATCCCATCCGGGGATGGCACGTTGACTCAATATACGGGATTGTCGCCGGCCAAGATATATTACCTCCGTGAAGATGAAGGTCATCCGGCGTCTGGATCTCTTTTTTCCGGTCTCTTTGAGTCATACAAACGACCATATGGATGAAGCTAATGAGGTTGAAGAAGTGGTCCTGTCTTACTTTGAATACCAGAGTAGACAAAATTAGAATTTCATCACCTCTTAATCTAGAGATTCTCACGAAACGTAATGATCACCCATGGGTACTTCCACATCGTTTTGTGGTTAAAACCCCCGCAACGTGTAACCACAATTCATTAGTTAGCAGAGATGTGGAAGCTGTGTGACGATGTCGGAGCAACAGACACCATCACGCCCTGTGAGGCTGTATTGGCAAATCGCGTGTTGCTGAAATGGTGCTACGGAGTAATTTGTTAATCTTCAAACCAATTTTAAATAGCAATCCCTTCAATTTATTTCAAATTTCGAGTTAAACAATATGCCAAAACTGTTCAACAATTGCCAACTTACCCCATTCTCCATGCAGTCCGTGTGTGATACTTTTTTTGCACACCGGACTTTGTGTGCTTTTCTGGTTTTATTTTTTTTTTATCTTCTCGAACCCGGTGTGGATATAATTATTCGACTATACTAATACTTGTCACTGGATATTATATACTACAGCGAAACAGCATGAGAGCGACACGATGGCTCACGTATAGATAAGCAAAAAACTTTCATTTTTTGAACGCTGTGTGCAGAGTTTGTGCATTTGCTGAGGTCAAGTTCAAGGCTGAAAGTGGAAAAAGTGTGATTTTTGATAAAATACTTTAAGTGCTTTTTTTAACTACACGATTTCAATAATGGTATGATAAACGTGCATATACAAAGAGATCGGAGAGCGCAAAAAAAATATTTAAATTACAGGCCAGAATTTCATCAGTTCAATGAAAAACCTATAGGAAAATGCATTATAAACCCGTACAGTTGATATGCAATCATCAGTTTAAACAAATAAAAGTCTAACGAAAATAATTTTTTAAGAGAAGAAAATCTTTTTGCGTCGAAAATTCATTAAAATTCAACATATGTTTTAACTAACTCAAACATGCTCAAAATTATTCTAAACGCAGGGCAACGCATTAAAGATTGATTTCAGTTGATTTCACTTAAATTTCCATTGAAAATTTGATCTTTTTTGAAAAAAAAAAATGTTTCCCCCTCCTCCTGATTTTTCGGGTCGACTTTGAAGGGAGGCAGGTGGTGGGGGTTTGCCAAAAACATTAAATAAAATTTGTACCAGCCTAATAAAACTAAAATGAAAATTAGAGCGTCGTTTATTTCAAACGATCAACAGCATTGTTAAATAGTTATAATTTTGATCATTCCTGCTAAGCTCCTCAATAAACTATGAATTTATAAAAGAATTGTACACTCAAAATTCCGAGTCGAGAGAATCGTTCCCTCAAAATTTATTGATGGCTCAGCGCCAATCGAGAGAATAATGCTGCCAACTTACACCACCATAACAAATGAGTTTATTCGTCAATTGAAACAATAAGTTTTCAGCAAGTGTCATACATACGACATCTGACCACTACTTGTTCACCAAGCTGTGGTGACCGTGGCAATTAAGTCATTGGGTTGGTATGTCAAAGGTCTCTGGTTCGATTCTCGTAATCAACACTTTTGGTTTTTTGTTTTAACGGATGATTTTTCGTTGCAGATGAACCTCGAGGGAATAATTCTCTCGCCCATCTCGAGCTGTGTTCTCTGTGTCCGTAAATGGTACCAATATTCTCTCGTCTCGAGGCCATTATTCTCTCGGACTAGCGCTGCCCAGTTTTGGGTGTAAGAAGGAAACATTTTAAAAGCAAACTATTTTTTTGTTCTGTATAAAAAAATGGAAAAAAAATAATAATTGGATAAAACAATAAAAAAAAGTTGTCTTGTTTTGGATCGTTGAGCTTTAAAATAAAACATTAGGCTTCGATTCGAATTATGTTTCAAATTGGGTCCTAAAATTAATCTTAAATTTGTGATATTATTGTTCACAAGGATAAAGCTTAATTTTCTGAGTACAATGATCCTTTGAACGAACACATATTAAAATTAATTTTCAATTCATTTTTTTTTTAATTAATTAATTAAAATTAATTTTCAATTCATTTTTTTAAATAACTTCGCGACCCTTCTTGACAGAAAAAGTCTTACTTGACAGCTCGTTCCAAGGGGACCATAGTTGATCCATCGAAAAAATGCTGTCTTGTCAATTTATTTGTTTGCATTAAAATGAAAAAAAAGTGATCAGAAATGGTTTTAATCGAGTTTTTTTTACCGTTATACATAAAAATTTACATGAGGCTTTAGGACCCAATTATCGGTGACAATTAGATTAGGTTTTCGATATTTTGCACGGATTATTAAAGGACCATCCATAAACCACGTGGACACTTTTTTGGTATTCTCAAACCCTCCCCCCCGCCCTCCTTCGTGGACAATTGTCCAAACAAAAAAAAAACTTTTTTGTATGGAGCGTGGACAATCGCCAACCAATAGCGACCCTCAAACCTTAACCGATTTGGCTCAAAATTAGCACAGTTTCTAATTTTTGACTAAATAATCGAACCAGGGGATATCTCTTGAGATTTTCCTAAATTTCCAATGATATGTATAATTGCATAAAATATCAATTAAATGTTGAGCTCTTCATACTTCAATATATCACTCTGAACTGTAAAAAGTTACACCAAAACTTATTTTTTTTCAAATTCAGAACCATTTTAATTCAACTCATGGATGTAACGCTTCGAGAAACCCTTACCCAACCAGAAACCACATCATCCATAGTTTGGCATAAATTAAACCGCTCTTTCTATCTTAAAAAGGTTCCTCAAATCCCCAACAAAGAAAAAAAAGAGTTACACACTGGCATCAAACAGTTACTGTCTAGAAGCCAGTTCTTTTTCGGTTTCATAACTCTACTTCTTCTATATGTGCTCCATATTTTTGCCCAAGACACATTTTTGAGTCATTGTTTGCGCCGCTAGAGCGAGTGGTGGCAGGTTGCTGAAAGAAAGCTCGATTTCGTAACATTTTCCGCCATTACATGCATTATTTATTACAGGGTTTTATTTTTTTCCTTCTTTGGACTGATGTTTGAAGTTGGCATTAAAATGGGAAGAAAAAAACGGGTAAACACTTCAATTTTAGCTAAGCCATGTGTTTGTGATTTTGCCAAAATTTCGCCAGCTTTTCCTCGAAAATTTACGATTCAAACTCGAGCCGTTACATATAAACACAGTAACGGAACCGACCGTCATTATTCGAACCAGGAAAAGCCGCAACCATGCTTGTTTTATTACCCGAAAAGTGCTCGCGATCGAGTAAGTGCCATTAACTTTTCGCCAAATTCAAACCAAATTAAAAGCGAGGAAATGCGATAGGCAAGCCAACGTAGCCTAGTAGCTGATATGCAAATCAGTCGATCGAATAGCGAAATAAAAAAAAAGTGATTTCAAATCGCGGAACCACGGCACCACCAGTCAATAGTTTGCAACTATGTGGCAACGAAATAAAGCTGTCAGCAATAGTCAAAACCGTGCGATCAGTCGGCATCAGTAGTGAAAGTACTATTTAAAAGTTACTGCTGTTGTTGTTGCAACTTTTTTCGGTGGAAGACACGCAAAATCGCAATTGGAAACACAATACACGGCATGAAGTGATATTATACTGTTACTAAACAAAAGTAGTGAGCGAATGAGAGAGAGGATGGGACAAAACAAAACATTGAAGAGAGAAAGAGCATAAGGTTTAGTGTTTCGAAAAAAAGCGAACTTCGAAGAAGTAAACAAAACAAAAATCGGAAATCATGCAAAGGAAAAGGCCGCAATCACTCACTCACTGTTTTAGTATCACTTTGGTTGGACGATTAGGAGGTCGAGGAGGTGGAGGTTGGAAGGAGGAAGCCGCCACTTGCAGCTGTGTTTTGATTGTTCAAATTACGCGCTCGCAAATGGCTTTTCATTTCGCGGGTTAGGCGGGGCAGAGTTGGGGCGTTTGGTTAGTGGAGTTGAGTTAACCCTTCTGGAGCTGATTGTAAATAATATGTAGCTTCAAATATTATTAAAATATAAAAGTGCTGAACACATGAAAAGGAAATAATTTAATATTATACAATACACCAATAGGTTTTTCGAAATACAAAAAAAAGGTTGTGTTGAAAATACATAGAAATAAAAGAAGGAATGGAAACAAAAACGGTGAAATCAACTTGCTACGTTTTTGCATTTCTTTATTAATGTGAAAATATGGAAAGGACTCTTTTTAATTGTTTGAGATCCGATGTTTTTTTTCCGAATTTTATGAAAAAAAAACACAAGCATTACACATAATAAAATTAATTCCCGCAATCAAGAATTATGTTCATGAACAAATGAATTTATTCATGAGTATGGTGCATTTCTAGAGTTTTTTTTTGAACAGGTCCTATAAACATATGTAAGACAATCGTTCATAAGACCTTTTTTTTCTTAAAAAAAAACTCTGCCTATGCTTGTAAAAGCAATTTTTGTGTTACTGGAGCCAAATACTCAGTAATGACATTTGTGAAGGGCGTAAGAATTTTAAATATTGTTGTACTTCGTAATTTAAATATTGCAGTGGCTCAAAGCAATTGCATCGTATCAAAAAGTGGTCGATGACAAAAATGTAGGAAATTTCGCGGAGTAAAAAAATACAAACAAAAAATAAATACCGTAAACTGGGGTGACATTGATAGAAATTTGATTAGGCCACTTATTTTGATACATCCAATGTAACAGTCACATTTTTGCATATATGTTCGATAATAAGCTATCCCTTAATGCTTACATACTTAAAATTCTCAAAAATGTATAGATATTAATTTGACGGGCATTTGAAAAACCTATCAAAGTCACCCCAGTTTACGGTACATAGATTTTTATTTTTATGCTTTTTAAAATTTTCACGTGATTTTTTCTAATTAGGCCGCAGCAAATATTTTTTGAAGTTTATGTCCCATGGGTCTGACCAAAGTTAAATTGGACTTACAAGCTTAGGTTTCAACATTTGGATGAAAAAAGTGTTGAAAATGCATTTTAGACGCATCCAGTTGTTTTCCAATTATAAGTTTTCAAAATATCGAGGTATCGACGGATTTTTTTGCGAAAAAAAACTTTTCGTCGGACTGTACATTGGCATTTCACGAAAATTTAAAATGTTTTCGAAGGAGTTCAAACATGCTAAATATGATTATATAAAAGCAGGAAATTCATTTTAAGTGGTTTTCAGTTGATTAAACTTTAACTTTCATTAAATTAAATTTGAATGTTTTTCAACAACTGAACAAGTGAAAAATGCATTTTTGAACAATATGTTCATTCAAGTGTGATTATTTGTTTGTTTAATAATGATAGATAATTGAAATTATCTATAGTAATTTTAAAATTATTTCGATTGAAGAAACCAAAAAAAAAAATCAAAACAAAAAAGATTTTGCTCACCGCCATGACAGGGTTAACGCATTTTTTCACAGCATAGGGTTCCATAAAACAATCGAAACAATCACCTGATCTGCATACTCGTGCTCCCCTAAAGTCAGTAGCTACCGTGCCAACATAATAGTACTAAAAGCCGCAGCTAGTGAACGAGGAAAATCACCGCCGACACTAACTAATGCGAGCACAATCGACCGAGATTTTATTAATGCAATCCGTTTGCCAAGCTAGATTGCGTTGCGTTGTTTTGCGCGATTCTGATGAGCAATTTTTTGATAAAAAATTATGAGATGCTGCCCCCCAAATTGTGCACCGTCATGCGTTAAATTGAATAATCGCTTTCAATTAAATCACTTTGATTGCAATTTTCGACCAGAAAAAGAAGGAGAAATTTTTGCACCCCCCTCATTGCAGCACGAAAAACGAAAAGTGCATCTTCTCTAAAAAAAAGTGAAATGAAAATTGAAAATCGCTCACTCGCCCCAGATGAAAGGAAAAACAAAGAAATTACCAGCATACCAGCGCGGGTCCGAAAATTAGTTCAATTTACATAATGGCGATAATTGAACGGTTTCGGTTCATCGTTGGGCATTGGCCGGAAGCGGACGTTTTCAAAGTGCCCCGGCGAACTTTGAACCCAGATAAATGGCAGATGATTTTGGTTAAAGATCGAGGAAATTAAATTGCACTTGTCTGAGCTACTACTTTCTTTTTGATTTAAAATATATTTTTGTTTTTCAATCTGTTATAGCCGAGGTTATAGCTTTAAATGACCTTCATATTAAGTTGTATATTTTTTACATTAAATTCTCGATCGTCAGTATACATCGTTTTAATGTTTCTCACATCATATTGGTGTCCATAATTTAATGTATTTTCATTGTTTATGTCCCCAAATTCGTCTTTCCCAAATTCGAATAAAACAAAACAAACATCAAAATTAAGCACTTCCCCCACCACCCACATCGAACGCACTCACCTCACGCATTTTTCTTGTTCTCTTCTCTTCCTTCCGGTTCCCCCTACTTCCTCTCATCAAGGTGATTTCACGATCCGAGTCGATGCTGAATCTACTTCCGCTCAGCGTGACTGGCAAGGTAAGTCCATTTGAAATGTCGTCATTTCATCAAAACATTGTTTCTAACTGTATTAAGTAAATTGATTAATAACCCTGCTCATCTGTGTTTCTAATAAATAGTTTATTGCTTCATTTCGCAACAATAAAAGGAAAATAAAAACGGTTCAACCCATTAGTTTTTGCGCTGCTAATAACACACATTACTGACACAAACCAAAAGTTCCCCCTTTTTTCTTCATCCCGCTCAACTATAAATCCCAGCGGTGCCGATTAGTAATGCACTCAGCGTCGAAGCAATTAATCTAAAGAATTCAGAAGTCGAAACAACTCGAAAAATGCTTCCTAACTGTGCGTAACTGGCGTTGCATTTGCGGGTTCTATTGTTGCTGCTTCTAAAATAATCCATTAATTCTTCATTGTTGCTAAAAAGGGTTGATGTTGGTTGTTGCTTCGCAGGTGTTTGAAGCGTGCAGAATTCGTAAACATCATGGGAATTGCAAGAAGTAATTTTCTGCAATGATGACCACCACCACCATCCACACCGTCGGGCAGATTATTGTGCGTCGTTCCGAGAAACACTTGTTTTTCGTCGTAGAATCATATAGAGGAAATCTCTTTGAGTAATTCATGTGAGTGGTTTTCCAACCATTGCGGGAATCTCTACACCCAAAACTGGCAGCGCTAGTACGAGAGAATGATGGTCTCGAGTCGAGAGAATAGTGGTACCATTCACGGACGCAGAGAACACAGCTCGAGATGGGCGATAGAACTATTCTCTCGAGGTTCATTTGCAAAAAAAGTTCATCCGTCAAACAAAAAACCAAAAGTGTCGACAACGGGAATCGAACCAGAGACCATTGACAAACCAATCCAATGACTTAGCTGCCTCGGCCACCACAGCTTGGTGACCATGGAGAAGTCAGAAGTCGATGTATGACACTTGTTGGAGATTTATTGATTCAACTAACGAATGAACTCATTTGTTATGATGGTGTGAGTTGGTACCATTATTCTATCGATTTTGGCACTGAGCCCTCAATAAATTTTGAGAGAACGATTATCTCGATTCTGAATTTTGGGTGTATTATAAGCCTTAGTCTAACCCTTTCAAGTGGGCTTAAAAAAATAAACACTTGATTCATTGACGGAAAAGTCTAACAAGGGTGGGGATTACCCGCCCCGCGTGGGATTTTTTAAAGAAGAAAAAAAAGTTCATAATAATGCATTCTTTGTGATCTACGTTCTACTGAGTATTAGTTAATTAATCAGATGACGTTTGAATAAACCTAGATAACCTTTTTAAAAACAACCAATGCACCATGGGTTTCCTATGTACATAGGACCTTTTGAAAAAGTAAGCGAGAAATCAAAGATGCCCGACATAAACAAAAACATTTGAACCATGCCAGATTTTGAAGATTTTCGGGCACATCTTGTGACGCAAATGAGTTCAACTTGATGGCAAAATAATATTTTATAAATCTGTTTTTGGCAAAAGAAGCAAAACATTGGTATCTTTTTCGTGAGTAATTAATTTAATTAAAAATCATCGAATAACATGGCAAAACAATACGTTAGAGCATTGAGCCTGTGCTCGAAAATCTTCAATTGTGGCATCCCTGTCTACTACACAGCCAACGATCAAGTTGACAGTAATAAACAGTCCAGACGATTATCAGAAGGCTTTGGAAAAAAATTGGGTAATCAAATCTTCAGATAATCGTATGATGAAACAAAATTGTTTTTTTTTAATTCTCGAGTATAAATATAACCCATCAACTACTGTAAAATGATTTAGAGTTTTTGAATCCGAGATGACGTTCGAAACGACGCCCTTTTGAAATGTTTTGTTGTTTTTTTTTTTCATTCATTAGCTTCAATGCTCTTAGACAATTTTTGATCCTGAACTTTTCAAACACATATTTACATTTTGATTACATTTTGATTGAAAATTCAAATTTACATTAAAAATTAGGTAAACAAAATGTTATGAATGATTTTAAAAAAAAACTATTTTTTCAAAAATTCATAACCTGGCGGCGAAATTTCTTACAGTACCTTTCTATGGTTTGATAGTAATGGGTGATCCCCTAAAACATATAAAATAATCTCGAAAATGAAGAAAATCCCCCAGTTTGTGCCAAAATAAAAAAAATACCAAAAATAATAACTGTCGATATCGGCCGATTTGGTAAATCATTCCTCTACGGTGGAAATTTCAAATTGTAAGCCCTGTTTTCAAAAATTAAAAAGTAAAAAGTATCACAAAATGTAAAAATCATTACTTGAATTATGCTACTGATAATTTGCGAAATAACAATAAATATATGAGCAACTCTCTACGAAATCGGCCGATTTCGACCATTTTTATTTTTTGTATTTTTGGATTTGACTCAAACTTTGTGGGGGCCTTTCCTATGACCAAATAAGCTATTTTGTGTCATTGGTTCACCCATACAAGTCTCCATACATTTTTGGCTGCTGTCCATACAAAAATGGTATGTAAATATTCAAACAGCTGTAATTTTTGAGTGAATTTTCTGATCAATTTGGTGTCTTCGGCAAAGTTGTAGGTATTGTTGAGGACTTTTGAGAAAAAAATAGGTACACGTAAAAAAAATTTGCACATTTTTTTCTCAACTTTTTTAGCACTAAAACTCAATTTCCCAAAATACGTATTTTTTGATTTTCGAGATTTTTTGATATGTTTTAGGGGACAAAAATCCGCAACTTTTGAGCCATAGAGAAACATGGTCAAAAAATCTGCCGCCGAGTTATGAATTTTTGAAAAAAAAATGATTTTTGGAAAAAATCGAAGTTTCATGCAAAAACAAGTTTGACATTATTTTTTAATGCTAAATTGAATTTGCAATCGAAAAGTACTTTACAGATTTTTTGATAAAGGGCTCCACCGCCGAGTTATGAATTTTTGAAAAAATAGTGATTTTTGGAAAAAATCGAAGTTTTATGCAAAAACAAGTTTGACATTATTTTTTAATGCTAAATTGAATTTGCAATCGAAAAGTACTTTACAGATTTTTGATAAAGGGCTCCGTTTTCAAGATATAGCCACCGAAAGTTTGATTTTAGCGAAATATTTGCAGTTTTTCAATTTTTAAAAATAGTGACTATGAGTGACCATTTCTAAAAATATTTTTTTTGAAAAGTTCTTAAAATTTGCTATAAAATTGTCTAAGAGACATTGAAGATTGGACCTCTGGTTGCTGAGATAGAGCGGCTTAAAGAAAAAGAAACACGAAAATTGAAGTTTTCTAAGTCTCACCCAAACAGCCCACCATTTTCTAATGACGATATCTCAGCAATTAATGTTTTGAAATTTTTTAAATCAAGACTAGCATTTTAAATGGGCGTAATATTCAATGTTTGGCCCTTTTAAAATGTCACTCTTGATTTAAAAATTTTCAAAGTTTTTTTTTCGAAAAGATCGAAAAATTTCACGAATGTTTCATGTATTAACATTGAAAATCGGACCATTAATTGCTGAGATATCGTCATTAGAAAATGGTGGGCTGTTTGGGTGAGACTTAGAAAACTTCAATTTTCGTGTTTCTTTTTCTTTAAGCCGCTCTATCTCAGCAACCAGAGGTCCAATCTTCAATGTCTCTTAGACAATTTTATAGCAAATTTTCTGAACTTTTCAAAAAAAATATTTTTAGAAATGGTCACTCATGGTCACAATTTTTAAAAATTGAAAAACTGCAAATATTTCGCTAAAATCAATGCAAATTTTTTTTCCGTGTACCTATTTTTTTCTCAAAAGTCCTCAACAATACCTACAACTTTGCCGAAGACTCCAAATTGATCAGAAAATTCACTCAAAAGTTACAGCTGTTTGAATATTTACATACCATTTTTGTATGGACAGCTGCCAAAATTGTATGGAGACTTGTATGGGTGAACCAATGACACAAAATAGCTTATTTGGTCATATGGAAGGCCCCCAGAAAGTTTGAGTCAAATAAAAAAATACAAATAAAATCCATTTCCGGTTTTGGTAGAGAATTGCTCTTATGAGATTATTTGTTTCTTACGTTTCACGCCTTTTTTCCGATCATTGATCTGAAAATTTGTAAAAAAAATTAAAAAGCCTTTATTTGATTAAAAATGCATAAATGAACGTTATACAATGTGTCGTGAATTTACAACCGATTTAACATGTGTTGTCAATGCGATTTATTTTTAGAAATAATTTGGTTTGCCTGCATGACTAAAAAAAATATTTAGAGCATCCTTAAGTTTATCAAATAACTCCTCTCTAGACATTGTTGATCGGACAGCTTGTTGCTTGGATACAATCACTTAGAGTCAAATATTGTGAAAAAATGTCCTAAAAAAACGAAGTTGACTTTATTGCTGTCGGCCACCATTGTTAGTACCAACCACTAGTGTCTTCCTTTTTATCTACAAGGACTTCGCCGCCCTGGGCTCCTTAGTGTATGAAAGTATGGCACGGAGCGACGGCGCCGAATACCCATATTTACACAAAGAATATTAGAGCGCCCGCCGCGGGTTCGAACCGGCGACCTCCGGATTGTGAGTCGAGTGCGTGGTCCGATTGAACCACACGGGCGGGACAAAATTGTTCTTCAAGTATCAATTGCCCTTATTTTACAACCGATTTTTTCAAGAAAATCATTAATTGGAAGCCAATACTTTTAACTTTTTTTTTTAAGATTTTGGGGATTTCATCTATTTGAGCTTTGATATTAGAATATTTTTCATTTTTTTTCTTATCTGTCCAATTCGTTCTCCTCAGTACCAGTAAACTCACTCCTCATTTCGAACAAATCAGCTTTGATGAGAAATGATTTTTTCATTTATTTTTTTTTATAGAGTATTTTATCTCTAGAAAGTAAATAGATTAAAAAATCCGTTTTCAAACTATTTTTTTTTAATTTACTCGCCCTACACTTCTGTCCAATATGATGTATAAGGGTGGATTCGAGTTGAACAGTTCTCTACGGAATCGGTCTTTTTTCTTTAATTTTAATTTTTGTATTTTTTAATCCGGCTGAAACTTTTTTGGTGCCTTCGGTATGCCCAAAGAAGCCATATCATATTTGTATGGACAGCTGCCAAATTTGTATGGAAAATTATATGGACAAACTAATGATGCAAAATGGCTTCTATGGGCATATCGAAGGCACCAAAAAGGTTTCAGCCGGATTAAAAAAATATAAAAATTAAAATTCTAAAAAAAAGACCGATTTCGTAGAGAATTGCTCCTAATTTAAAAATGATCCAAATTTGACAATCGAACAAAAAATAAATGAAGTAAACTCCACCATCCAACAAACAGAAAACTATATTCAATATTACCCCTTCTTTCTCCATTTGAGCTGAGGAAGCTTCCACGATGAGTTACGCAGCATCAGTAGATACTTAAGTACCCCAAAAACAACACTAACCTCTCATAAACTTTACCGACTTCTCTTCGACCAACATTCCTCCAAACCTTTGTTGCTCTACGCCATCTCGCCAAGCAACTGACGCTCTAAAAATATGCCCGAGAGACACTTGATTTTGACCCAATTGGAGGCAAAGAGTGGTAAAATTGGATATATTAACCCCAAAACAACACGTCAAAGTCGAACCCCGGACCGCGGCTTAGTAGGTTCAACCACCAAATCCGTCGCCTCACGTCGTTGCGTTGGCTTGCTTCCGTGGGAAAGATCGCTTTCTGTTTCCGCGATCAACGCAGCGCCGAATCTCAAGCACGTGTCGGACTTCATGTTGTGACTGCCGCCGTGGGGATGGTCTCATGTGTGTGATTCAATTGAACACCACCACAACCCTCTGCTGAGACTAGACGAACAAAAAATCGCGAAATGCTCTGCTCCTAGGTAAATACAGAAGAAGAAAAAAAACCTTATGCGATAATTTCCTCATAGTTTCGCTTTCATTTCACATCGCCATTTGAGTCTCGCGACTGATGAAGAGGAAATACAAAGTTGGAGCAGAGTACAACTAATCTAGTTTTTCTCATCAATCGCAGTCTGTTTCAGTTTTTTTCTGAACCTTTTCTTTTGACACCAGCTCAGTGAACCAGTCAGAGTACCCTTAGTACCTACTAGTACAAGACCTTCAAGTTTATCGCTCGCGGCAAGATCGTGTTACATAAAGTGTGCTGCTGCTGCGTGTGATCTGGAGGGAGGGGGTGAGAGTAGTACAAAACCCTCCGCTAGTTAGCGTCCGGTAGTAGAGCGACCACGATGTGATGTCGGTTAAGGTGGATTAGATCCGTTGATGTAATTATGTCAGTTTTACAACAATCGTTTGCACTGTGTGTGCGAATTGGAGCGGTTGTGGGCGGCCCTTTGAAGTAATTAAGAATTGCTCTGTTAGAAATTGCTTCTGGAAAAAATAATGAAAAGAGTGTTATTTCAATTATAATATCAATGCAAATTAAGCATAACTAATAAAGACACTTAATTTTACAAACAAGTTTGAAGAGGTTATGATTTTGGCTATTTTTCGACCAGTTTTTAGAGATTTTATCTTTGAAAATCATCTTTAAATCGAGGGATGTCGTTTTTTCACACAAATTGATTATTTTTTGAAATCTCTAAATTTAATTCAAATATCGGCCGAATCTGATCAAAATAATATAAAGACTCTTCTAATTACTCTGATTTATGCGTATAATTCATTCACTCAATATACATATCTCATATCAAAGCGATCCGATCGATCAATCAATCGTACAATAAAAATTCGACAAGCGAAAACAATCAATTTTACCTCGCATGAGCTTCTTCATCTTCTTCTTCTTCTCCACTCAATAATTATAATCGGCGCAAATATGCGATGATGAATTCGGCATGCGGCGTGGAGCTCGCATTAAGCATTTTCGTTTAACAATCATTTCAATGCATTTTGCAATTAGGTGAGTACATTTGATGAGCTGATGAGCGCTGAATAAATTTTCAATTCAAATAGGCAAAAATGTTATCTAATGTGAGTGAATATGCGAGGAGGTTTTTTTTCCGAAGGAATTGATGAGATCAGCGTTGAGTAAGTAGCTCGAGGGTGGTCTAATTAGGCATACAACATAATTAATCAAAAACCGGTTACACTAATCGGTCCAAATCACGTAATTGTGATGCATCAGCGACCATGATCGAGTGCCTGGCGATCCATTTCGCACAACTGTCTTATCATCGCACCCAGCAAGAGTCTCTTCCAAAACCCCTAAACAAGAACGTTATCTTGCGCAATCTGATAAATTTATTAGTTTGACTGTTCCTGGCACCGCCACCGCTGCTGCTGCGCTGGGTTAATTTGAAAGTCAAATTGATATCGCGAAGACACTCTCTGTGGTGCGATATGCCCGAAAAAAAAAAACAAAAGAGGCCAAAAAAGTGGCGGTTACGCATGGGCGAACCGCAGACACCAAAATTCATTCAACCGCGAAAGCCACGAGCGATTTGAATTTTTGCTCGACTCTCGCGAGTTGGAGCGCGCGCGCGCGATTGGGTGTTTCGGCTAGCGGCCACCAGGTGGAAGCTCTGTGGCGCTGCTAGGAATGTTTCGAGCAGTTCTAGTGGCGCTGATGAAGGTGGGGAAGAGATGAAACAACTTTGTTGCGGGTTTTGATGAATGGCTCTTTTTGGGGTGTTCATTCACGGCGAGCGGTGGAATGGGAGACAAGAGAGAATGAATTTGAAGTTGGTGCGTTTTCATTCATGGTTGAGGTCGTTACAAATATTTTCAACGGGCAGAAAGGAAACAAAGGCAAGTGTCATTAAACAATATGTTGTATTTCTTCATATTTTTATGTTAGAAATTTAATAACAACTGTCTTCTATGTTTTCATCAAAATAAAATTTCATAAAAATCAGTTTAGTTGATTGTCAAAAACGATCAATAATGTGATGTTGATTGCTCAATATGCGTTATTTTTCAAAATGTCATAACTGAACAATTCTCTAATGCCTCTGTTCACATAAATGTCCCATATGCATTTTATTAACTTTTTAGTTAATTAAATCTGGTTCTAAAGCAGGGGTGCCCAACCTTTTTTTGAAGGTTGATTTTTCTGAAGCAATGGCGAACCAAAAATAATGTTTGTTAAAAAAGAAAAGAAAACAAATTAATAACAACACAAATAACATTAATATATGCATGTAGATTTTGAAATTAACTTTCAAACTGTGTTTAAAAATGTTTTAAATTGTATAAATTGTTTGGTGATTGTTTTTGTCGATTGCAATTAGATAGCCTTGATATCATTAACTTTTAACAAAGATTCAAATTTCATTGGTCGTTCACCCAGAACTGGGCATCGGCATACGAGAGGATAAAGAGCACGATTCGGTAGTAAAATGGTACTGTGTGCGGACGGAGAGGATAAATCCCGAAATTAACGAGAGTACTTTACTCATGGGTTCATCTTCAAAAAAAGTTCATCTGTCAAAAAAAAAAAAAACCGGCACCGAGACTCGAACCCAAGACCTTCGGCATATTGAACCATGCCTTTGCCGTATGGGCCACCATGGTTCGGTGACTAAGTGGCAGTCATTTGTCCATATAAGCCACTCAATAGGATGAACTGTTCCAATGAACGAATGAACACGCGAGAGGACTATACTCTTGCAAAATAGCACTTTCCTCACGTTTCTTTTCGTGAGGACTATCCTCTCGTTCTTTAACTTTGGGTGTTTCAATCTTTCTTTTTAAAGGTCAATTTCCTCACCAGAATAATATAAAAATCATAATTTCAATCAATAAATGCAATCATAAATTTTTATTGAAACTTTGTTTGTATTTAAATTCTTTTTAACATTTAAAAAACATTTTTGCAATGCTGTGCACAGATATTTTACAAAATATTTTAAATGTTTTCGTTATTCTGCAAATTTCTTTAAAATATAGTGTTTATGGAATAATATATTTTTGCTCTTCGAATTCTTGACTTATTTTCAGACATTTTTAAATTTTGGTAAAATATTTGATGCGATCTTTATTTTCAGAATGATTAATTTGTTTATTTTTGAAGCAAAATATTATCACTAAAAATATGTTTTTAAAAGATTACATATTTATTTTGATGTTTTTTTTTTTCAAGTATCAATTTTATTCAAGTTCATCAAAATAATAAACTTTAAGTTAAGGCAAACGCAGTGAAACTGATAGAAATTGAAATTAATTTTCATTCTGTACATTTGTAGCCAGCAATCAAATCGTTTGTTAATAATGTGTTCAACATTTTTACAAAACAGATAAATTTGTTTGATTTGTGGCATTTTTTCAATGGTTTTCAATATAACTCTGAAACATGTTAATTTAGAAATGATTTGAATTATCTGAAAACAGCGCCGGGTTCAGACCTGTCAGACCCGCTTGAACCAAGTAACCCTCGTCAGTCTTTTTGTTATGTATTATATATATTTGATTTTGAACCGATCCTCGATAATAACCTGGTCGCAGCACCTAAGAAGACCAAATAAAAATAAGCTATGAATAAAAAAAATGTTTTCAATTAAATTCAAACAAAATAAATGCTTTAAATTAATGTTGAACAAAAATGTTTACTTCAACAAAAAGACAAAAGCGAAATGCAAATAATTTGTTGAATTAGCAACATTTTATTTTTAAAGCATTAAAAAAACAAATAAATGTTTCTAATTTGATTTTTTGGTAAAAAATGTGAATATTATATCTCCAGCATATATATTTTTTTAATTTAGTTACTCATATTATTTATGGAATATCTCAAAGGACAAGTAATCGAACTGTTTTCAATCTATATCGTGGGAAGAATGAAATGGATTCGCGGGCCGGATCTGGCTTGAGGTTAGGCAGGCCTGTGAACTTAAAGAAAAATCACAAAAAACTTTTCCCTAGATTTTTTTTCAGTGGACAAAAGGTGCCAACTTTGTGCCAAAATTGTTTTTGAGTAAGTTAGACATTTAGGAAAAAAAAGCAATTTTTAGAAAGTTTCCAAAATACTATCGTTTTTTCTCAAAATTCATTTCCGATGTAAAATCAAGTTTGAAATCGAAAATAACTTTTGTGAAATTTTGCTACAGTGCTCCATGAACGATCAAACACATTTTTTCCGTTAACTTGGCTTCTGTTTATTTAAATTTGTTTAACATACGAAAACATAATGCAATAAAAATAAACTTTTATTAAAATTACTATAAGTTCAAACATAATTCGTTTTTTTATTGTAACCATGCTTTCACCATCAACAAGTTCAATTTTTTATTCAATAAAAAGGAGTCGTTTTGTAAATTTTTATGCCAAGATATACACTTCTAATAATTTTTAAAAATAATAATTTTCTCAACCTCAGCAACGTTAATTAAAACAATCAAAACAGCAAAACTCCTAATTTTTGTAGTTGATTTATAAATAAAACATAGTTTATTTTGACATGAGTCTATTCAAATTTCTATATGAAGCTGATATAAGTATTTCAAAGCCTCATTACATCGATATGAAATTAATTGGTTTCAAGAAACAATAAATTGCTATCGTTCCATAAAAAGTCTCATTTCCATGCTCGACTGCCCAAGATACTTTAAGGCCATTTAACTACTGTCTCTCGATATCGTTCCTCTTTCTTACGACTGTTCCAAAACCAAAACCCCACGTGTTGGCATATTTTGTTTTCGCTTGTTTTTTTAAATGTCCACCGCTTGAATGATTCGCCCAATTGGGCGCCAACCAGCCAGCGAGAAGCATTTCGATTTCATTTTGTTGGCGCCTTTGTGCCAAGTTTATGCAATTATGCTTAGATAAGATGTCTTAAAACAGCACCCGTTTGCCAATCTTTGATCGATGGCACTTTTATCGGCGGTGGTGATGCCCACCAGCTGTGGGGGGAGATTGATTAGTGCTGTGGGCAAACAACTCGTTCTTCAAGAAGCGATCAAAAAAGTTCAAATTTCTCCATTCGTTTCCCGTGGTTTTCGGCGATCGTCGCAAAATTGTGCACGGCCACCGCGAGCCGTGACAAATGTGCTCCTAATTTACGCTTAATTTAGATCTGATCTGATCGACCACCACATGCTGGGCATCGATTTTTGAGCAAGAAGAAAGAAATAAATTGTACAAAAAAATTCACCGCGGTAAATTTAGAAGTATTGAGGCAAAAACGGCGTTCCTCGGGCTAATGGCGCTGTTGTTTACGCTTGGCCACCACGACCACGGTCCAAGGATGGAAATAAACTCTACCAGTTGGTTGATTGAATCTTCAAGGCCAGAAATCGGGTTACTGGTGCGACCCGAGTGAGGTGAAGTTGCAAAATTTAAACTGAAAAACTCCTAAAAGTATGCTTCAAGGAATTCATCCATACAAAGTTGCATGCAAAGTTTGACTCAAGTTAGCTCCTGAAGTTATACTTTTTACAAAGCTGATAGAAAGTATGGAATACATTTTACTCAATTTCACAAATCGGGTCGGTAACTGCCTTTATTCATGCCCGTAATCCAATTTAGCTTGGGGATGCTGCCGGTACGATGGCCACGGCACGACACTAGTGGCCACACGCGTGAAATTGTGCGATTTACGCGAGCGAGACAGACCAGTCTCCCACGGTGGGAACGTGATCTTCACGGGCATTTGATTAAATTTGGATTTTATTCCTAAAGTTAAATTTGCTAGATGAACAACGGATCGTTCAAATGAAATTTTAGATTCTTTATTCAAAGTATCAAATACCTTAATAGAAAACGGTCTCTAATTGATTCCAATTAACCCAATTACTGAAAGTTTTGTCGCAACAATTTGGAACAGCTCAACTATCAAGATTGAAGAAGGCGTTTACGCAACTTAGCAATAATGTTTCCAATATTACAAACCACCTTGTTCTACGCAACGACCTATTGAACAATGGATTTAATTTGTCATTAATTTCGCCTATTTCAACACCTTTTCAGTTAATTGTGGGAAATCACCCCGCTAAAACACAAAACACAACCAAAACTAACGAGAGATATTTGGCTTTCGCGCCCCCGAAAGTGCTCAATTTCTGCTCCAGAGACACTGAAAACTAAAAAAAAATACCCGCCACTAAACTGCAACTTGGCAGCTAAAATTAAGTGCACTTTAGTTGTTTGTGGTGTTGTTTTGGAATTTGGAGGAATTTAAAGCACCAGGCGCAGAACGACGAGTTAGAGTTAGTGGCAGTGAGGAAATTCGTTTGGGTGATTTTTTTTTCAAGCTCGTTTAGTGCTACCGTTCAGCGCTAGTTGACGATTTGATTTCACCGCTCGCGCGAAGTTTGGCGGGTTGAAGCGATTTTTTTAGGGGTGATATAACCGTCGGAAGGGGTGAGTTTAGAATGAATTCAATTTTGAATTTATGAATTAAGCAAATGGTTAAATTTGTCGTCAAACGCAAATTTCTCCAAAACTATTCGAAGTTAATAATCTTACAAAAAACAATTCATCTTACTGTAAGTTTGAATGTTGGCACCCAACATAAAATAAATGTATTCAATTGATTTAGGCCAAACCATTTTTTTTATTTATTTATTTATTTCATAGAAGTCTCCATACAATTTTGGGAGCTGGTCATACAAAATGGGTATGTAAATGTATAAAACTATGTCTCTTGAGAAGGAATTTTCTGATCGATTTGGTGTCTTTGGCAAAGTTGTAGGTTATACACGCAGGGAGAAAGATGTTTTTTTTTTATTTTATTTTTTTATTACTAAGGCCGTTGAAAATATTCATCACAATTTATGTCGCCCCCTTCAAAATTGGTTTTAAAAAATAGGGGGCAAAAAAATCTCAAAAACCTTCAAAATTTTGATGAAAGCAAAAGTCTAATCAACTGAAAACAATCCAAAATGCATTTTTCTGGATTGATTATCATAAAAAGCATGTTTGGGCTCGTTTAAAAATATTTTGAACTTTTATGAAATTTCGATGTACAGCACAGCAAAAAAAAAATTCGTCAGTATTTAGTATTTGGACTGTACAGATGTATACTGCTCCTGATCGCATAAATGTCCCATATGCATTTTCATCGATTTCGAGTTATTGATGCAGTTTGGTTCAAAATTGTGTGCTCTTTCGAAAGAGCCTATAACATCCAGTACTTTGTTCTAGATATCAGGAGGAAATCCAGTTTTATCGCGAAAATTTAACACGTAGCCTTATGTATGGGACAAACTTCAAATGCGTATTTCTCAGCTTGCTGTTTTTGCATATGGGACATTTATGCGAACATCGGCAGTATAAGGCATTTTAAAACACTCTGTTCATTAAAATGTTGATACCATGGCTCGTAATTTCAATTTTTATACTTTTTTTATTTTAATGCCTTTAATGCTAAACTTCAAAAAATATTTGCAGCGGACTAAATGCTGGATTCCGTTTTTTTTATTTGGATATTTTCTGATATGTTTCAGGAGACTTAAAAAATATTTTGTTTGAGCCAAAGTGCATGAGGGTGCAAAATATGGTTTCAGAGTTTTTTTTAGTGTTTTTTGTAAACGTTGTAAAAACGAACAAGTAAATTAAAAAAAAACGAATTGAATTTGCAATTGAAAAGTACTTTAAATTTTTTTTGATAGATTGTACGTTCTCAAGTTACCCACTTCAGAAGTATATTTTAATTTCTTTTTATTTTTTAGTGCATTTAGAAAATACTTCTCGAAAAAAAAGTAACTCCGAAAAAATATTTTTAAAAGGCTGAAAAATTTTCCTTATTTGAAAAAAGTTCAAATCAAGCATAACTATTGAAAAATAGATAAATTTTCCCATTTCATATTTTAGACCAAATTTTGAAATTATTTATTGAAAAGATTAAAAAAATCACAAAAGCTTCTTTTTAAACATTGAAAATCGAACCAATATATCCGATATATTGTCAGTTGAAAATTACAGGTTTTTAGGTGTCACTTAGAAAAGCTCATTGTCATAGATTCGAATACTTTGTAAGGCTATTTCTCAAACACTAATGGTCCGATTTTCAAAATCTCAGATAGAAAAATGTAGGAAATTTTTTCTGCATTTCAAAAATGTTTGTCTTCTTTCTTAAAGTATTGTGAAAGCATATTTTTTTGAATTTCCTTAACTTATAATTCAAAAGTAACTCCAAAACAGTGCACTTATTCGAAAATTCGGTCAAATCAAATGGAAAATTTGATTAGGCCGTTGCAAATATTTTTCAAAGTTTACGTCCCTTGCCGCTGGCCAAAGTCGAAGGAAGGGAAAAAAATAAAATAAAAATTGAAAAATTTAAAATACTTGCCATAGTTTCAATATTTCAATGAAAATAGTGATGTGAAATTTATTGAGGTGGTATGTTTTCCGAAAAAAAAATCACAAAGCTTCAACATATTTTTTGACTGTTTCAATCATGCTCAAAGTGATTATCAAAGCAGGGAAATGCATTTTAAATTCTTTTTAGATGATTCTCATCCCTTAATTTTTCGAGTCTATATCATAAATTTTGAAAAATATTTGCAACGTCCTTATGCTTTTAAAAATATTAAAAAAATACCACATTTTCAATATTTTTCAAAATTACACTAAAAAAAATATTATGTCTTTAGAACCAGATTTGGCCACATAAAAAATCGTATTTTAGGATCCTAACTTTTAGTCAAAAAAGTTGAATAAAGAAATGGGTAATTTTTTTGAGAGTATAAACTATGTTTTTCTGAACAGTCTTTCAAAAACATTGGGTTAGGTTTTTTCCTTTCGTGAAGTAGTTTTTGATTGCAAAAATGTAACATTTTTCGAAAACTTTAGAATACATATAAGTTGAAATCAACACACTTTATTGAAAAAAAAGTAAAGTCATTTTCGATTGCATTAGAGCAACACATGTCTCATGGTGAGAAACATTGGAAAGTGATAAACATTGAATAAAGAAGATAATTAGCGAAAAAATTGTGCACTGTATTCCGCCGGGGAATTGAACCCGGTTCTATCTCATACCATAAGAACGCATCACCTCTACACAGAAAAAAAAATCATGGTAATATTACATCTAGGAAGGGGTACATTTTTTATGTCAGGGAAAATGTGTAATTTTACCTCTGGAAATGTGTAATTTTATCACTTTTGTGGTGTAATGTCACTTTTTCAGTCTTAATTGAGGTAAAATTACCTCATAAAAGAGGTAATATTCAACCTTCCAAAATTACAGCTTCCAAATTTACATTATTTTTTATTGTGTAATTTATACGGTTACCCTCCTTCTGGGTAAAAAAAAACTCGAAATTACTGTGCAAATTCTAATTTTCAAAATTCATAACTCCGATATAAAACATATTCTGAAAAGTCCTATCGTAAGCTACAACTTTGCAGAAGACACCAAAGCGATCAAACCTTTCCTTTCAAAGTTACAGATTTTCATAAAGTTGTACATAATAATTGTGGGAAATTCCAGAGAAGGACTCTGTTTCCACTGAAATTTTCAAGGTTTTTGAAAGATTTACTGATTAAAACAATATTTGCAACTGCCTTGTTAATGAAAAAATTGAAGCATTTTTGAATAGATGCAAGAAATAAACATTGTAAAAAAAATCCGGAAAAAAAACGGAATCGACGTAACTAGGGCGTCCAATTTTCCCGGGTTTCGAATTTCCCGGGAAACGGGATAAATATTTTTGAAATCCCGGGAATTCCCGGGATCCCGGGAAATTTTTGAAACATTCATAAAAACTATGTTTTCGTTATATTGATTATGTTTTCCAGCATAAAATCTGGAATAAGCTCAAAAATAATAATTGGTGATAATCTACACTTAAATCGAAACAAGTACAGCAGTTTTTTGAAAGCTTTAAAGAAATTAAAAATGATTTTTTATTTGTGTTGTGCTTTGGATTTTAAATTAACCACAATTTTAAATAGACTGTGATTCAAATTGAATATGTCTATTATAAATATATTTCTTTTATTTATTTTTGTAGATGAAGTGACTAGAAAAGCCAAAAAAAATATCTTTCAAAATGTATAAAAAAAAACTAGAAAGTGAAATAATACCGGTCAATGTAAAATTTTAGATAGGTTTTCAAATTCACGTTTTATATAAAACATATTTTAAAAATTATCTTTGTGTTACTACTGCCAGCTGGGGAAAATCGACACTACAGTCGAATAGTTACAGGAGATTTCAGAGCAATAAATTTGAAAATCGATGTACTGATTGTTTTGTTCTGTTCCTGTTTTAATGAAGTCAATCAAAACATTATGCAAAAATGGCAACAACAGCTGTCTTAATTCGATGAAAAATAATTTTATATGATTTTTTTTCAAATTCAAAATCACAAATATACGTAAATATAACCCAGTCTTTAAAAAATATATAAAATTAAATAGAAAATATTTAAAGCGCTAGGCATTAGGTAAACTAAAATTTTAACAATTTTCCCTAAATAGCCAAATGAAAGTATATATATGCCGAATAAAAATGATAATGCATTAAAATTCTTATCGATTGCTAATATTCACTTGTTATCTGTTTCCACAACGAAATCTGAATTTCCAGAATACAATTTGATTTTTTTTTTCAATTTCGGGAATTCCCGGGACAAATTATGAAAAATCCCGGGATTCGGGAATTCCCGGTTTTGGAAAAATCCCGGGATTTTTGTCCCGGGAATTCCCGGGATGGACGCACTAGACGTAACACCTTATAATGTGGCCCTCTTAAACCTTGCGGTTTCGTCTACGGTTCCACAGGCGTGTATCGTTCTTTTTGCGACAAGACTCCGCCTCCCGGGTCTCCTAAGTGTGAAGGTATGGGCACGGGGAGAGGGCACCGAATACCTATATTTTACACTTAGAATTTTTTGCGTCCGCCTCGGGATTCGAACCGGCGACCTCTGGATTGTGAGTCCAGTGCGCGGTCCGATTGATCCACAAAGGCAGACAAAAAAAATCCACCGGACTTATTTTAGAAATTTTAAAATAAAGCCAAATTTAATTCAACGAAGTTCAAATTTACTCCACCACACAGTCCTCCACACACGGTATCGCACCACGTTCGGTGCATTTGATCCAAAATCAGCAAAAAAGGGGGGCCGGCTTAGAGTATCTCTCCAATCTATTTTTTTCCACTTTGTTTTTATTTTCAAACCCGCTCCATCGTGTCGCATCGTACCAACCTGAAATTTATCTATATCTGCGCTGAACACCCAAACCGAGCTGCAATTGACGAGCCAAAAGAAAGACAAAAAAAATCAGTAGTGCACACCAACGAAAAATCGACCAAACGTCGGTCCCGTTTAGTCGACTAGTGACTGCCACTAAGTTCGCGCGCGCGGTCACCACGTGCTTCCTCTCCTCGGTGGGTGTGATTTTTCGCGCGTTTTAGAACGGATTGTGATTCCGGCGATGTGGTGTGTGTTCTAAACGTTCTGCGGGTGTTCTTATCTGGAATTGTCAATTAAATTGCACGTGAAGAGGTGTGCCCCCTCGCATTGGGCAAGGTTGATGTTTTTGCTGCTCACAGGTGTGGTTTTAGCCGAAGTGACTTATCAAGTGTGTGTGGTGCAAAAGCAAACCTAGAACAACCCATTTTTGCGAGCAAATGTTGGTTCTACAAAACGGTTTTGAAGTACCTCAATGTTATGATACCGTGATTCTTTCGTTTGTTGCTGACTAAAGCAGGAAAAAAACAGTTTAAAACTGTGATTGTGTCCACTTTAGACCGAAAAACAGAGTATTGCTTTACATAATACCCCATTTGGAGAGGTACCCATTCAGTGCATATGTTTATTGCCATCAAGTTACAAACACACATGGTGGACGGTGAATGGTACTGTTTTGTCAATTGGCAATGGGTACCAACTCCTAAAGAGTCGACTTTGGAGTCGTTGCTGCAAGCCTACATAAAAATGTGTTTTTTTTTCTGTTGTTTTTGTTCACAACTTCAAGTGACAATACCCAAAGGCTTTAACAAGTGCGAAGTGAAACAAAAACATTAAAGAATTGTGCGAAAAATGCTCACTGAAATAGTTGAGTTGGTTGGTTGGTGCAATCCCCCTTGGAAGAGTCTCGTCTCATTACAAACGCAGAGATGGTTGATAGTTTTGACATTAATATACGGTGACCAGTCTCAGCAGTGCTCAGTTGGTTAGCCTTTTGAGATCAACTTGTGAATCGGCAGCGTGCAAATCAAATCAGAAGAAGTTGGAGAATTGAGCAAACCTGGTGCGAAAGGCACGCTGTCTGGCAGTCGGAGTCGGTTGAGAGTTTTCGAAAGAAAAAAAAAATAACTTCAAAAGTGAGAGGTGTGAAGCGATTATTGGAGGTTGATGATAAAATAATGCATTAGGTCGATTGATTAACGGTGGCGAGGAGATAATGGATTTTTTGGACGGGAAAATAGATTTATATACCAAAAAGGCGCATATTTAATGCATAATGTATCTTTGATGGTCCACTTATTTTCAATTGAAAGAAAAAAATCATTAGTAATTGCTATACATCAATAATCTATTCATTTTATAAGGTACTACTCTTTTGAAAAAATCTAAACATTGGCACAGTCACATAAAACATGACAAATTGGTGATTGGTCAATGATCAAAACTTTTTTAAGACAAAAAATATTAATTTTGTTGTAAAAAAGTCAGATTGACACATTCCGGCGTTGCAACGTTCCTCTTTTTTTGAAATATGTCTCGTATGTTTTGATATCATACGAGACATATTTCTGCATCATAAATATTATTACAGATTTGGATAAGAACTTTAATTTTACACAAATAGTGACTTCGGAACACTAATTTTAAGTCGAACTTTTCATTTGCTGCTTTGATTATATATTTTTCTCTGTTTGTTTTTAATCAATTTTCAAGCAAAATTCTAAATTAATTTGAAATAAGAAAAAAATAGGGGATATGAATATCTTGAAAAAAAATATTGCATTGATTATCTGAATCCATATTATGAAGATATGTGGATGTAATAAATCGCAAAATAAAGATACAAATAAAGGTAAAGTTTCAAAAATATTTAAAAAAAATAATCTGTGATTTTAAGCATATTCTTAAAACTTTCAAACAAAAACAACTTTCAAGAAAAAGAAATAGATTCTAGAAAAAAATTGAAAAATAAATTTCAAATAAATCAGGAAATCTTTGAAAAAGTGTCGATCTAAATTTATATTATTATTTAAAATTACGAAAATACTTCATTTATTGGGAATTATTTTCATTAAAACAAATATAAAAAAAAAAACAAATATCAATACATTTAAAAAAAATGCCTACAAAAATAAATCAATACTATCGTCAGGCCGGAAATGTAAATAATATTCATATTTAGCAAAAACATAGAACTCAATTCGCTTATTTAAAACTTTTGCGAGCACTCTTATTAAAAAAAAAAAAAACAAACAAAACCATCTTTCTCTGCATCTCTTAGCACAGGGAAGGGAAATTTGGCTTAAAATTCTATGAAATTCGAAAATACAAATAATTCGGATCGATGAATAGTGTCACCTCATTAGCCAATTATTTAAAACTGACGATATCTCGGAAACTATTGGTCCGATTTTCAATGTAAAAAAATTAAACTTTTGTTAAAAATCAGTATTTTTTCAAATCTATCTTTACTTTTGAAAAGGTCTACAAATAGAATTTTTTTCTAAATTCATAGTTTAGACCAAATCATAAAATTTAAAATATTGTTATTAAAATGATGACAAAATTTCACAATAGTTTCATATTTTTACATTTGACGGACCAATAATTTCCGAGATATCGTCAGTTGAAAATAACAGGCTAATTAGGTGACACTTTTTAGTTTTTAGTTTTTTAGCAACAAGTTGCAAAAAGAGGATTTTTTCAGCACGAGTCGTACATTTATCCAACGAGGTTCACCGAGTTGGATAAATACGACGAGTGCTGAAAAAATCAAGTTTTGCAACGAGTTCCATACAAATTTTTTTTGCAATTCCGAAAAACACCCATTGAGTGAAATTTTAAGTCAAATTTTCATGTATTTGTCAATAAATCGTTTAAATCAAAACAATGTTGAAAAGTGTTACTTTTCGAAACAAGTGCTGAAAAGTTCAACTTTTCAGCACCCATTTCAGTGCTGAAAAGTAGAACTTTTCAGCATTTATTTTGAAAAGTGTTGCTATTCGATTCTGCTATTTTTGGTACCGAAAAGTAGGCTATTTCGTCGTTCAAGAATGACAGGAAAAGTAAGTAGTTTCACGACGGAATTGCAAAAAGTACTTTTCGATTGCAAATTCAATTTTGCTTTAAAAAAATATTTCAATCATTTTTGTCCAGGTCTTGAGTTTGTTTTTGGGATAAATGGAAACATTTATCCCAAAAACAAACTCAAGATAATAACCTAAAAAAATATATATATATATATACTACGTCAAATTACGTTAAATACGTAATTCGGGAACTTAAGTTTCCTCTTTTTTCCGTGTACCAATTTTTCCGAAAAGTCCTAATTATAACCTACAAAAAATCTCTTCTCAAGATACAGAATTTCATACATTTACATACCCATTTTTTTAACCAGCCTCCAAAACCTGTTTGAAAAAAAACTAACTATGCAAAATTACCTACTTGTTTTAACCTAGGGAATGCATGGACAGAGTTTCATCCAAATAAAAAAAAATACAAAGAAAAGTTGGTTTGCGAAACTGTAGAAAACACCTGAAAAATTATTGTTTGCCAGAAATTCAAACTTCCTGAATTTATAAGAGGTGTAAACGTGAACACGTAAAAGTGTAGAATTTAAAGAAAATTGAATTTTTGCGCAGTACCCAAATTTTTTTTGAAATCGGCTAAAAAATCAGAGCCAAAAATTCCTAATTTCAACATTTCGACGGAAATACATGCAACTGAATGATTTCATTTTAAAATTTCATTTTTTACCGCGTTTAATTTTCATTTGATTTTCACATAACCGCAAAAAAATTAACTATGGTTTTTTTTTCGGAAAACGAATGATTGAAAAACTATTTTACAATTACTATTATGAATTTGAGAAGAACCACTCCCAAAATTCTAACAATATTTAAGATAATAAAATTATAGATTAATTATACTTCAACATGTAGAGTAACGTAATTACACACAATTTAAATTACGTTTTTTTAAAACTTATGTTGCTTGCATTACATTTTTAAATAATTTTAATGTACATTCACACATTTCAGATTTTGCTATTCCAAGAAGCTGGTTTCTTGAAGTTATCCTCACAAAATTGTAGCTGCGCCGTAACACACTTTTTCCAGTTAATTCAAAATAACATTCCAGAAATACTGCTGATAGCGCATCCTCCAAAATGTCACAACTGGCGGTGCGCCAAAATGTTTGTAAACACGTTCACGTTACGACACAGTGAACGCCATCAAGCACCAGCAGCTCCTGGAGGCCAAGGCCAACCTTACCCACATGGCTCGGCCCAGCACAGGTGCAAACAGCTGTTATTACTGCTGACTGTACTGACCTGACTTTATTCCTAGGGTTAGAGACAAACATCACGTGTCTTGATAGGTGGAAATAGGGCGTCCAATTTTCCCGGGTTTTGGATTTCCCGGGAAACGGGAAAAATATTTTTGAAATCCCGGGAATTCCCGGGATCCCGGGAAATTTTTATATCAGTAATAAAATATATATTATATTTTTTATGTTTTCAAGCTAAAAATCATAGAATTAGCTTAATAATATTAATCGCCTTTGTTTAGATTGAAGTGAAGATTACTTCAATCTAAACAAAGGCGAATGTTTTTAAATAGCCTGAAAGAAATTAAAAATTGATAACAATCAATTTTGTTTTTTTTTTGTGGTGTTTTGGTTTTTAAATCAGCTACAATTTTTGATTCCAATATGATTCATTTTTTTTTATTTGCGATTCAAATTACATAAGTCTTTCTTTTTTTCTCTTTTAATTTTTTTATATGACATGAGTAAAACAGCTTCAAAAATTTCATTTATATGTCTAAAAAACAAAAAATTACATCAAATAAAATAATACTAGTCAATTCAAAATTCTAGATAAGTTTTGAATTCACATATAAAACATGTTTTACAAATTAACTTCAAGTAAATTTGTATGTCGGTTAGTAAACTGTTTTGTTCTGTTCCTGTTTTAGCCAAAGTCATCCAAAACATTTTGCATTTTTTGCCTAAATACCTGTATTGATTCGTTACATTTGTCCTTATTTGCCCCAGATGCCGGTGTTTGATTAAAAATAATTTAATATGAGTTTTTTTCAAATTTAAAATCGTAAATATATGTAAATATATTCAGTCTTAAAAAAATAAAAGAGAAAAACATTGAACGCTAGACATTTTGCTGACTTGTTAACTCAAATTATAATAATTTTCCCTTATAAGCCAAATAAATGCTGATATTTGCCAAATACATATTTTAATCCATTTTATCGATTACTAAGTATTCAATTGTTCAACTATTCTAATGCTTCTTATCGATTACTTAGTATTCAACTGTTTTACTATTTCCAAATCAGAATTTCCAGACCAAAACATGATTATTATTTTCAATTTCGGGAATTCCCGGGACAAATTCTAGAAAATCCCGGGATTCGGGAATTCCCGGTTTTGGAAAAATCCCGGGATTTTTGTCCCGGGAATTCCCGGGATGGACGCACTAGGTGGAAAATTTTGTGATTTCTTAAATAAAAAGACTCACTCAAATTCAAAATATTTATTTCTTGTGAATTATAATGCTTTCTAAAAAAACAATTCATTCTAGAATGCAATTCAAATGTTTAAGCTAGATCAAACAACAAACTAGACCTATTGGCAATGCACTAAAAACTAGCTTAAAGAACCGGGAGTAATTGGATTAAACTTGCAGTTCAGTTATGTAAGGCCTCTCTCCCAGCGCGGAGGAAAACCTAAAAGACGAAACACGAAGAGAAAAACAGAAAACGAAAAAAAATATGCTAAACTCAAAGCAGAAAAGGAAAAACGTTCTGACTCTCCTCACCTTTTTTTGTTGTTGTTGCGTTGACTCGTGATCCCGAACGAGCGTGTGCTCGGCTCAGCCAGTCTCTCCCGCATTTCGGGTTTAGTTCCTCACGATCCGTCGTTCGGTAGAGAACGCTCAAGCCTGTTGCTTCTCGTGCGCGCGCGTTTCGTTCGTTGGATAACACTGTTCGTCGGTTCTGTCGTCGTCGTCGTCGCTCAAGATCGCGCGAAAAATTGCTACCTTTTTGCTGATAAGAGAGCAAATCTCGCGTGTGCAAATTAAACGCTGTTTGTTTGTGTGAATATTTTAAAAACTATAAGACACAGTTTGATAATGTTATCAGGTGTTTGTGGGATGTGCTAAAGTAAGATAAAAATATTTCTTCAACTTTCTGTTCAAAGGTGGAAGATTGTGGAAGCTGTGAAGGTTGGGTAAATGGCCGGGGAAGGTCGTCGGTTCTCTATTGTGTGAAACACAATGATCGAAAACAACGCGCAAGAAAAAAAATCACCAAAAGTGTCAAAAGAAGTGAATTTTTAAAAGTTTTAAGCTGCTGCCAATCGGTCAATCTGGCACCGGGTTTGGCAAACGAACGAAAAGATGATAAAATAGCGGATAATTAAACTGCCGTGCGAATGTGACAGTTGTGCGATAATTGGATAGAAATGTTCGCGATTTTTGGAGTGCGCAATAGAGGACTTGCTGAAATTTGGAAAGGTTTGATTGAAGGTTGGATTAATAAATTATGAGATTAAAAGTGTCGTTTTCAAAGCAATAATTGGACTCGTTTTTGGAATTAAACTATTTCTGTTGCTCAAAAAGTTTATTTTTGTTAAAGAAAACAAAACATTTTTACGTACATACTTTGTATTTAAAGTGTATTAAAAAAACACATTTTTTTGCAATTCACAAAAAAATTTAGATGATGTTTGGTAGAATACCTTTTAAATGGTTTAAAAACTACTTTTATTTAGTTTTGTTGAATATCAAAAAATAATTTATTTTTAAATTCTGAAATAGAAAAATCATTGAAATTATTAGATTGAAACTTTTTTTGAACCGATTCACAGATTTAAAAACAGAGATCATGAATACAGGTTAAACCAATAAAAATCCAACAAATTGTTTTAAACTTTTCCTTGTTTTTTTCTGCGCATTTCTTGCAATTTTGATATCTTTCTTTATGAAAAAAAGAAGGAATAATAATAAACTAAAAAAAGTGATTATTCTTGTTACTATTTTATATCATAATTATTTAAAAACGATTGAAACATATTGAAACGATTAATAATTAAGTTTAATGCATTCATTTTTCATTTTTTTTCTCAGGAACGATCACTTATCTCACACTAAGTTGGGAAAAGTTGTTCTAATCTCTCTTTGATTTTATTTCGATTATTTTTTAGGGTGAGTTTTGATCCCCGAATACTCATCGAAGTCTAATTTTAAATTTAGATAATATGTAATTTAAAAAATATTTTAAATGATTTTCGAATCTGTGTTAATGTTTTTGATTTAGTTTTTCATGTTTTATGATTATTCAGGAATATTTTTTCATGGATAGCAAGGCTTTACAAAGCAGACAGAATCAGATATTTAACTATTTTAATTTTTTTTAATTATGCTTAATCAGGATGACAATTTTTGGTTAACTTCCGATAATTTTTTTCTAAAATTCACAGAAAAATAAAATATGAATATTGAATAATCAACATTGTTCAAACATTTCCGAATTATGGAATGTTATATAAGTATAAAAAATAATAATGAGTAAAAAATACTGCAATGTTTTTTTTTTTCAAATTTCCAAAAACGCTAAATCTTTTGCAATTGTTTGATAAGATAATACAGGCCTGCCCAACGCCCGGCCCGCGGGCCGGATCCGGCCCGTGAAGCCATTTCATCCGGCCCGCGACGGTTTTTCAAAATAGTTCTATGAACGGCCCTAAAGGCTGTTCATGAAAAACTCAATAAATAAATTGAATGTCAAAATTTTAAAAATAATCTTGAGACAAAATATTGAGATATTATAACAAAACATTTTTTTGTTTTTTTTTTACATAAAATGTTGCTGATTTAACGTTTTGTTTGGATTTTACCTTTAACCTTTTTAAAAATGATTAAATTTCACATTTAAAGATTCTTTATGTTTGAATTTGATTCATATTATTTATATATTGATATTTTCTGAATCAATTATTAAACTTGAAAAATGTGTAAAAAGATTGCAAAAAGACACTAATTTTCTTTTTATGTTTTGGCTGTTTTTACTTCTAGTTGAATTGTTTCTTTTTTGAGAATTTTTATTAAAATTGTTTTTTCATAAACGAGTAAGCAAAAATGTTTCTTTTTTCATATAAACTTTTCAATGATAAAGTTTTGCTGGAAAAACGCTTTTAAAAAGCAAAAAATAATTGAAAATAAAGATCGCTACAAATATTTTTCCAATCTAAAAAATGTTTTAAATTGAGTCAAGAAATCAGATAGCCATTTTTTCATAAGCTTCAATAATTCCAAGAAATTTGAAGAATGACGAAATAAAAACTTTCAGATATATCCAGAGTTTTTTTGAAAAGGACCAATAAACTATTGTCTTTCATATGTTTATAGGACCTAATAAAAAAAAACTCTAGATATATTTTTCTACACATTTTTAAATTTTGTGTCTTTAAAATTAATTTTGAAATCTTTTGTAAAATATTTAAATACATGTGCAAAACAAATCTCAAATAGTTTTTTCGTAAATAAGCTTTGAATCCAAATTACGTTTCAATAAATTTTACCTTGTCTCGTTGATTGTTCAAACTTAAAAAAAAACATGCAACTACGAAATTTGACGTTTTTTTTTTTGAGTCAATGATATCAGGGTATTTAATCTCAATCGAAAAAAAAAAATTATTATACAATTTTAACCAAAACAAAATAAAAATAAATCAAATAAACACATCATTCAAAGATATCTTTGTTGTTTCTTTCGTAAAATCAAGATTTATGAATCTTATTTGCAACACTTGTTTATTTGAAACAACCTAATAAAAAAAAAAATATTTTTTTGACTTTTTTCAACTTTTATCAACATTAGTTCCGGCCCGCCACTGCTTCAGAAAAATCAGATCTGGCCCGCAGGGCCAAAAGGTTGGGCACCCCTGAGATAATATTTCTTTTAAAATTCTACAATAATCATGAAACTAAAAATAAATTCAGAAATTTCAAAAATTGTGAGTACAATTAGCGCATTAAAATCAATTAGTCTGTTCCGTTGCATTTGATCTGCTAATTCTAATTTAATATTTGTATACTTATGATTAAGGTTATCATCTTGTATTATTTTTTGTTTAAAAAAGCAAGGTATTTTTTGTCAGAAAAAAAAACAATTATAAAATTATATCATAATTGTTATTGGACTGAAACACAAAATGTTTGATTTTTTAAGACATAACTAATTGTTTTCCTTAGAAATATAAAATACATCACGTTTTATTGTAAAATTGCTTGCCTTTGTCATTTTAGCAAATGTTCCAACAACAAATAAAATGATAAATTATACCTTCCGACTGTAGAACAGCATCAATCACGTTTTTTCATCTGCTGTCAGCGTAGATTTTAACCGCAAACTAATATTTTTTTCAGATTCTTTGTAGTCATCACTCGAATGACAAACGTAGAAAAAGCACCTTTCCGGTTTTGTGGGCTTTCTTGCGTGATAAATAATTTAAACTGAGACAATGTTTGCACAAAATCACGACTATGTTCTAATTGATTAGTCAGTCATCTGTGAAATTTTAATTAGAATCTTACTGGGGAATTTGCTGGTTTTTATCTTTATACTTTCATAAAATTTAAAGTAAAATTGTCTGCTTATCTCTTATTTAAAGCATCTCTTTTTTCGCCTTTCCTTTTAAGTACGAACATCTCTATCCAAATTCCACTCCAATCACATTCCAAGAACAGAAGCTCAACTATTAAATTTGTCGTTTGTGAAAAAACATCTCCCGAAGAAAAAACAGATAAACAGTGAACGTGTTCCCCTTCAATGATAGTGGCGCGGTGGCGGCAGCTAAACCGGCAAATTTTGGTCCTCAAGTGATACTTAAACTACCGCAGCTCATAAACGCAGATATAAAGTATAACGGATCATGCAAAGATCGGATTTTAGTGGCTAGCGCTGAAACCAGATACAAACCTCCTCCTCCCCGTGCGCGCCAGCCGACCTTGAGTGTGAACAAGTTTTTCGCGAATCAAAAGAGAGACGAACGTAAACTCGCCAGTGAGTGAGATCAAGATGATCAGTGAAGGCCACTTTAACCCAGTGATATTTCGGCGAAATGTCGCGCGCGCGATTTGATCAACGCAGTTACGTTGGACCAACCTAGTTTGGCTAGAGTTGAACTTGGAGCCGGTCGGCCTCTTTCTCGGAAGCAGGTTGGCCAATGGCCAACTTCCCTTTGAACGGTACAGAGAGTGGACAGCAGCGCAGGGTGGTGACAGTTTTGGGGCAAGCAAAATAACCTCCGAGTTGGATAATGGTTTATTTTTCACTGGGTTTGGCGGAAACAAGTGAAGTGAAGACCTTAGCGAGGAATAATGTGTGTGGTGGGTTCTAGGTTGGTCTGGTGACATGGTTTTACGATGCAGTGTGGCGAAAAGATTAGGTGGGATTAAACAAATGGAGGAAACTACCCACCACGATGGGTTGTTATCGGATTTACAGTTGAAAGGTTACTTGAACTAGTGGGGTAGGCAGCTATGACGGGTCAAGAAATATAAGTAGGATAAGTAATAAGACTTGTGGAGTTCTCCTTTGGGTGGTAACGTAAAACGAGACCTCTGTTCTAGAAGCAAGTAATTTGTGTCAACGAAATTTATGTTTCTACACAAAAAAAAAAAGAGTTCACAAATTCGTGAACAAGCGTTTATGAAAATGGGAACCACGAAAAAAGTGTTCAAATCCCATGGTACTTTTTTGAATAACGTACCATGGGATTGAGACACTTTTTTCGTGGTTCGTTGTTCGAATAAAGGCCGCTCCATAATTAAATTCTTATTTGTTTGTAAATGATACATTTTGGTGCTAAACAATTTTAAATAACAGAAGAAAAACTCTAAAAAGTATTTTTTTTTTGTTACAGAAAACAATAAAAAATCTACTTTTTAGCGTGCTGTGCTTTGAACAGAAAACAATTCAAAATACATTTGTCTGCGATTATGCCCTCCGTTTATGCACTTTTTCTTCAATTTTTATTTGCTGATGCTTAGATTTTTGAAAACAAATGATTGTTAGACTACTGTTCTGATGCATGATGCCTTTCACACCCAAGTTTCATTAAAAATTTTAAATAATGGCTTGATACAGTCCAGATCCGATTATCTGAAGTTTAGATTATCCGAAGTTCGATTATCCGAAGGTTTGTATGGGAGTTCGGATAATCGTATCATGACAAAAACAATATTTTTCTTATTATTTTATTACTTTTAACATCAAATTTTAGCTCAGCGACTCCATTTTAGTCAGTTTTAAATAGTTGAATGCCTATTAAATTACAAAATGGATTTTTCTTTTCAATATTTAATCACCGCCATGTTGGATTTAAAAATTCTAAATAACTTTAGCGCAGTTTAGGGGTCATACTTAAGCACGACAATTACAAAAAAGACAACTAAAAAAATCGTGATTTGTTATCCGAGTTTCCATTATCCCAAGTGAAATTTTCCAAGGCCTTCTGATAATCTAGTCTGGACTGTAATATTAATTTTTATATTTAACCCTCTTTTGGCCTAGGTCGATTGGTCTTGGGATCCCACAAAATCCTATTTAATATTATGAAGTTTTTTAAAGTACTTCAAAAGTTGTGCTAAAAACCTAATTTGGCTATAGTCCGAAAGATTGTAATACGGGTGGCTTTTGTAAGAAAATCTGTCTTGTTACATATTTTTAGACGGGCATTTGAAAGGCCTTTCCAATGAGTTCAAAATCGAAGATCTGACTAACCTATCAAAAGTTATAAGCACTTAAGTTTTAATAATACTGTTTTTTGAAGCCGGATCCGGATTAAAATAATAATCCATCAATCCATCATCATAATCCATAATCATCATGCGACTAGTTTCTAATGAGATCAGCCAAAGCTATTGAAGAAAAGATAACCCTATGAAAATTTTTAAGTATAAAAAGATAAATTATTTTATCTTTGTGTATTTGTGAGTCGAATATTGTTACTTTACTTTTGTGAGGGAGGCAGGAATCCCCTTAAGGTGAATTAAGTTATGTTTTTTTTTAATAATTTTTAATTTCTTTAATATGAAATTTAAAGTGAAATCATTTTTAATTTTTGAAAATAAACTGTTTATTTATTTTTTAGGCAAAATTAAATGTTGACAAAACGTTGAATAATAAAATGTTGTTTTTACCTTTTAAAAACAGCTTTTTAACGAAATTTTAAAATTTCGTTAATTGAAAAAATATCAGAAATTTTATATTTTGATTCACAGTAAATTTTTCAATTTTAAGCCTCCTTGTCCTTGCCTCCACTTTGTGTGTATTTCCAATATTTAGGATTACTGTATTTTTTTGTGATTTAGATTATCTAAGTTTCCCCCATAACGTAATTCATTTTACGTGATTTTTAATGGATTTATGTAATGATATCATTACCTAAAATTACACCTAAATTTCAATTCAAAATTCAACATAAGTGTTTTACTTAAAGAATATTATTTAAATTAAGCAATAAAACTATATGACCTAATTGGTGCCAATTTAAATTACTTGGATCCCGAAACCGAACTCAGATCGTATCATAATCGCAGATCTTCAGTTCAGGTGTTCCATCAACTTCCAAAACCCGCGAAGATTTGAATACAGTTAAGGAAACGAAATAATCGATATCCGGGAAACGTGCGCACGCTACTGCTGCTGCCTCAGCGGACCATCATCATGAAGCTTTAGAACAGAACCCAGTGAAAAAACGCGCAAAATGTCCGCGCATCACTCTACAAACAACAGTAAATGGCGCGGATTAGAACCGGGCAGCGCTCCAGATGGCCACCCGCCGCTACTGTTGGCTTCAGCTACGGTTGTTTTGATCCGGGTGAGAATATCTGGAGTGGTTCACGGGGGGCGGTAGACGTTTGGGAAATTGATACGGATAATGAGATTTGGAGTTTCGTTCAGACGAGTTTGGGATGTTCGGCGTGTGCTGCATATGTGCAAGTTGCTTACTTTTGCGGTAGCGGAATTTTTCGGGGGTATCTTTTACCCCGGTGAAAAAAGTAGAACACATTTAAGCTGTCGGTGCGTTACTGAGTCTAGCGTACGCGTGGTGGGAAGACTTTCGAAACTGGGTCATTAGGCATTACAGCTGAAATGCGATACGTGGATAGAGAACAACTAACGTTAAGGGGAATAATTAATGCTCGGTTTGGCTTCAACCTAATTAAAAGTACAAATGAAGGGTAATTACTTCAAAAGAAACTCCGAATTTAATGTCTTCATCATGGTTTTAAACCTCATAAGACAGATACAAGTTACAACTGTTTCAAATCAATCTCTAACCGATTCAGAACTTCACCCAGAACGCCTTCACGCCACCGTTCAAAAGCTTTTAACGCCCATCAGCAACCGATCCCCCACAATGGCACATATGCCTCTTTTTGCATTCATGCACATTAATGCACTGCACTCCCCAAAAAAGGTACCGCCAGAGAGTAGAATTTCCACAACATCTGGCCAGACCGATTAGAGGCGAAACGTTTTTCGCCCGCGATCTTTCTTCCAACAACTCGACGCGTGTGGAGGTTTTGCGGAATTCTTAATTGTGCAATAAGAAATACTCAATCGCTCGCCACCACCGGAGTATGCTGACTTCTTTCAGGCCTTAAACAAAAATAACAATAAAAAACGGTAGGCAAATGAGGGGCGAAAAAAAAAAACCCCAGCGCGCTAAATGGAATTCTTCGGATGCAATTAATTAGCCGATTTTATGCGGATCTGGAAGTTCACGCGGTAGGGAAGCAATTATGGAACCGTTTGGTTTTTTAAGATGATCGCAAAAGATTTGAACGGATTGAGAAGTGATTTCGATTTGAGATTTTCCGGAGTGATAGGCTTTGTGAGGAAAGATTATTTAATAATATCATAAATCCTCTCAGTTTTGGTACAAAACTAAAATATAACAAGCGTTGTGTAATATGCAAACAAACAAATTACTTTACAAAGATTATATTTGAAGATTTCGAATGTCACAGTTGATTTATCTGTTAAAAACCAATTTACTCACGCTCGGGCAAACCACGCCGCCCTAATATGTTGCTGTATTTGCATGACAAATTGTACAAAGACAAGATTTTAATTCGATCGTCTTGGTTTTTTCAGCTTTGATTTTGAGGTAATGTCAAAGAAAACAAGAAAACTGGTGAATTTGACTTCACTAAAAAAGAAATCAAATATTGGTCGAATATGTAAGTTAGAGTCATATACATAAGAAAAATGATGGATATGTACATGAATCTATCGATTTTTAGCAACTATTCTGAAAAAATATCCTACAAAATCTTTAAAAACGTTACTTAACCACCTTTAGGTGGTTGGTGCCTTCCTCACATTTAGAGGGTAATGCTATCCAAAATTGATGCAAAAGGGCGGACCATTCAGTGTTCTATCAACTTGATTCATTATTCATACCATCAGATTGGGTAGTCAGATTTTCATAATTCTAATTTCGTATAAAATGTGAAAACTTTTGATTTGTGCCTTCAATTTAAAATGCAATATGAATCGATAATTTTATAAACAAAACTAGTTTTAACAAAGTTCAGGCAAAATTGTGACTTTTTGACAATTATACCTAAAATTTACATGTATTTTATTGAAAAGCTTATAAACATAGATCACCAAATGGTACAATCGACGTAAAAATATTTTTTAAATAGTGGCTTACCACAGTAACCTTAACAGTGGGAAAATATTCCAAAATCAAATTGAATTCGAAGTGCCAAAAAGGGGTAGGCAATTACGTACTGTGTGAATTTATATTCTTTTGTGTAGATTTCAATCCTTTTTAAATGGAAAGTGCAAAGATTCTTTCTCTTTCTTCTTCCTTTCTCTCCAAGATAATTTATGTTAATGGAAAGGTCAACATCCGTCACTTTCTAACATTCACTGCTCTTAAAAACACTCACAAATTCAAAAATTGAACTAAAAACCCAACCGGAACCGGACCAGAGGCAGAAATCACTTGCTCGCCTCATTGTTTACCCATCACTCTATTTTGGTCAACCGCGACGACCTCCTCCGCGCGCTCACTTTTTGTGCAAAAACAAACGCGCTTCATTTCCCGTTGGTATAGTAAATAATGCAAAAATCTCTGCGTTGATCCGATTTTCCCCAGACCCAGCGTAAATCTTGGCCGCGTCGCGGACGCGGGTGTGACCAACAAATTCCGGACACATTTGCCTCTTGCCTTTGGTCTGTTCCGCTCCACCGTCGTAGAATCGGGTATTTTGGTCTTAATTTTTATGCTCGGGGTTGTCCGCAAATTACGCTGATCTGTTTTCATAATTTCGGTTCGGATCTTCTCCTGCGAGCACCAACGTACTTTATGGCCACCCCCTCTAACCGTATTTGCGTCCAAACAGTCCGGTCCATGATGCTCTCCCGTGTGATGGATAGACCGTAGTAAAAATAAATCTTTCTTTTTGGCGGGTGCGCAGCGCACCCGCGTACAATTCACCAAAAAAAAGCAAAGCAAGCTTCGGCTTCGGCCAGACCCAATTCCGGCCACGCTCGAATGCTCAGGGAGTCCCGGCCGTCATGTTCCGTTCCATGCCGAAATCTTTCGGAAGAACCGATCGACTTTGTTGCAATACAGTTAATTACGGCTAATGTGGTATTGTCTTAGTTTTCGGCTTCCCCCCACTCCCAATCCATTATTCGGAACCATTCGACTGGATTCAAATTCCGGTTCTGCGGTGAGCTTTCGATTTTGCTATACATTTGTTTGGGGCTTGTTCGTACGTGTTTGTGTGTGAATTTTGTGGTACCGAAATAATTACGAAATTAATCAGCGTGTATGGTTTGGGGGCTCCTTTCCTGTGGCCCAAATTACCGGTTCATAATGGGTGATGGAAAACTGTGCAAAGTAGGCTTCGACCACTTTCCACAGAATTCACTTTTATGAGAGTGCAGAAAAAATGGAAAACAGAAAGTCATCCTAGCAATCGAATACCTAAGCCCACTAAGCTCACAACTTGAAGCCAATTATCGACTGTAAACAACGCTTACAATTTTACACCAAGGAGGTAAACAAATCTGTTCCAAACAAGTGCACCCACTTGAGACACTTGCGTTATCTGCCGATGCATCATCGCCTGCTGCGCGATTCCTTCTGCACCTTAAAATAGCACCTTTATATCCAAGTTTGTGTCAAATGCAAATGTGTGTTTGTGTGTGTTATCAGCAAAACAAAACTGGGTTGAGTCTGTTGCACTGCGATAAAATTAATTTCTCTTTGAACTGTGATGAACAGTGGTTGTTTTTGAATGCCAACTACGGAGCAACTGCAAGACTAAAAGCGAACTTTTGCCTTTCGTTTTTTTCTGTTTTTATTTTTAGACGTTTCACAGGAGCTCTAGCGACCCCTCGCATGGATTGAAGGTAAAGAGCACAGAAAAAAAAATGATGGTAATATTCATCAGGAAATGGTGACAGATTTTGTGGCAAAATAAATGATAAATTTTACCTCAGAAAATGATGAATTTTCATCAGTTTTTGATGAATATTCATCAGGTTCACATTTTTACACATTTTTTATGTAATATTACACAAATAAAGAGGTAATATTCAACCTACCAAATTTTCAACATTCCAAAATTCAACTTTTTTTTTCTGTGAGTGACGGGTTTTTTGGAATTGAATGGTGCTGGAATTTAAGTATGAGTTATCAGCTGGAACAATTTTTAATGTAATTCTTATATTATCGAAGTCCACACAAGTCAACAAATTTTTTAAGTGGTTTTATTGATTCGAACATGATACTGAATTGTTTGATTTTTTTTATTAGTTTCGTTGTTTTAAATCGGGTAAAATGTAGTGAACAAACAATAAAATGTTATTATTTATTATTGTAAAGTAAAAAAGTTCACGCCCGATTTGATAACTAGTGCGTCCATCCCGGGAATTCCCGGGACAAAATTTCCGGGATTTTTCCAAAACCGGGAATTCCCAAATCCCGGGATTTTTTAAGATTTGTCCCGGGAATTCCCGAAATAAAAAAAGAAACAAATTTCTGTCTTGAAATTCAGAATTATTTGTGGAGATAGATGAACAAGTATTCACTTAGTAATCGATAAGAATTTTAAAGCATTTAAAATAGTATTCGGTATCTATAAGTATTAATTTGAATTATTAGGGAAAATTTATTTTACAAAATTTTTGTGTACTGATCCGCAAAATGCCTAGCACTTTAAATATTTTCTATTTAATTTTATATATTTTTTATTTATTTTTAAGTTTCAAAAACTTAAAAAGACTTGGTATAAAATTTACGTATAATTATGATAAGAAATTTGAAAAATATCATATTTAATTATTTTTCATTGAACACCAGCATCTGACAAATTTAGCAAATTAAGACAGCTGTTCAAGCTTTTTTTTTGTGAAATGTTTATTTTTTAAACTGATTTTCTTTTATAAACAGAACAAAATAATTAGTACACCGATTTTCAAATTTATTGCTATAAATTGCGGACTGCAGTCCCGATTTTCCCCAGTTGGCAAGACAGACATAAAGATATTTTGTAAAATATGTTTTATATAAAACATGAAATTCTAAACATATCTTAAATTTTACATTGACTGTCGCCGTTGTCGTTTCTTTTTTTTTAAGACACTTTCAAAGATTTTGTTTGGCTTACTAGTCATGTCATATTAAAAAATATACTAAATATATTTATAAGACTTATTTAATTTTATTCACTTTAGATTGCACATCAAAGATTAAAAATATCAATTTTTAAATTCTTTAATGCTATCTAAAAACTGCCGTATTTGATAAGATTAAAGTGTAGATTATCACCAATTAATTGTATTTAGCTTATTCTATGATTTAATGCTTGAAAACATAACAAACTTACGGCTTGAATTTCAATAGGGCCAAATAAATTTAAATATGTATTTTTTTCCTTTTAAGTGAGTTTTTTTAAATTTGACATTGAAACTAAATTAAAACATGATTCATAACATTTTTTTAGGTTTTGAGTAAGCATTCTATCAAAATCTGATGATTATTTTTAATTGATTATTTTTTTTTATTTTCTTTTGCATTCTCTGTCAACTTACATCAAATCTAAAAAAATAATTTCCAGACTCCAATTCGAAATTCAGGAAATTTCGCTGATTGGGATAATTTTGATCCTTGATCACGAATTAGGGTATTTTTTTCGTCTTTTAGGACTTTCCTAATTATTCTTGGAATACTTGGCCAAATATTGCTTCTGGTCTTTTTGATCACATTTTAACAGCTATTAATTAGCATTTGTTAATATTATCAACAATTTTTTTATTAAAAATTATATTTCGAATTGATATCAAGTTAAAGTGTTTGAGGGTTTGGGGTATTTTGACAGAAATTTCAATTAGAAGAATAAACTTTCAAAATCTTGAATTTCTGTTACTAGAAAATATACCATAGTAAGCAAAACATAATAATGTTGAAAAAGTCATTAGTATGGAAAGTTTGCCAAATTTTAAGTTTTGCTTTTTAGGTTGAAATACGAGAATTCGTAAAGAATGTACCACCGAAACTGAATTAATTTTGATATTCCAGCATAGAAAGACAAAATATAATACAGTATAGGTAACTCTAACAATGCCAATATATAACAGGCTTAATACTGTTCTTCCAAATGCTAATTAATTTTCTACAATAATCATGCACAAATTCTTGTAAGCTCTCTTCCTTAGTTAAACCTTTCAACCGCTTAAAATAAGCACATTTCATGCTTCAAACTAATTTATTTCGACCCATTTCGGGAGGGCCCGAACTTTCAACAGTCTCGTTGACTTAAAATTCCAACAACTGCTCCTCCTTCTAACGCGGCGCAACAACTTACCCAAATTTCAAATTCCACAACAACTCTTGGCTTCTATGTTTTTTTTTTTCACAAAGTCATGCACTCACTTATTCGTCCAATTCTCCCTGTATTTTTTGGAGCATTAGCTGTGATGACCCGCTCCCTACGCGTGACTCGACGCTCATGTCCAATTTAGAAACGCCACCAGGTTCACGCAAACGGTCAGACAAATATTGGATAATGAGTTTCAAACAAGCGGGAAGAGCGATCTCTCAGCGCCTCAGCACAGCATCCCATCAGCATGATCTGATGCGGGAGAAATCGAGTTTAATCTCCGGTCCCCCAAATTGATCTCCCTTTTCATTCCGATGTGCGTGTGTGCTCATTGCATTGTTCGTGCATCTTTCGTGGTGTTTTTGGTTCTACTCTCTCGAGTCGTCTCAGAAAAAACACCGACTTAGTTCTGCTCCCGCAGACAAAACAAGCCAAACGAACGGCTTGAGACTAGAGTGGCGTTGGATGTGCGCGCGCGCGTTCGTTTATTCCTTTCTTTCTCAAGATCTCTTCTAGTAGGTAGTGGCGGCGGAGCGCGTGATCTCGAAGCAAGTGTCTAAAGCGCAAAGGGCACTGTGGGATATTTGTTCAAAATAATGGTTGACAAAAACATACAATAGGATTGATGCAAGAAAAAACATTAATTTTAATTGCGCAATCTGATAATGTAAAATCGAAAGATGTATTGGCAATTGTCTCATTAAATTTCAAATAATTTCAGGAAAGTTTATTTGGCAAAACACAATTCATATTTCGCTAAAATGAAGAAAAACTAATAACTCATGGTTTTTTTTTTAAATTTGGTAACGTAAATTTAATCAATAATATTTATATTTTTTATACATTAAAAAACATACAATCATTAAAACATTTACCGCCTGACCCATCTACTATTTTTTTATAAATAGTTCGATTGCTTCAAATTTCAACTTAAACTTTTGTTTAAAATTCTTAAAACCATCTGATTCATTTGCAAATTTTGAAACTTTTAATGGAAGTTAAAACAGATCTCTTCTTGTGCAACTGGATTATTTAATTTTATCCAACAGAATTTTCTAGATTTCATTTGTCAGATATTTTTGGTCAATATAAATTTAAATTAGTAAAATATAATGCACAGAAATCGCTCTAACAATCGTTTGGAACTGAAGTTGACAACATAAACATTTTATAGTGATTTTAGTGGACAAAAAAAATAGATTTTGGTGATTTATTTCTTTTATTTTTTCTATTCTATAAAATTGATGTAGATGGACCAATTTGAATGTAAATCTTTATCCATTTGCAATATACAGTATGTAAAAAAAAGTATTTACACCCCTTGGGCACTATGCACACTTTGTGATCAAACATGTAAGCAATTTAAAGTTTGACAGAAACCTAGTACTACGTTTTGTTGAGAAACTCATGCCGAACATTTTGCTATAAAAAGCTCATGTCCCTAAAAAGTTATATAACAAATACTATTACAGAAATCAAAATAGGTACAAAAAAGTTTGTACACCTTTCGAAAAATTAACATAAAAAAAATATTTGTTGACAAATCACCATAAATCCAGTCTCCCAACTTAAAATAGGCATCCTTGACTGATTAAAAAAATAATTTGGATTGAATATAAAGTTTACTAAATACTTAGTATCAAAGTTTATATAGGGGAACTATGCCCTTTCTCAGCCTATTTCTATTATCGGCCTATCAGCACTTTGATCATGAATTACAGCTTTCCTAAAGCGTTTTTGTCTGTTCCAAAGTAATAAATAGCTCAAGTAAAAGTGAGCAAGCAACTCTACATTGTTGATACATCAGAAAATGTTTAATTATTAGCGGAAAACGGCAAAAGTGATGAGAATTGGTCGAACGGCTTAGAGTGATTAAAATGGGTATATTTCCCCTAACTCTGGAAACTCTGTATAAAACTTATCTAAACTAAATTTTGCAAATTTTTAATTTAACTAAATGTCAATATATTACCATAGAATAAATACAATTCTGAGATTTTAAAATCTAGGATTGATTATATAAAAAAAGTCAAATTATCCAACATAGGAACACGTACATTAGTAGAAACTTAAATTTTTTAAGAAAGTTTTTTTAGTTCAATGATGAACGAAAAATTAAAAGGGTATCGCCCGTGACAAGGTGATGAAGATACACTGAAAAACGCATTTATAGTTCTTATTACAATTTCAACTCTCAGCAATATTCAGCAAATTAAAACATAAAAAAAAATATCAAAATAAGAAAATTCCAATATCAAGCAAAACATTTCCAAAAAATGATATTTTGTATCCATAAAATCTTGAATATGAAGTTTTTTCCAAAATATTTGAAAAAAAAATACTTATCCGAAACATTTTTTTGTTTTCCTCTTAGGAGATTATTAATTTAAATATCAACCTATATCTCTTCCATTTTTTCACCAAGGAGTCATTTTCTTAAATTTCGCAATTTTTCGATATTTTCAAAATTTTATTTATTTATTAGGATTGTTCATGTATTCTCGATGTCAATTTTACAACAGCTAGCCTCCATAAAGTTTTGCGGCCTGGTCATAAATAATGAGCATATGAATTTCCAAAAATATGTTGGGCAAAGTTGAAGTGCAATGGGGAAATGATTAGAACTTTTCAAGAAAAAAAATATACACGGAAAAAATCTAAGTTTTTGAATTCACTTTTTATCAGTAAAAGTTAAATTTTTTAATTTTAATTTAAACTTATTTTCAATGTTTTATATGTTGTAGAGATTTGAAAAAGCATTTTTGGCGTAAGACAAATTGCAAAATCTGAAAAAAAAAACGATTCAAATAATAATAATTTTAAAATTTAATTTTTTTAATGAAAATCTAGTTTGGCTTCTAATTTTTTTTTGATAAAGTGCACTGCACTTTATAGGCATTTTTAAGCTAAAGTTTTAAAAAAAGTTCAATTTTTGCCTTTTTAAATATATTTTTTGAATGAAATTTATATGGTTATTGCGAATAGGCACAACTTGATTACGAAACGAATTTATTATTTTTTTAATGTATTTTTCTTAGGAGGTCGTTTGATTTTAATATGAGCCTATATTACTTCTGTAGAATTTCGCTCATTTTTTGAAATCGCAAAAAAAAACCATGCAAAATGACTACATTTAAAACTTTCGACAAAGATTCCAAATAAAACAAAAATAGAAGGTCGATTTGCGAAGAGGTAGATTTATGATCTTTTTTGAAATCATGGGAAAATAGTGAAAAATAAAATACACTTGAAATTTGCAAATAAAGTAACTTAAATTCTCTAAATGCACTGACTTTGATTCAAAATCATGTCATCCAGTGATTTCGCATTCGCATCGAGATGCTTCAAAATCTTTTCATACTGCAATATTTAAAAAATGTCAACTTTGTCCACCTTCCAATCCCACCGTACACAGCCTCCTTCGACGACACCGCGACCATCGCGCCACGCTGAGCGCCGCCGCCGGCTTAACCGTCGTAACAGCAGGGTGGCCACCGCCAACACTTGCCAACTCATTGCCTCTCCCCTGCCCCAGTCTTTTCAATCTTTTTTAGGGTTGGTTACTCTCTCCTGCTCAGTTCAAGCCGGGACTTTAAACACGCACCACACCGCGGGGGAAAATTTCGGTCAAACCGGAACGGAAGTGGTATCTTGTGCGTGCGATTCTTGAATTGTCTTCTGGAAGACGCGTTCCAAGTCAATCCGTTCAAATGGGCAACCTCCGGCTGGAAATTATCCACATCCTACTCTGTCTGGTGTTCGAGGTGTTCACCTACTTTGTGCTGTGCTTCAACCTGATCCGAACCTACCTCGAGCAGCGGGAGGCCACCAGTGCTATAGGCCGGTCGTCCCCGGTTGCGGTGCGGTTCTGAGGGGCAATCTCCGGTAAAGAAGTTTCCACGTGTGGGGGTCCATGTGTTGATTGTTTGTTTGATTATGGGTAAAGTGCAACGCAGAGGAATGCGCGTTGGAAAATTTTGAGCAGTTTAGTGTGCAAAAGGTGATGAGGTGGGAAAATGTGATGAAAATGAGGAAAACCAAAACGAACAGTTTTCCTCTGTTTAATGTGAAAAGAGTGTGTTGATTTTCGTCTGTGCCTCTAAAAATAATCATTTTACGATACTGACTTGGATCGGGTTAGACGTGTGTGAGCAGATTTGAATCTTGATGACGTGAGATGTCAGATGATGGTCGAGATGTGATTAGAAAAGTTTACATTTTTGATTTTTTTTTTCTGAAATTATGAATTTATACACCATTTTTGATTCTGAAAACTTGAATGAGAACTTCGATTCTAGCAGTTTTTGCTTTTTTCTACAATGTTTTACTTATGGGAGAACTGTCATTTATACCACTCGAATCCGGAGCTTACTTTGCAATATTTAATCCACGAAAAATATTTACAACTGAAATTCTTCGTCATCCATGTGAAAAAGTCTTTAAAAACTTTAAAATTGATCGAAAATATCAAATTTCTAAAAACATGTTTGATCCATTTCAAATAACCATGCGGGGCAATATGCACCCCAACTTTGGGGCAAAATGCACTGCAACAAAGGGGCAAAATGCACCTCAACAACGGGGCAATATGCACCGGGTTAAAGCAGTTTTCACTAGTCACCACTAGATGACACCGCTGTTTTTACATCACCCATCACGTGTTTTGCAGAAAATTGATTTAAAAATACATTTTTTAATGTTTTTGGACTCATCTATCTAATGAATAATGAAGATTATGGCAAAAACTATATAAATCAACACTTACAATATCAATAAATGCTTTTTATATTGTCCAAAAATCATATTGAAAGTTCAATGAAAATTATATGAAAACACATCATTTTAAAGTTTTGCAAAAAACTTAAGATTTTTTCCCGGAAAATTCTTCCCAATACAGGGGGTGTATTTTGCCATGGAGGTTCATATTACCCCCTCTCCCCTAAATTACAAATAAATTAAACAAGAGTAGATTTGATTTCATTGGCAATTCATAATTTTTTTTAACTTTATCTTGATGTTACTAATTTCAATTTTGTTTTGGATTTGCTATTTTCATGTGTTGAGGATATTCATCCTTTCTGAAAATTACTGGTTCTGGTTTTATTATTGTTTGCATTTTTTAAATCGCTTTTAAAACATTGTAATATTTTTCTGTTTAGTCAATTTTTTTGTTAATTTCATGTCACTCAACTTCAGCAGAAGTCAAGACTACCACTTCAAATGGGCCAAACGTTCAATATTACGGTCATTTAAAATGTTAGTCTTGATTCCAAAATAATTTTTTCGAAAAGGTCATAAAATTTCGCAAATGCTTCATTTATCAATACTGAAAATTAGACCATTAGTTGCTCAGATTAGAAAATGTGAGAATGTTTGGATGGGACTTAAAAAAAACAATTTCCCTGTTTATTTTTCTTTTATGGAACTGTATTTCAGTAACCATAGGTCCAATCTACAATGTCTCTTAGGCAATTTTAATGGAAATTTTCTGAACTTTTTGAAAAAAATATTTAAAGGAATGGACAATCAGGAACACCTGGGTGCTGAATAGTGGTTCGCAAAACGGCCTCAATTTTGAACTGTCAAAGTGGAACCAATTTACTGTTCGCCAAAAGTAGAGAGTATTGTTATCGATCATACAAAATATTTCTTTTTTTGCAGGAATGACAAATTTGTGGCTTTTGAGGACCTGGAGTTGAAGTCAAGAAATCTTAAGAAAGTTGAAGGGAGATCGTCATTTTTCTATAATTATGAATGGAAGTTGTTTATGGAGTCGGTGCGGTTGTATCCATTCAGAAGCTGTCTTAATTGTTTGATTCCGTTTGAAAACCTGCTGGCTTAGTCAAAATTTTCTCTGCTTGTTGTATCAGCTTCGCTAGAATTAGCGATGTTTTTTCGCTGGACTAGGAAGAGCTGCATGATTCCAAAATCAGCCAGGAAATTTATCTGCGACAACGCAGAATGACACTCTCGCCGCAGTTCGTCGTCACCCGTGAAAAAGAAAAACATCTTCTAACAACCGATCGAAACTTGAAAACACACATAATTTTACAGCAAAAAAGTCCAAAACTAGACAAAATAAAACACATACCACTAATATAAAACAGGTCATTTACCAGTAAGAAAAAAGTCATGCTTGTGCTTGAGCAGCATACTTCTTTGTAGATGTAAACAAAGTGGGATCATTCGAAAATCACGTTACGCATTCTCTCTATTCATCACCCAGAGGAACACTATCTTGAAAAATCTAAAAACGGAATTTTTTAAGACAATAATTTTATTTTTTCAAAATGAACTTTTTTCAAAAAATCATTACTTGGCGGCAATTTGTTTGTGGATACATCTCAACATGGCTCAAAGTTTGTCATAAAAAAAAAAAATTAAAATAAACTTATTTTGGAACTTTTTGTGCAAAAAAAAATTATTTAACAATTTTTTTTCTGAATAGTCCTCATCAATACCTACAATTTTTCCGAAGACACCAAATCGATCAGAAATTTTCATCAAAAGTTTTCGAATTTTTTAAATCATTTTTGTATGGACAGCTGCCAAAATTGTATAGAGCCTTTTATGGGTGAACCAATGACACCAAAATGGCTTCTTTTGTCATAAGGAAGGACTCTACTAAGTTTGAAATTAATGAAAATTATCCGATGTTTCGATTATAATAGGTGTGTTTTTTTTTTAGATTTTTCATTATCTTAGTTATAGGATTTATTTCAAGCTGAACAACCTCATATTCATATCCGTCATATTGGATTACTTATTCCAAGATCGCTTTGGAGAGTTTTTGGGGTCATTTTTGAGCAACATAAGTAGTATTTGTGGTTTGATTATCTCAAGATTCGATTAATCGAAGTAAAACTTTCCAATTCAAAAATGCCATTTTTTTAATTTTTACTGATTATTAGCGGACTATTCTAAAAAAATATAAATTCTTTTATTTATATGAACTGGCCATAATTTTTTTATTTTTTTTCGGACCAAAACATTTCTTTTTTTTTAATAATTTTTCAAGAAATAGACCCTTTGTGTTGTGGATACAAAAGTAAAAATTTTAGATTATCAAGCCAAAACGTCTCATATGCATACAATTCTATAAAGTAGGATCAAAACTACTATCCATAATATCTTAGTTTTTGGCAATATTCGGACATAAGAATAAATGATCTTATAATTAATTTTAATGTAATTGGATATTTTAACAATAAATTTGGCGAGAGAAAGAAAACTTACAAAAAAAAAAAATGGAAATGATATTAAATTTGGATTTAAATTTGTATTTTTAAAATTGTTGAATCGTAATTCTAGTTTAGTTTTCATCATTGAACTAGAAATGTCTAGGTTATGTTACGCTGATCAAGTGCATCTGCCCACAATAGTCTGGTGCCCTACAATTATCCTCTCTAGACGCTAGTCTGTAAATCTTCAAATTTGCATTCTCAGCACTCAGACGAACGAGACAAGTACCGAAACAACTACGTACAAAGTACACGAAAATGACGCTGCACTTGAACCTTTGCGTTTATTTTCTCTCAAGTTTCTCACCGAAAACCCTTTGCCGATGTTTCAAGTCCAAACCCGAGAAACGGCTGGATTTTGCAACAACGTCAAAAAATAGAGCCACAAAGTGGCTGAGAATACAAGCACAAGAAAAATAAAAAAAATAATGACAGTCTTTGCCGCCACCGGACCATCAGTTCACTCTCGATTATCGCCTTCTGAAAGAAGAGGAAAAAGCAAGTCGTTCGATCAACGACCGGTGAGAACATTTTAACATTTTCAACAATAAAACAACACCGCGCGAGCCAAAACACGTCGTCGTAGATTTTCTGACGATAATGATTATAATCATTATGAAAAACAAAAAAGTGGTGGAGGGATGTGGGGTGTGGTGCTCAGATTTAAAATGGCATCACATTGGCGACATCGCTGGCCATTTTCGAGATCGACACACTAACTAGAATCGCGTCAGCTGAGGGGACAACGATTTAGCAGCAGCCGAAGAGAGAGGGGAAGCTTGTAATATTTCATGCTTTAGGAAGGACGGACCGCGGTTTCGGTTGACCGAGTGGTATTTATGATCGCGGCCAACAATTGGTCTGTGGCGGGAATTGGGACAGATTTGAGCTGGTTTTGTCAAGAAGAGACAAGTGGCGCGTCAGCTGGGCTATTGCAGTTGGTGACCGGTTAGACAGTTTGGTCCATTAGTTGGTTTAAGGTCAAAAAGATATCAATTTTATTAAATTTAATGTCACAAATTGCTCGTAAAAAAATTAAAACTTTTTAATGCTTAGTTAAAAAAAATAGCCAAACATTTTCATCTTATTGTCTATGTCCAAAGGTAAAGTGAACCGGCCGCGGGGTCACCACTCTTGGGCCATCAAAACACAGACAGTTGAGTGTCAAGTGGCGGCTAAGGAATCAAGATTTCATTTTCACCTCCTCCACCAAAATAAGTTCCATTCGCTTTTATTGTTTAATTGCAGCGTGAATGACGGAAAGGAAGGAAGGAATTTTTCTTCGTCATTTTTTATGATTTTATTTGAGATCGGGTGAAGAGATGGCTTGATTAAAATACTTGTATTTGTTTGACTTTTTGTCAATTTTTAATAAGACTTTATTTATTGAATTTCTACACAAATCAATAGAAGAACCATAAGGAGCGGCCGTGGCTGACTGGTTACGGTGTTCGCTTTGTAAGCGAATGGTTCTGGGTTCGATTCCCATCTGCTCCCAACGAGAAAGTTAAGAACACATAAATTTGAAATGATGAATATGAACGAAAAATCAAAGTCGCTCGAGGCGGGGTTCGATCCCCCGTCCTATGGATTGGTAAGCAAAAATGCTACCACTAGGCCATGACGACTTGGTGAGCTTGGACTGGAATTAGGAATACTATTACAGAGAGCGGGTTGTGGCGCTATAACCACGGCAAATAGTGTCCAGGGCATTAGTGGAAATACAATGTCCCATCCCAGAGGGTCCCGGAGTACCAAACCTTCTTTGCATGGTGCTCTCAAAGAATACAACCAAAAAATCTCGGAGCGTATGGTGGTGTGTCCCCACGCTTCTTCCTCCCCTGTCGATTCAGAATTGTGTTGTTGTTCGAACACTCTGTGCTCAAACTCAACCCAATTACGAGTCATCTCTGCGATACGGCTTTACGCAGTAGGCCTGGCCGCTTTAACGCTTGTGATGTTTCAATGCATTCTAATGCAATGGCGCACTACAAACGTTAATAAATGACAAGAAGAGTGCTAGGCGTCATCTAACCTAAGGCACTCTCCAGGATCCCTTCGAAAGATTGGCTGCGCTAGGGTCTGATTAGATTAGATTAGATTAGAAATCAATAGAAGAACCATAACCAAAAACACTTCCTACAAAAACCTTTAACGACCGCAAGACAGATGACTTCTCGGCTTGCACGGTCATTTATCATGACTGCTCCGTTGCTGACCGGGGGCAAAACATCCACAAGTACCCGTACAGTGCCCGTTTTTTGATCGTTTGGTCGCCCGAACTTCCCACGACGGCCAAACATGTCTAACAACCGCTTCCATGGTGGTTGTCCAGCTAAACCTTAAACCTTTGCCGCAATTTGAGGTGTGCGAAGGGGTGCGGGACATTTCGCCGAATGTCGTTTCGCCGACGGTCATTTCGCCGAAGGTCATTTCGCCGAATGTCGTTTCGCCGCATGGGACGTTTCGCCGAATGGGACGTTTCGCCGAATTGACAAATAATCGTAAAATAAATATATAGAATGGAAACAAATTAAAAAAAAAAAAATTTTTTGTTTCTTAGTATGTTATTTTTATAAGTTTATGCATTATAACATGCATAAACAATCGCTTAAAAAATAATCTAGTTGAAAAAAATTGTGCGAGTTTTTGAATTCTTTCAAATATAAGCAGTTATTTAATTACAGCAAACAATTTTAAATCATTTCTGTGAGTTTTTGCATTCTTGTCTTCTTCTATATATATAAAAAATTTCGACGGTTTTGTTCGAACGCGAATCAGTTCAGTATGGAGCGTCGGATCGAGGTGCTCTTTGTTGCGTTGGGTTCGTATAAGTCCAAGGAAGGTTCTTACGCCAAAAAGTTACAACTTTGGCCACTCTGGAACGGATTCCGGAACACCAGCCGTTTGTATGGGGAAAGTTACGTTAAATCAAATTTTAATCACAGGAGGCTGAATAAGCAAACAAGCAAGAAACGTCAACAAACGAAATAAGGGCAGGACGAAGTTTGCCGGGAAGAGCTTGTTTTAATATATCATTTCAATTATTTCTGTGAGTTTTTGCGTTCTGTTAACCATGAGCAGTTCTTTTAATTTTCTGCTTATAATTTTGATAAATTTCTGTTAGTTTTTGCATTCTTTGTTTTTTAAGCATATTATTTTTATATTTTTTGTAAGTTTTTGTATTCTTTCCAACATGAGGAGTTCTTTTGATTTTCAGCATAACATTTTGAAAAAATGCCGGTAGTTTTTGCAATCTTTGTTTACTGAGCATATTTTTTAAATCATTTCTGAGAGTTTTTGCATTCTTTCAAACATGAACAGTTTTTTTTATTTTCTGCTTATAATTTTGATTATTTCTGTTTGATTTTGCATTCTTTGTTTTTTAACACCTAAACTCCCAAGCTCGAGAAAAAGGGGGAATTTGTATGGAAATTCCCCCTTTTTCTCGAGCTTGGGAGTTTAGGTGTTAAACAAATTATTTGTATAATTTTTGAGAGTTTTTGCATTCTTTCAAACATGAGCAGTTCTTTTGATTTTTAGCATAACATTTTGGAAATTTTTTGTTAGTTTTTGCATTCTTTGTATTTAAGCATTTTTTTTAATTATTTCTGTGATTTTTTGCATTTTTTCAAACATGAGCAGTTCTTTTGGTTTTCAGCACAACATTTTGCAAAATTGCTGTTAGTTTTTGCATTCTATATTTTTGGTATATTTTTCAATTATTTCGGTGAGTTTATGTATATTTAGTTTTTTAAGCATATTATTTCTATAATTTTTGTAAGGTTTTGCAATCTTTCAAACATGAGCAGTTTTTTTTGATTTTTAGCATAGCATTTAGAAAAATTTCTGATGGTTTTTGCATTCTTCATTTTGTAAGCAAATTATTTTTATTATTTCTGTGAGTTTTTGCATTCTTTGAAAAATGAGACGATCTTTACTTTTTAAATTATTATATTATTACCTAGCCACTCCTTCTCAAGTTTGCATGAGTGAATTACAAGATGGCACTGCAGCGAACAAATAGAATAAATTATACAAAAAAGTTAATTTTTATTCAATTCGGCGAAACGTCCATTCGGCGAAATGACTTTCGGCGAAACGTACCATTCGGCGAAACGACATTCGGCGAAATGACCGTCGGCGAAATGACATTCGGCGAAACGTACCAGATCCGTGCGAAGATGCGCAGCATCCCACGAAATTCGGTGAAAAGCTCCAGAACCGACATAATCGCGATGGTATAATAGTTTTCAATTGTACGGTCTTTTTCTCCCGAATCGAACCCATTATCCGGCGTTTTTCCCTGTTTCCCGGAGGAGCTTTTTTGAGCGGAGGGGAGTTTGGGGGGGATCGAAAAGTAATTAGCCTCCACTCTAACGGAATCGCTACACATCCAGCTCGAACATGTATTCGACACATTTTTCAGTGAAGATTTTTTGGTGGGAAAAATGGAACCGTCATCAAGTAGGCTGGTTTGTCCCAGTAGGCCCATTTAGGGGTTAGAATGGGAGAGAGACTTCTAGAAATAGACCGAAACGATTTCGAAGATAGGCCCAGATCATTAGTCTGACTTTCCTCTGTTTTGAGTCAAAATAATAAACGACCTCATCTTCATCAAACGTCAACAACACACGCCGCGGCGGTGGTGAAAGAGAGGGTCCAAAAATGTAGGCGTCAACCGCGTTGATCGCCACAGGTGATCTTCGCGGTTATCAGCACAGATCTCGGACCGCACAAGATCTCTTCAGGGGCGTTAGTTGTTAGGAGAGTTCAGAGCAGCGGGGTTAAATCGTTGAGACCTTAGCCTGGTTTGGCGCGGACCAGCTCACCACACAATCCAAGTAGCCACGGTACGCGCCGGTCACCACCAACCAACCGACCAACCATTTCAGGGTAGCATAAATCACGTGTCCGTCGTAGAAGGCTGTGAGTTTTTGCCACTAAGAGGCGGTTAATTGGTACGCAGCCATAAATAAAAATCGTTTGAACGTGAACTAAGGAAAATTCGCGTTCGTCATACTGAACTACCTCTTTTTTGATCCCTCGTGACGCAGCTTAGTGTGAAAAAAAGGTGATCGAAATGTGGCTCGCAGTCGAACCGTCACAATTGAATAAAAGTGAAACCGCCAATTAATTATTGATTGTTACGAGAGAAGATTTATTGCACGCGTGATAAGACACCATGAAGAAACATTACAGTGTGGAAATTGCCGGCAAGTACGGCGGTCGATCGCCGTCCAATATACTGGACAAGATCACCAAGCGGTACTCGGCGATCGGAAGCCGGCTGATGCGAAAGTCCCCAGGGCGGAAGAGTGGAGTCGCGGAACCGATCACCGGCAGCTACGACATGAGCGGAGGTCGATCGGATGACTTCCGGCCCGAGATCGGCATCCCGGTGCTGATCTCCAAAACGATGAAGTTCGACTTTGATCAGGCTCCGTCGAGTCGACCTGGGACGCCGGCACGACCCTCGCAATCCCCGGTGCCGGTGTCGATCACCACGACGCGATCATCCTCGGATGACAGCTCGAACGACATCTTTGTCGATGCCAAAAGCTCACTGCCCAACTTGCCCGATATCCGGTTCACGTTCCTGCCCGAGAGCAACAACAACTACAGTACCTACATGGACGAAAACGACAAGGAGAACCTGCAGCGGGTTCGGTCCAAATCTGCCCACAACCTACACCAGCCCGAGCTCCGACTGCACCTGGACAGCGCTCCATCGCTAACCCTCTGCACCGCCATGAGTAACGGAGCCCTCAAAGCTACCTCAGTCACCGTTCCCAACAGCCCAGCGGTAGACAGCATTTACGACTTCCCACGGGGCAGCACCAAGATCGACGAGTCCCCGTACGATCTCGAGCAAGCACATATCATCCTAAACGAGATCGACCTGTCCCTCGTGAGCGAAGGTGACCACCATCACCTGTACCACAACCTGCCCAACGGAAGCCACGTCACCTCGTCGAACGGCGTGCTGCACAACAACGCTTTCGACTACTCCGGAAGCAACCAAAGCATCCACTCCGACAGCACCCAGGAGGAAGAGTTCGACCTCAAGTCCGCCAGCTTCCAGAGTCTGGACGCGAGGAACCTCTTCATGTCGATCGAGGAACTCGACGAAATCACCCGCCAAATCAACGAGTCGGACATCTTCAAGGAAGCCGAAGAACCCAACGAGTACTGCGAGCATCGCAACCAGCTCCATCCAAGTGAGCGGCGACTGACGCTGCTCAAGAACAAAACCGCCCCAAAACACTTTATCGACTTTGACAAGAAGAAGGCCAAACTGACGCGCAAGTGGAGCGGGTTCAAGCACTGGATCGGCGAGGAGCAGGACAAGATCAAGGAAGTGGTCCAGAAGCATGCCGCGATGCAGCGGGTTGGGGGGAAGCACGGTGGTGGGGGCGAGAGCGAAGTGGGCAGTGAGTCGGATGCCGTCGCGGCAAGTGCGTCCATGCTAGCGGAAAGTGAAACGGGGCAGGGTAGTGAGGCCAAAGATCGGACCAACGACTCCGAGGAGCGGGACGAGTCGCGGAAGCGGAAGTCGTACAGCGCGGAGATCCTGGAGGTGAGTTCTTTTCGTAACTGTCATAAATATGAACCCTGAATGCTGAACTTTTTACTAGTTCCAACATAATCTCCCTCAACACGTGACTTAATCAATCAACTCCGGCTTCTACACGAGCCTACTGCGCGTTCTCATAAAATCAAGATTAATGCGTCCCAAGTGGAATGGCAGCCGGTGCACAAAAATACGCCAACCAACAACTTGTCATCCTCACAGCTAGACTCATCTGGGGGGAACAAAATGAACCAAAAAATAAGGCGGATCCTACATTAAGACATGACATGGGCATTGCGGCACGGGATGTGTGGGAAAATGTTTGTTTTACCACCACGTTTAAAACACACAAGGCACAGATGCTCGGTTGGTTTGTTTTGCAAGATTTTTATTTTCTTCCGTGACACGGCGGCTGGTGATGTCACACGTGGGAGAACAGTTCGGGAGAGCAAGTGCATCTGGGGGTTACAGGTGGCGGAAATTTTGATTTGTTTTTAATTTTTGCGCGCATTAGGATTAATAACAGTCCAAACTCAGTAATCCGAAGCTCCTGTTATCCGGAGTTTCGATTATCCGAAGTTCGATTAACCGATGATTTTTTATGAGACTTCGAATAATCAAATCATGAACAAAACATTTTTTTCATATTTTGTAAAATTTCTTGCTGTTCTTGTTAACATCAAATTCGAGTCCTGCCATCCCATTTTAGTCAAATTTCAAAGGTGGAAACCAAATTAAACTACCAAATGCATTTTTTCAATGTCTCATCGCTGCCATCTTGGATCAAAAAAAATAATCCCTTTAGAGTACAGAGCCATAGGGACCATCCACAAACCACGTGGACACTTTTCTCGAATTCTCAACCCCCTCCCCCTCCCCCCCTCGTGGACAATTATCCATACAAAAAAAAATTTATATGGAGCGTGTACCCCCATACCCCCCCCCCCCCTAAAGTGTCCACGTGGTTTATGGATGGTCCCATATTAAAGATCGACAATAAAAAATAAGACACAGAAAAAACTTTTTTTTCTTGATTCGATTATCCGAAGAATCCCGAAATTTCCCAAGGCCTTCGGATAATCGAGTCTGAACTGGAAATTGATTCAGTTGATTGCACCTAAAATTTCATTGAAACTTAGATGTGTTTTGAATATTTATTTACTCCTGATTTTTCGAGCCGATTTTGAAGGATCAAAAAGACAAAAACTTTGAAAAATATTTGCAACAGCCTTAGGACTTTTAAAAAAAAGATAGGTACCATAAACTGGGGTGACTTTGGTAGCCCGGGGTGACTTTGATAGGTTTTTCAAATGCCCGTCAAATTAATAGCTAAACATTTTTGAGAATTTTGAGCATGTAAGCATTAAGGGATAGCTTACTATCGAACATATATGCAAAAATACGACCGTTACATTGGTTGTATCAAAATAAGTAGCCAAATCTAATTTCTATCAATGTCACCCCGGGCTATCAAAGTCACCCCAGTATACGGTATGATGAAATAAGTCCCACTTTTATTTATTTTTTTAAGACTATGAATTGAATTTCCAAAATACATATTTTTTAATTTCTGTTTTTCTATATGTTTTAGTGGACTATAAAATACATCATCTAAGCCATAGTGCGTAAAAGTACAAAATCTGGTTTAGGATAAAGGATTATTTTAAATCGTGTTTTTTGGAAAATGTCGAAAACCTGGACAAAAACATTAAAAATCAAAAATTTAAAGCAAAATTGAACATGAGATCGAAAACAAAAAATCTCGAACAAAATAGTTTTTGAAAAGCTTGGAAAATTTCCTACAATATGCTCTCTAGAACTTTGAAAATCTGACAATTAGTTCAAAGTCCGATTTTAATGTTAACAAATTAAACTTTTGCGAAATTTTCTGATCTTTTCAATAAAAATAATTTTAAAATCAAGATTTTCTCTTAAGAAGATCTAGAAATAGATATTTTTGAAAATTTGAAGCTTGAACCAAATTATAAAATGTTTGAAATATTTTAATTGAAATGGCTGAGAAGATGTCTTTTTTAGTCCCCTAAAACACCTCAATTAAAAGTATTTTAAGAATTTAACTTTTAGCGATAAAAAATTTTATTGTAAAAAATTCCCGAAACGTCCTAAACCTACAACTTTGCCGGAACCACCAAATCGATCAGAAAATCCCTTCTCAAGATACAGAATTTTATACATTTACATACCCATTTTGTATATCCAGCCCCCAAAGTTAAATGAAGACTAGGGTGCCCAGAATATGGGACTTTTTCTCAAAATCTTGCTCCACAAGCTGAATATTGTTCCTTGAGCTTTTTTAGGACTTTGGGACAAATATGAGCAAAATCGGTCAACATTTACTCATTGATACTCAAAGGTGAAGTTGGTATGGGAAAAATCGAAAAAAAAATGTATGGAAAACCCAATTTTCTTACGGTTTAGTCTGCACGGTGCGCTACTTCCATCCAAATATTTCTAAAAGTGAGATTCTCATTGGAAATTTATTTCTCTACTATTTTGTAGAACATACCAAAGCTGTAAAACTCGATCCTGAAAAGTTATCAGCGATTTAAAAAAAGTCATTTTTGCATAAAAAAACATTTTTTTCACAAACTTTAGGCTCGGGTATCAATGGGTTAATCTCTACCAATTTTGCTCAACTCATTATGCAAAATGGCTTCTTTTGACATAAAATTGTTTTGAAATTGAGTTGAAAATTTCAAATTTAAATAACCTTTTTTTCGATAAAAAAAAATTAAAATGAGAGTTATCAAAGTTTTTCTCGCTGATGTAATTTTAACCTGGCTACTGGAGTAAAATTCCACAATTTTTAGGCATGTCCCAGAACATTGCTAGTATTACAACAAAAAGATAAATTTCGGTTTATTTCATAATTAGGCTTGGTTGCATCAGATCGAAACATCAACCTTGTAAGAAGCCCGTTCTTTTTCGGTAACCTTCTATAAAACAGTCCAAAAATGCAATGTTTTGCAAGTCCACCCTTGAGACCGCGTTCTGTTTTCGTCCACAACAACTGAAACAATTTTCGAAGTCACGTCATGTCGGCAGCCATCAGAAACATACATTCTATTTTCGAGGGTAGCATGTTTCGTTCATGTAAACTACTTTCGATTTGTTCACATCAATAATATAACACCCCCCAAAAATACAAAAACCGATACCGTTCATCGATAAGCAACCAAAATGCTCCCCCTTCTCCGGAACTCCAACATAAACATTGAACCTGTCCAACCGAAACCCGTTAAGCGTCAGCGTTCATTATCGTTTTTATTAATTGAATCATTTCGCAAAGTTTAGTGCCAAACGTCGTCGGCTTCTTCCGCGCACAAGACCTACTTTTTATCCCAAGCAGCAGCGGACTCTCTTAAGCCGCGACTTATGAGTTTTTAGCGCACTTTCTCGCCAGAGAGCTGAGAGTTTCCTCCGCGAGCAGAGTGCATGTGTGTGAAGCGCGTGAAGATGGCATTTAATTTTGTTAAATTTATAAACACACACTCGCGAAAAGGCCACTCTGCGCGCAGAGGTTTGTTTTTGCTGCATTTTGCACCGTCAACGTCGTTGGTGCTCGCACAGGTGGAAAAGAGGAGAGAAAAAAAGCGATCCTGAGAAAGAGGGTCGCGAATGCAGTATTTTACCTTGAACGACATTGAGCGGGGACCTTTCTTTGCGGATTTTGTTTTTTTTTCCTTATTTTTGTGCAGTTATGCTGGTTTTGCGGTGCAAATTAGCGTAAATGAAACTATTTTTGGGATTTCGAAAACTAGGAAAATGTGTTTTTATTTGCCTAATGCAATGCAAAGATTTATTATATTTTATGATATCCTTCAAAATTATCCAAAACCATTACACATCACTTTTTTAAAATATTTAAATTGAAAAGTAATCAGCCAAAACCGAGTTTATACGTTGTTTTTATTGTCACTGATTGTTTGTACATTTGGACTGCCTAGTTTCTCACGGGTTTTGGGAGATTATTTTTAACATCTTTTGCTTTATAAATCAAAAAACGTCTGTTAAATTGTTTTATTTCTTCTTTTTTTATGTTTTATTTCTTTATCTAAGCAAATTTTAAATAATAAATAGCATGATTTCCTAAATTCATCATTCTTTCATATTATTAGTTTTTTTTTCGAAATGTCATACAGTTACTGTTATATGTTTTGTTCATTTAAACACGAAAATTATCAAAAGGTTACATTATTAACTAGTTAGCATGTATGTATATAACATGAAATTGCGTTAAAACAAGTGCAACAACCGAACGGTTCTATTTTAGAATTCCGTTCTCCAGAATTCGATTCTCCAGAATGCTATTCCCCAGAAATCCATTCACCAGAATGGAACATTTTCCAGAATTCGATTTCCCAGAAATGTTTATTTATGTTATTTTATAAAAAGAAATAAAGTATTTTTTTGCGAGAATTCCGAAATACAAATACAATTAAAATTTTTGGCGAATGGGTTTCTATGGAATAGAATACTGGGGAATTGTATATTTTGGGGAATAGCATTCTGCCGAATGGAATTCGAGAGAATGATTAGATTACAGGGTGGCCATTCAAATTCCATTTTCAAATTCCCGACTTCTTCCAGATCCATAAATAATAAACATTTTTTAACCTACTCATGTCTATAACAAGTCAATATCATCGAACAGAATTTGAAATCAATTTAAAAAAAAACAAACTTTTGAAAATTACAGAGAAAACAAAAACTTAGCAACAAATTAGTAAAAATACTTCAAAAATTAAAACTCTCATGATTTCGATTTACAGAAAAAAACAGTTTTTTTCTAAATTATCAAAAGATTTAAAATACATACAATTTTGAGTTTTATTTTGAAAATTAACGAACATAACAAAAACAATGTTAAACATCCATCTCCGTCCAACATATTTGCTTGAAAATGAAATTAAAAAAAGTAAAAAGTAAAGTTTAAATTTCATTGTTATTTTGCAAGAAAAAGGCTTAAATCATAATTTCAGTTATTATTCTTTCAACGAATCAAAATACTTTAGAAGTCATGTAAAAATATGGTTTTATCAAGTTTCCTTCTAAATTTTGTAAGTTTTGATATTCAATTTGAGATCAATGTTAGTATTTTATTTATTTATTTATTTTTTTCGATGCAGAAGCCAGTTAAGTTAAAATGCATTTTTTGCATCCAATTTTAAGCAAATTTTTTGAAGAGGCAAATTGTATAAACATGTTGGTAATGCCTTAATTGGAATTTGTTGAATTATTTTTTGTTATTATTGAAAACAATGATTAAAAAGTGAAAAAGTTTTTTGTATTTCATTGGACGTTAAGTTTTCCGATAAATAAAACATTTTATAAATTTTTTGACATATTCAAAAAAAATACGGGAATCAAAAACTATACATATTTTTGCAACGACTTAATAAATTAATGGTCATAATCGATGAAATTCAGCTCCATTTTCAAATTGGGTTTCAAATAGCTTTTTTTACATTTCAACAAACCCATTATGTGGTCACCCCACTACGATCCGTGAAAATGTTTCCACAATCATAATCAGAAAACATCAGAATCTTGTCGAAAATTATATAAACACTAATACTTCGCTTTACCTCAGATCCTCAAATTTCTATTGTTATTTCGTCAGATGTGTGCTATCTTGTGACAACGACCATTTAGTACTATTCGAGAAAATCGATTTTTAAAGTTTGATGATAAATATTTTCAAAACTATGAATGGTATAGCCAAACCTTTTGAAGCAATCGGTTCGTATACTATCGCTTAACAAACGCTCCAAGTTTCAACTGATTTGGTTACACCAGTTAAAAGATACAGTAAATTATGTAATCAAAAATCTGAAAAGCACGTGTCACAAGTGTGTTTCGAAAGTAAAATTGTACTACGTGTCACAAGTGTGCACAGAATTCCCATACAAATTGAAATAGGCTTAAATCAATAGCTTAACCGACTTAATCAGTATATTTTTAAAAACAAAACGTTGCATTGCCTTTAGAAAGTATGTGTGTACTAGGGTGTTTCATCCAAAACCAAAAGTTCTCAGAATTAGGCAAACCGAGGTTCCCCTAGTAGAGGATACCCATAGGGACTCTCATGCCAAATATCAGCCCATTTGGTTGAGAATTGGCCTGTCCCCAGCGGTTTAAAGTTTACATGTAAATTACTATGGGATTTTTATGCTTTTCGTTCAATCGTTCCTACAGGTCCGGGGACAACATGGATTCACTCGGAATAAAGACAGGTGTGTAGGGGATGGTCCAATGAACAAATTCCAGAAGGAATTAGGGTTGTCAATTCTGTCCCCAAGGTGCGCATTGGATCGACGTCCGGTGTCTCCAGAATCAACGATTCACTCTTCAAAAGTACGCATTGTCCTTAGTATGCTATGACGGCTAGGTGAAAATTACGACGCCCCATGGCAGACGGTAAACACGTGGAGAGGCATCGATTGCATTATTATTACAAAATCATCATGTTAGCTTATTAAGAATAGTTCAAATTGTTACAGGAACATCAATAATTATAATTTTATTACTTTAAAGAATGTTTCTGAGCCAAAACTTGAATGTATGCTCTGCCACGTGTTCACCGTCTGCCATGGGGCGTCGTAATTTTCACCTAGCAGTCATAGCATACTAAGGACAATGCGTACTTTTGAAGAGTGAATCGTTGATTCTGGAGACACCGGACGTCGATCCAATGCGCACCTTGGGGACAGAATGGACAACCCTAATTCCTTCTGGAATTTGTTAATTGGGCCATCCCCTACATACCTGTCTTTATTCCGAGTGAATCCTTGTTGTCCCCAGACCTGTAGGAACGATTGAACGAAAAGCATAAAAATCCCATAGTAATTTACAAATAAACTTTAAACCGCTGGGGACAGGCCAATTCTCAACCAAATGGGCTGATATTTGGCATGAGAGTCCCTATGGGTATCCTCTACTAGGGGAACCTCGGTTTGCCTGATTCTGAGAACCTTTTTGTTCGGTTGAAACACCCTAGTGTGTACATAAATTTGTGAAAAACAAGTAAAATTTTCCATATTTTCCAACAACATGTATGACATGTCACAAGTGTGCACGATCATTTTGATGCTAAATTGGTCTATGTCACAAGTGTGTATTGCGATATCCGGGAAACGGAAGCGAGTTTCCAAAATCGGGTTAAAGCGTCTTGTAGTGTTTGTTAAGTATAGCAAAACGTCATCATTAACTCATTTTCGACCAAAATGGTCTATGTCACAAGATAGCACACAGCTGACGATTTATCAACAACTTGTGATTTAGGGTGGTCCAAATCCGGGCTTTCTCGGGGCTACCCCCTGGAATCAAAGATTGACCCATTACTAGGCTAAATTCCAAATGTGTGCTCATTCTGACCACGGGAACCCCTCCCTCTAATCGCTTGAATTTGGTATGAGGAAAATCGTCAAAATGTATGGAGAAAAGCAACTGATGGGTCCAATCTTTGATTCCAGGGGGTAGCCCCGAGAAAGCCCGGATTTGGACCACCCTATTATGATTGCATAAACAAAAATTAAGATGGGTTACCGAATCTGTAGGTGTTGCTAGAGTTTGACCCGAACGGAAATCGTTCATATCATATTAAAACCCCAGTTTCCACTGCAGATACAAATTAACCTGCTCTTCGCCAACCGTACTTCGCATGTCTACACAAACTATTTAATACCTTGAACAGACGGGAAATATGCAAAAGGTCTTGGTCCATAAAATCGCTAAACAAGATCGACAAAACTGGATTGCAACTCTCCGATCTGCAAACTGCAAAAGATTGCCGGGTGCTAGTGCTAAAGATATATGCTTAAGCCACTTTTAATCGAAGGTGAAGATTATTGCCTCCCCTCGGTGGACGCGTGCTAATAATAGCGACTAATCCAGTCCCGCATCAGCTTAGCGCCAAAGTTGCCACTATGTTTATTGCACTCGTATTAGACTAACGTTTTTCTTTTTGTTTCTCTCTTATCTTTTCTTGCAGGTAAGACCAACGCTGCTGACGACGTAGGATTTGTGACTTAATTATGACATCCGGAACAGGTGATGCGTATTCTGGGCACGTGCTTGCAGAAAGTTTGGGAATCTTCAACATTGTAACGAATCTGTTGAGTGTCAATCACCTTGCATTGATTAACGGCGTTCATTGGCACTTTACATCATTTATATCGTTTATAAATGTAAATTTGACACCATCAATCTTTGCTTTCGACATTTATCGGAAAGCAAACTGACAACGGGGGCTTATCTGGCTGAACACGGGAGAAATCCTCGGCATGATTTATGATGGAAAGCTCCCGCGGAAAATCCCCCTTGAGGTAAAACGAATTGCTCTCCAATCACCAGCTCAGTGCAGGAAGTCCAAAAGAATCAATTTAGATTCCACATATCGGTGACAAGTAATATGTTTCGCCGCAAAATTTATTATCAAATTAGAAAGGAAAATCCTATAGCAACTGCAACTGATGGACTTGAGCAGGTTTATGGCTTTTCTCCCTCGCCTGTCTCATTAAAAGTGCCCAGTGCTTCTGGCCAGCTCAAAAGTGGCCACTTTGCAAGAAGAAAAAAAATTGAAAAGCGATGCCACCGCGCACACTTCCGAGGTGGTGGCCAGAAGCAGGTAAAACGAGAAAATCTATTAGTGCAAGAAAAAAAAGTGTCCACAATCAGCCAGAAACAGTCAGACTCAGAGTCTTGAGCGTGATGAGCGCCAACACCAAACTGGTTGAGCGAGAGAAAAAGAGAGTGCGGAAAAAGGAAATAATGGAACGGATCGTCAATCGTCGTCGTTGCAAGTTGGGCTAAAGCGACATTGATTTAGTTTTATGGCGCCTAATGGCTGTCACAATATTGAAGAAATAAATCGACTTTGGTTTGATAAGTGATCGGGAAATTGTCGGCTCGGGTTGATTACGTGAGGTGACCTCGCATGGTTTCGTAACCGATTGGCTAATTACGGAGTGGAGACATCGTTAAATTAAAATCATGGGAGAAATAACACAGGTGAACAAGAATTCTAATAAATTCTTTCGATATTTGAATATGTTTAAGACATTTTTGAAGAAATCACGATCTTGCAGAATTTTTAATCACAAAAAAAAAATAAAAAAGTTTAAAAATTGAATTTACGAGCCATGATTTCAACATTTGAATTCAACATTAAAATGCATTATACACCTGTCCAGTTGTTTTGCAATCATTAGTTTCCAAAATATCCAAGTAATGACGAAAATTTTATTTTTTTGCAATAAAGAAATTTTGCGGTGCTGTACATAGGAATTTCATAAAAATTCAAAACATTTTTAAACAAGCCCAAACATGCTAAATATGATTATCAATGCAGATAATGCATTTAAGATTGTTTTTAAGTTGATTAGACTTATATTTTCATGGAAATTTTGAAGTTTTTTGGAAAAATATTTTTTTTGCCCCCTGATTTTTCAGACCAATATTGAAGGGGGGGCGACATAAATTTTGAAAAATATTTGCCACGGCCTTAGGCCGTTGCAAATATTAGGCAAAGTTTATACCCTCGAAAAATCTCGAAAAAAATTTTTTTGAAGAAAATCTAATTTTTAATGAGTGTAGACTTGCTATCGACTGAAATTAACAAAAAAAAAATTTCGTTTTTAGTATTATTAAATCAATTCAAAAATATTTTGAAAAATTGTAAAGAAACGATGTACAGTACCGCAAAATGAAAATTTCTTCGAATGTTGGGTTTTTGTAATGCAATCATTGAAAAACAACTCGTTCTGATGTGTAATGCATTTTACAAAACTTTTTTCATTGAAATGTGGATTTCATGGCTTGTAATTTTTTTTATAACCTCAAAAACACATTTTTTGAAAACATTGCCAAATTACATGAAACAAGCAAAATCATCAAACCCAGTGTTTTCTAAAAAAATAAGAGTTCTTCTTTCCGATGCTTTTTAAATACTCAAAATTATTTTGACCCTCTACTGCCCAAATTTTTTTTCGAAAATTTTATTTTTCTTGTGTTCAGGAGGTTATTTTGAGCACCTTTTGTTCTACCGAAAACTTTACTTCTCTTGTTTTATGTTTTCTTTTTTATATTTTTAGTATTTTAATTTACATTTATCTTGTTTAGTTTATGTTTGTTTTTGGTATTCATTGGTATATTCTACCACCGCCTATCATTACATTTTGCCTAACTTTTTTTTTCATGTTTTTACAGAATTTTTTCAATTTTTTTGTTGTTTTCACATTTATTTGTCTATAAAATGGCATCATTATCATTTAAATTGTGATAAAAGCGTAGATGCATTCTTTTTACTCAAAATATAGGAAATGTTAGTAAAAAAACACAGCCAAAGTTGACCCCTAAAAAAATGACATTTTTGAAAACATTGGCAAAGTCACATAAAACAAGTAAAACTTTCAACCCACAAATTTTCTAAAATTTTAGCACTTTTAGTTTTTTTACAATGTGGTTTTATGAGAGAGCTTACTGTGCAAACAACATTATCAATATTTTTAATAAAAAAAAATTAACAATATTTGGCCTCAAAGAGCAAAAACATTTTTTTTTTCAAAGCAGTGCTATTAGGTCGAGGTCAAAGAGAGAGGGGAGAAAATAAAGGTTTATTTACCAAATTATGAAACAAAAAGTATTAAACAAAACTAAAATTAAATGCATTCCTGAAACTTCTTTCCTCACGAATTTTTCACAACTGTGGTCTCAAAATATTAAAAAAAAATGAAGGTGTAATTTTTTGCCAATTATTATTAATAAAATTAATCAAATGTTCGTTGTAGATATTTTAGATCGAAAATTTTAATATTAACTGAATCCAAGTTGACTTCATTGATACATTTCAGATCTATTTGGAAAAATTGCTTTGGTTTTACTTTAATTAAATTAATTAACAATTGAGTTTTGTTTCGCTTAAAGTTAAAATAAGAACTTTTAACATTTAATGTTTTGATTCAATGGTATTGTTTTCGTAGCATATACTATAGATTAGTGAAAACCTCATTTTTAAAATGCATTTTCCTAAGAGAACACTTCCCAAAAAATCAATTTTTGTGTAAGAAAATGTAAAGATTTTTTGACGTAGAACACAATGGAGTACTCAAAATATACGTACAGTGTTGCCAGATATGAAAATTTTGCACTTAAAGTTTCAAAATGCATTTTTAACCGCACTTACGGTAAAAATTACAGTTGCATTCGATTGAGTTTTTTTTTACATTAAATTCAATCAAAAACCTCAGGGTAAATTTAAATTTTTAGGAGATATCACAATTTTAACTTGGAAAGTCCTGTATTGCTTGCAAATGTTTTACATATCCATCTATTTACTACAATATATTGCGTAGGCCACACAGTAGGCCTTGAAATTTGAAGAAATAATTTTAAAAATTTCGCAACGAAAATACGTGAATGTCCCAAATTGAATTTATGCAAAAAAAAAACAGTTTTAAAAGATCAATTTTTTTCTTTAAAAGTTTCAAAGCAGAAAATTTTTTAGATTATTTTTTAAGGGAACAGATTGTTATGATCTAACTGATGTAGTATCTAAAAAACGAACTAAAACTTAATTTGTTTCTCAACAAGATTTGCAAAAAAAAAACAATAGAAATGATCCCTCAAGGTCATTAACTTCTGTTCCTGCACCCACACCCCAGTCTCTACACTTCCGTCAAGGTCTGCATCCGCCCAAGAAATGTCTCATCTTTCCACACTCCCAGACGAATCCTAGCCCAAGTTCAATAACACCCGGACGGAGGAAAAGCAGTCACGCGTGGCCTAAAAGCAGCATCCCCCAGGGTCCAACTCCACCACCCGGAGACGCGATCGGATGGCTCACATTTCAATTTGCACTCCATCATCTGTTATGCTTTACGAGTGTTGCTGTTGTTTGCATATGTTCCGCCACGGATAGAGTCGCGCACAGTAGGCTTGGGGACAAAAACATTCATAATGTCAGCTACTGTAGATTACTGACGGAGGAAAATGCATTTCATGCTCACTAGATTCGATCGTCAGTGGGTTGAAGCCCTACACACTCACTTTGTTATGAATCAGTGACAATCGTTAATTCGCAGGTCGTTGATGCATTACAAGCAACATGCCTATGAGGTGACTACAATTAGAGCTAAAGGTATTATTACTGTTATTACGGGCGCGCTGAGTTTCATCACCCAAGGCGCCGTCGTAGGGGCTAATTTCGTTGGAGTTACATTATTTATTTGTTTGGTACTTGGATTGTTATGGTATTTTTACGACAAAATCTTTCGTGCGTTTTTTTAAAAACAATATAATGTAAAAATATACTTTTCTTTGTATTTTTTTTGATTTGGACGAAACTTTATCCATGCATTTCCTATGTCAAAAGAAGCCATTTTGCATCATTTGTTTTTCCATACCGGTCTCCATAATATTTTGGTATGCGATTCTGTATCTTGTGTTGGGATTTCCTGATCGATGTGATGTCTTCGGCAAAGTAGTTGGTTATGATTAGCACTTTTTTGAAAAAGAGGTACACGAAAAAAATCCCATTTTATTAATTTAACTTTTTATGACTTAAAGTTGAATTCCCAAAATACAGTCCAGACTCCTTTATCCAAAGGTTCGGAAAAAAATCACTTTGGATAATCGAATCACGGAAAACATGTTTTTTGCCTAGTTTTTTTTTATTGTTTAGATTAAGTATGACCCCCAAATTACTCTAAAGTTATTTAGAAATTTTAAATTCAAGATGGCGGCTAAAATGGCGGTGATGATAGATTGAGAAAATGCATTTGGTTAATTCTCTACCAATTCACACGAAATCGGGAAAGGTTGCCCCGACCCCTCTTCGATTTGCGTGAAACTTTGGCCTAAGGGATAAGTTTTGTCCCTGATCACGAATCCGAGGTCCGTTTTTTTGATATCTCGACGGAGGGACGGTAGACCCCTTTCATTTTTGAACATGCGAAAAAAGAGGTGTTTTTCAATAATTTGCAGCCTTAAACGGTGATGAGATAGAAATTTGGTGTCAAAGGGACTTTTATGTAAAATTGGACGCCCGAAAAAATGTATTTTTTATCGTAAAAAACACTAAAAAAGTTTAAAAAACTCTGCCATTTTCCGTTACTCAACTGTAAAAAATTTTGATACATGTAATTTTAAGAAAAATTGAATGTACTTTTCGAATCTACATCATCCCAGAAGAGCCATTTTAAAATTTCGTGTTTTTTTTTCTAACTTTTCAGGGATATTTTTAGAGTGTAACAATGTTCTACAAAGTTGTAGAGCAGACAATTACAAAAATTTTGATTTATCAACATAAGGGGTTTGCTTGTAACCACCACGAGTTATCGCGATGCAAAGTTAGAAAAAAACACGAATTTTAAAATGATTTTTTTTATGTGAAAAATTACCCTTCTGGGTTAATGTAGATTCGAAAAGAACATTGAATTCACAAATTTGGTAATTAAAATTAGACTAAAATGGGATCGCAGAATTAGAATTTAAAGTTAAAAGTAATAAGAAAAACAGGATTTTTTTTGTTCATGATTCGATTATCCAAAGCCTCATACAAACCTTCGGATAATCGAACTTTGAATAATCAAAACTTCGGATAATCGATTCGTTAAGTTTTTTTTAATTGAAAAAGTAATTCTTGAAAGAAAAGCACCTCTGAAATTTTTGAAAAGCATAGAAAAATTCCTATAATTTTCTCTCTGAAACTTTTAAAATCGGGCATTAAGTTTCTGAGAAACAATCTCACAAAAAAACGAATCGATGAAAATTAATTTCTTTGAGTGTCACCTAATTATAGCCTGTAACTTTCGACTGACAACATCTCGGAAACTGTAAGTTTTGAAACCTTTACAGATTTTTCTGATCTTGTCTATACAGCAATACCATTTCAAAAGAGCCTAAACCGAACCGAACCGAAGTTGCGTATTTTAATTACGAAAATTTTGGTACCCTAACATGTATAGGTCATCGCTGAAATTTTTAAGTTATCGCAGTTTTAGTGAAAAAAGTTGATTTTTTGCCGATTTCGTCATTTTCCTGTTTTTGCGCGTGGGCGTGTCGAAAAACTCAGTTTTTGTTTTCAAAAAATCATATCTCGGAAACGTACGGTTCGACATCGCCAGTTTTTTGATATGTTATGCTCTTTGGTCCAGACACGGTCAAAACGCCATTTTAAGTTTTCATACGACTTTTTCAAATGTTAAGCTACATTTTTGAAACTTTTTACTATTTTTCTCAAATAGCAAAACTTATCACCTTTCTTTTGTGTCTAAGACAGCTAAAATCGGATGAAATGACGCGGAGATATGAATATTTATCCAACTCATTGTTAACTTTTAAGTTGAACTAAAAAAAGCTTTGAAATTGATATCTTCTTATCTATATACATAAAAAATTTCGACGGTTTTGTTCGAACGCGCATCAGTTGATAACGGAAAGTCGGATCGGAGCGCTATTTGTTGCGTTTGGTTCGTATAAGCCCAAGGAAGGTTTTTACGCTAATTAGTTGACACTTTGGCCACCCTCGAACCGATTCCGGAAAATCTGCAGATTGTTTGGGAAAAGCTGCATAAAATCAACTTTTGATCACAGGAGGCTGAATAAGCAAACAAGCTAAAAACGTTAGGAAACCTAAAAAGGGCAGGACGAAGTTTGTCGGGTAAGGCTTGTCTTCTATATATATATAAAAAATTACGACGGGTTTGTTCGAACGCGAATCAGTTCAACACGGAGCGTCGGATCGGGGTGCTTTTTGTTGCGTTGGGTTCGTATAAGCCCAAGGAAGGTTCTTAGGCCAAAAAGTTACAACTTTGGCCACTCTGGAACCAATTCCGGAAAATCTGCAGATTGTATGGAAAAAGTTACGTAAAATTAATTTTTATCACAGGAGGCTGAATAAGCAAAAAAAGTTAAAAACGTCAACAAACGAAAAAAGGCAGAACGAAGTTTGTCCGGTAAGGCTTGTTTTGTATAATTTTTTATTGAAAAGATCAGAAAATTTCACAAAGGTTTCATTTTTTAATACAAAAAATCGGACCAATAGTTTCCGAGATATCGTCAGTTCAAAATTACAGGCTTGGTGACGCTTAGAGAAATTCATTTTCATTGATTAAAATTCTTGGTGAGACTGTTTCTTAGAAACTGATTGCGATTTTCAAAGTTCCAGAAAGGATATAAAATTATCTACTCAGCTTTTAAAAAATATTTTTTTCAGTGGTGCTTTTTCCAAGAACTATGTTTCAAACCCAAAAATTCTTTTAAAAAAATCGTAAGTTTATACAAGAAAGTTGCTATAACTTGAAAACGGTAAAACGGTGCTTTTGAATTGCAAATTTAATTATTCTTCAATTTTTTTTAAAATACTTTTTTCTCGGTTTTCGATATTTTACATATTTCCGAAACCAGAATTTGTACCATCACGCAATATTTCTCAGAAGATGTCTTTTATAGTCCCCTGAAACATACCAACAAATTTCGAAAATAAAAAAATACATATTATGGGAAGTATCACTTTTAGTCATAAAAATTAAGGAAAAAAAACTCGTAACGTAAATTTGCTTCACAAAGCAATAATAACCCAATCAAAAAATGAAAAATTTAAAAATCTCTGAAAAATCTCATATGAAGAGATGTTTTCTCTCAGGTGAGAGCTGCGCAGCAATGATTTATTTTACTGATTTAAACAACAGTTTTACATATTTTTCTAAAATAACACTTTTCTTCTCTCATTCCAGGGCCAAAACGGCTTCGAGGAGATCCGCCGGTTCGTGAAGCAGGGCGGCGACTTTGGCAAGGATCTCATCGCCATCCTGCAGGAGCGCACCGAAATCGAACAGATCTACGCGAAATCGCTGTCCAAAATCGCCAACAAGCTAAACAAGGCCTGCCGCGATCTGCCGGGGACGATCGCCGAGTCGTGGCGGGCCGTTTCGACGGAAATTGAAAGCCGCGGGGAGGTTCACCGCCAATTTTCAAACTCGCTCGCCGACGAGCTGGTGAAACCGCTCAAGAGTGTACTGGAGAACCAGCACAAAGCTCGGAAGGCGATCGAGAACAACGTGGACAAGTCGGCGCGGATATTGGCAGAGTGGCGGGCGGCGGAGCTGAAGGCCAAGAAGGGATCGCATCAGGCGGCGCGGGACAACGAGAAGCTGCAGGATGCGATGCTGGATGTGAAGTGAGTAGATTCTTAGTATTAGATTGATTTTGAACTAGATTTTAATTGAAAATTTCCTAAATCGCAGACTTCAACGATCGCCATCGCTCGGACTGCTGCACAAAACCATCGACAAAGAGTCCAAATCGTCGGAGAAGGACAGCTCAAAGCTAGACACCAAACGCAAAAAGGCGGAAGAATCGGTCAAAAAGGCCGACGTCGAGTACTACACGCTGTGCATCCGGGCCGAGCGGGCCCGCGTCGACTGGGAAATGTCCGTCCTGCGCGGATCCTCCATGCTGCAATCGCTCGAAAATCAACGCCTCAGCCACTTCAAGAACTACGTCTCCAGCTACTTCCGGCTGGCGTCCGAGATGAACCCGGTGCTGGCGAAGATCGCCGACCGGCTCGGGCCGCAGGTTCAGATGTGCAACGTGCAGAAGGATCTGGACGTGCTGAAGAACATCCGGCGGGCGACGGAAGGTCCGAGCGAGCAACTGTTGCCGGACTTTTACTGCGAGCACACCACGCTGGCCATGAACCGGGAGAGGCGGAAGCAGTCGCTGGTCAAGCTGTTGCAGCTCATTCGGCAAGATTTGGACCGGGAGCGGAGGTCGCGGAACGGGCTGAAGGGTTTCACGCAGAACTTTGAGTCGAACGTCGAGGGGAATCAGAACATTGCGGATAAGCTGTACCATGTGAGTTTTGTCGTTGAACTCTGACGAACCATTCTTATCAAATCTGTCGCACATCACATCATCACCACGCAAATAGTCGTACACAGATTTTTTAATTATCTCCCCCTCCCCCACCATTCACAGATAAGATCGATGCTGACGTACCTGGAGGGCGCCCGCTACAAGCTTCAATCGGCGCTGTTTGAGCTAGATCACAAGCCCCGGTCGAGTCACCCGTTGGCGCAGCACATTCAAGTAAGAAAAACTGACGTCATTGTCGCAAAATTTTGCGCAAATAAACACTTTGTTCACAGATTACGAGGGATCGCACGGGACTGCAGACGAGTGTGTTGAAGGTGCCACTTTGGTTGAAGAACGAACAGGACGAGGACGATGGACAGGTGTCGGCGGTGAACGGGAATGGCAACTGTAATGGGGGAGGTGGCGGAGGAAGTGGCAGCGGGTCGGAAAATGGCGAGCCGCAGTGCGTGGACATTAAGAACGACACGCTGATCAAGCACATGGCCAAGAAGTACGGACGGAATGAGGAGGATCATTATGTGAGTTTTGGAAATAATTTCACTGCATCGCAGATTTTATCTGTATTTTTGTAGCGTTGAACTGAGAATCGGTGATGGAAACTTTGATCTTTGAAGAAAAAACATTTTTTATTTACTTTTGTTTGCCTGAAACTGATTTAAATCTTCGTATTTTGTTTTTGGATTTGACGTCTTCGAAAAATGAAGAACTAAATTGCAATATATCTAAAAAAATATCTACTTCATACAAAATATTAGGGCGTCCAAATTTCCCGGGTTTTGAATTTCCCGGGAAACGGGAATTTTTTTTTGGAATCCTGGGAATTCCCGGGATTCCCGGGAAATTTTTGAATCAGTAATAAAATCTATGTTTCATTATATTTGTTATGTTTTCAAGGTTAAAATCATAGAATTAGCTTAATAATATCAAATGGTGATAATCCTCACTTCAATCTAAACAAAGACGACAGTTTTAAAATAGCCTAAAAGATTTTTTTTTGTCTTTGTGGTGTTTAGGATTTAATATGAACTACCTACTATTTTTAATTCAAGTGTGATTAATTATTTTTTTATTTGCGAATCAAATTACATAATTCTTGAGTTTTTTTTTTAAAAGGTCCAATAAGCTTTTGTCTTCCATATGTTTATAGGACCTATTCAAAGAAACTTTGGAATTTTTTTTTTTCTTTTATATATATTTTTATATGACATGACTAAAACAGCTTGAAAAAAATATTGTATATGTCTAAAAAACAAAAAAACGACAATAAATAATGTAAATGTAAAATGTAAATGTAAAATGTAAATGTAAAATGTAAATGTAAAATGTAAATGTAAAATGTAAATGTAAAATGTAAATGTAAAATGTAAATGTAAAATTTTAGATAAGTATTGAATTCATTTTTTTTATATAAAACATATTTTACAAATTATCTTCAAGTTACTACCGCCAACCGAGGGAAAATCATAATTACAGTCTAAATAGGTACAGGAGATTTTAGAGCAATACATTTGGAAGTACAAATTGTTTTGTTCTGTTCCTGTTTTAACCGAAGTCATCCAAAACGTTATGAAATTATTTTTTGCTTTAATGGCTGTATTTATTCGTTACATTTGTACGTATTTGCCCTAGATGCCGGTGTTTGAGTATAAATAATTTGATATGAGATTGTTTTTTTTTTTAATTTAAAATCGAAAATATACGTAAATATATCCAGTCCTTAAAAAAAAAAAAAAAAGCCAATTTAATGCTGAGATTTGCTGAATACAAAATCTGAATTTCCAGACCAAAATATGATTTTTTTTTTAATTTCGGGAATTCCCGGGACAAATTATAGAAAATCCCGGGATTCGGGAATTCCCGGTTTTGGAAAAATTCCGGGATTTTTGTCCCGGGAATTCCCGGGATGGACGCACTACAAAATATATTTACTTGCCTAAAGTAACTATTTTTGAAGATTTTATTGTGGTAAAATGGTAAAACACTATTTAGCAGTGTTATCAATTTTTCGAAAAAAAAAGTTCGAAAACAAATTTGCAATTATCCGAATATGGGACGAGCAAAACATCTTATTTTTGAATTTTATTGTTTTTAACCTCAAATTCGTGTTCTTCGATCTCATTTAGGTCAAAATTTAATATTTGATTTCCTATTAAATTGCAAAATGCATTTTTCTCAATATTTCATCACCACCAAGTTGGCCGCCATCTTGGAATAAAATTCTAAACCACTAAAACAACCAAAAATATGACAACAACAAAAAAATTCTTGGTTCGATTATCTGAAGATTCATTTATCCGAAGTTAATTTTTATTGAGTTAAATTTTCAAAAATCATTAATTTTCAAAATTTTAAAACGTTGACGAAAATTTTATTTTTGCGAAAAAATTTTTTTTGCGATGCTGAACATTGTAATATCATAAAAGTTCAAAATAGTTTTAAACGAGCCCAAACATGCTAAATATAGCTTATCAATGCAGAAAAAGGCATTTTAGATTGTTCTCAGTTGATTAGACTTCTACTTCCATTGAAATTTTGATGTTTTTTGAAAAAAATATTTTTTTTTTACCCCGGACCAATTTTGAAGGGGGCGACCTAAACTTTGAAAAATATTTCCACGGTCAAACCACTTTTTGTCATTTAAAATTGATTTAAGAAAAATACTAGATTGCTACAATCTAGTGAAATGATCCGCCTTCTTCATATTTTTTTAAATTTTAGAATTTTAAGAAAGGGCGAAATACTTTTACTTAGAAATTTTAAAATGTTTGGTTAAAATTTAAAATTTTATATTTTTTGTTAAAAAAAGCACAAAATTTCACAAAATTTTAAAATTTTCTTCATTTTGTCTTTTTTTGGAATTCGTCGGAATTGCGCAATACACTATTTTTGACTTTTTCAAATGCTGGGCAAAAATTTAAAATTTCGAAATATTTTCTATTGAGAAGAGCAGCATATTTCACAAATGTTTTATTCTTTAACATTGAAAATCGGATCAAGGGGTAATTGAGCATCTCTGATCTCAAATCTAATTTTTCCTGTTTTTTTGTCTTTGTATGGCCTTAGCCTAACTCAGTCATCGGTCAAGGTCGTATAAAAAAAAAAAATAATGGGTTTTTTTTTAAATTGAAAAACTACGACTACGAAAAACGGCGTACCATATCAAAGTTTTACTACGGTGCTGTTTGTAAATTTAATTTAACTTTGAAAAGTAAAACCATACATTTTGCTTGTGATGATGTTTTATGATGTTTTTTTAAATATCACTATTTAAAAAAATCATAAGTTTGTCAAAGAAATAGCCCTTTCTGGACTTAGTGCTATAAATTGACCGGTTAAGTTTATTATTTGCAGTTTTTTGCAGTGTTCTTACATTTTGCAAATTTGATTGTACTTCCTAAACAAGCTTTTAGCTTTATCTTTAAAACAAAGCTCATAACCTATAAAAATCTTCGATTTTGGGAAATAAATCGCTATTGAAACAAAAAGACAAATCATTAGTGAAATTTTCTGATGTGATTTAAGGAAAGTAAATTTTAGCTAAATCAAAAACATTGCAATTGATCATAATTTGTTTCGAAGAATTGCTCAAGATATAAGGTGTTGAATTACCTGTTTTTAATAAAAAAAAATCTATCGGAACATTGAATTAATTAAATTAGCATTAAATCTCCAACGTTCCTCCCTTTCAGAGCTTGCACAAGTCCAGCAAAGCGGGCACACCTCCGGACGAGAACAGTCCCGCCTGGGACCGTGGCGTAGCGGACGGTGTCTCGAACCAGCCGGATTCAGACTTTGGTAAGATATTTGATTCTCTTATTCTCAATGACTCTTTAAAAAACAAATTCCTATTTTTTCTCAGACGAGTTCTCCTCCCAGGACGAGGAAGAGGACAGAAGCAGCACCAGCACCGGCGGCGGCATTGTTCACAACGGAAACGGCCATCACTACCACCTGAACAGTCACCACAGCCACAACGGCAGCGACACGGTGGACAACGGGATAGAGACGACCTCCCCGGCGAGCACCACGGCCAGCACGACGCCGGGCCCGGTTCTGGGCCGCTGTCGGGCGCTCTTCAACTACACACCAAAGCTTTACGACGAGCTGGAGCTGCAGCCGGGCGACCTTCTCGACATTCACATCAAGCAGGAGGACGGCTGGTGGCTGGGTGCGCTGCGCGGTCAAGTGGGCATCTTTCCGGCCACGTACGTCGAGGAGATTGATTGAGCGCGAGTTGTGTGCCGAGGCAAATGTTGTACATAAAGTGTGAACGAGATTGTTTTTAGGTTCTATTTTTGTGAAATTTTGCTAGTTTTTGTCCTAATAACCAAGTCAGTTTAGTGAGAAAGTGTTTTTATGAAAATTTAAATTTGCAGATAATTAAAAAAATGTTGTTGAGTAATTTATTGATATTCTGTAGAATGTTTTTAAAAGTCTTCCTTGATTTTGTCATGATTAATTCAGAAAAAAAGCAATAATCCAAATATTAAGGCAGCTCGTTTCGGAGCAATTCAACCAAGTTAAGAACGAACGAAATCATCAACTGTAAATAGTTTCGGATGCAATTGAAAAAAAAACGAGTCCCTACTTTGTATTGTTCCGTATTTAATACATTTTTGGAAAGATTTTTAAATGCTAGCTATACACAGAAAAATATAAAACCCGTCGTTATATTACCATGTAAAAATTGTGTGTCTTCATTTTGTTTTGTAAAAATTTCTTCGAATTACCGACTAGTTTTTGTTGTTTGGCTAAACTTACTCAAAATACCTCCTCCTCCGGCGTGGACGCGCCCAGCAGCGTTCGTCAGTAGTCGGCCGGATGTTTGTGGCGTTTCTTGCGGAACGACGTGGAACTTCCCGAGGGGTGGTGGTGCACGTGGACGCGGACGTCGTTCAGTGATTGGCGGTTGGTGCTGCGTTGGCGGGCCGCCAAGGCGCCCTCCCAGAAGGGATTGTCCAGCGGGCAGAGGTCGATGAATTTGAGCGGCACGAACCAGTCCAGGAAGCGCACCAGCAGGTGGCACAGCGAGATCACCAGCAGGAAGGGCCACACGCCACTGCGGAGGCAACTGGAAATGTGTTTTTTTTAAATAAAAAGTTAGTATTTTTAAAACGCAGTCAAAGCTGACAAAATATATACAACTTTTTTTTGCAAATGCTGCAAATAACAAAAATTCTTTGGATACTTCCGTGTCCTCAAAAGAAATGAAATATTTTTTTACATATATAAAAAGTGTGTGTGGGTAGGTGTAAGGAGTTAGTACGAAGCTCGGAAGGAATGCAAATCTCCATATAAAAAAAATTAAAAAAAAATGAAATTCTGAAAATTGAAAATACATTTGATCAACAAAAAATCATAAATGTTTTTTAATAATCAAAAATTAAAGAAAAAAACTCATATTCAAAAAATTTTAAATTGAAAACTTCAAAATTTCTTTAATTGAATATTCTGAAATTTGAAAATAGCCAAAATTTATAAAAAACTAAAAATATGAAAAAACTAAAAAAAATCATGCATTTGCAAAATTAGAAATTCGCAATTTTCAGGGTAAGAACGGGCCTTAACCTTCAAAAAATCTAAAAAATCGACACAACTATAAAGAATATAAATTCAAAAAAATATAATTTAAAAATGCGAAATTAAAAAACCAAGGATCTAAAAAAAATAAAATTTTAAAATCCGAATTGCAATCATAAAAAAATTGAAAAAAAAATGCAAAAATAAAAGAACTGAAACATTTTTTTTACTTCATAAAATTAAAAATAGCAACAAAAAATTAAGCTAGAAACATAAAAGATAAATAAATTGAAAATTCTATAATTTTATAATTCAAAAATGCCAAAGATATAAAAAACAAACATTTAAAAATTTTAAAATAAAATTTAAAACAAAAAAATCTAAATTCTAAAATGCAGAAATTCTAAAATTCTAACTCTCAATAATTCAAAAAATCCAATTTAATAATCTGTAATTCCTGTTATAACTTGAAGAAAAGTGCGAAAACTCAAAACCCTTTTTTTTTTTAATAAAATTTTACAATTCAATATTAAATAATTCTGAAATCTAAAAAGGCAAAAATCAAGGAATTTTCACATACACAAGTTCAAAATTAAAAAATTCCTGAATTTAAAAAAAATCAAGTTTGCAATTTTGCAATTCGATAAAAAGTCAAAAAATCAAAATTGAAAATTCCAAAATTCTAAAAAAAAATCAATTTAAGAATGCGGAAAATTAAACATTTAAAAATTCAAAAAAAAAACGCAAAAATTTAAAACTAAAAAAAAATAAATAAAAATCAAAAACACAACAATCAAAATAATTTAATCATTTTAAAATTTAAATAGCATTTTTTTAAATTTTTTTTAATGGAGTTAAAAAAAGCAACAAATTTTAAACAAAAAATATTTAAAACAAGTTTTGAAAAATCGAAAATTATAAAATTAAATAATTTAAAAATGCAAAAAATAAAAAAACAGTCATTTGAAAAATGTAAAAATTTTAGGCTAAAAAAATCTTAATTCTAAAATGCAAAAATTCAGACCGACAATTTAAAAAATGCAAAAATTTAATATTCAAAAAATAATTCTGAAATCTAAAAATGCAAAACTCACGGAATTCTTAAATACAAAAATTCAAATGTTCAAAAATTCCAAAAATTTTAAAATCAGAAAAAAAAAATAAACTTAAAAAAATACAATTCTAAAATTTTAATATGCAAAAATTTTAGATTTCAAACATTTAAAAATTCAAAAAAGTAAGAGTCCATAAATTCAAAAAAAATTTAAGTGCCAAAATTTAAAACAATGATTTAAAAAAAAAAACAATTCTATATTTTAAAATCTGAAAATTCCAAGATCTGAAAATTCTAAAATGCATTTGAGGAATTTAAACATTCAAAAACTCTGCAATTAAAAAAACCCAAAATATTAAAATTCTAAAATTTGAAAAGAGCCAAATTTCTAAACGTTATTTATATTTTTCGCAAAACTTGGGATTCGAACCTAAAATATGACTTAAACAATGCTCCAAAGTTACCTAATGTCAGTTAAATTTTCAATTGATTTGGAGAGATCTTTTAACTGAGATCAAATAAAAATTAAATTAAATCCTAGCCTTTCATCGTTACTTTCTAGTTCACTTAGAATCTGAACGGAATTCCATACTCACTTGACCATCATCTGCCCCAGCGGCGACTCCTTCTCGAGCATAACCTTTCGGTACACCTTCTCCGTCCGCGCCGTCACGTTATCCCAGTTGTACAAATGCGCCACGATGTTGTTCCGCTCGAATGGACACATCACAAGCTGCTCCCTGCTGGCCAAAAGCCCACCCAAGTCCCCGTTCAAATAAATGCTTCCGATTTGCTTCTTTTCCGCCTCCCTCCGGATAGCCGTCATCAGCCCTCGATAGACGGAATCGACCGTAGGTTCCGTTAGAATGATTAGATTTTCTGGCAGCACTTCAGGAATTCCGCCGACGCGGGTCGACACCACCTGCAGCCCACAGGAAGCGGCTTCTACGATGGCCATGCAGTACGCTTCGGTGAGCGACGTATTGAGGAAAATGTGGCCCTGGGTGAGCACGTCCCGCACCTGGGAATGTTCCAGCCCGCCCAGCATCGTGACGCGGTCCTGCATGTTGTTTTTCTCGCGGATCTCCTCCAACAGGGCACGCTTCGGACCGTCGCCACCGATGATGAAATGCACGTTGGGTTGGTTTTTGAGCTTTGGCAGTATTCCAGCGAGGAGATCGACCCCCTTCCGGTAGACCAACCGAGACACCACGACCACGTTGATGCGATCCGGATCGGAAGGCCGCTGGCACGGGTTGGGGGTAAAGTGAGCAGTGTCTACGGCATTCGGAATGACCGACACCTTGTCCCGATGGACTTTGGCCCGCAGGACGGTGTTTTCCTTGCCCGTGTGCGACACACAAATGCAATGATTACAGTTGGAGAGGGAAATCTCCAGGAACTTGTTCGTGACGACTGCCGACAGGTCCGCAAAGCCAAACAGACTGTGATCGGTGAAGACCGACCTCAACCCCAGCAGCTGACCAACGTTCATGGCCTCGTGCGCTAACGTGCTGAACGCCGAGTGACCGTGCACGATCTCGATCCGCTCCCTGAGCAAAATGTACCGCAGCAGAGGAACGTTACAGATCATCGTGGGAAGGATGACCTGGTTGTAAAACACCTTGATCGGAATGTAGTACACCTTCAGCCCGTTCGTCATGTAGCGGACGCCCTTCCGGTCGCCGTACGAGTGCGTCAGAATGATCACCTTGTGGCCCCGGGACAGCAGGCACTGGGACAGATTGAAGATGTGCTCCTCAACTCCGCCCATGTTTGGGTAGAAAAAATCCGACGCAATGCTGGTGATAAAAAACTTGAATTAAAATCAGTCCTTCACTGCAATTTACCAATACTTGCCATATTCTCATCTTTGGTGTGACCTGCTACTGATTTGATGACTTCCCACCGGGGGTCAATTACAGCATCGTGAAACCTGTTGAAGCACCGGTAAACGAAAATCCGAACGAAAAAACTGATCCGCGGAAAGAAACCTGAAAGCGACTCGAGATCTTTGACATTTCAGCTGATGCAATCATAACAAAGCAGCACGCAGCCATTTTAGTGCGAGAGCTGGTTGCAACAGTTGCGTCAGCAGGAAATATTCCCACATTGGTTGATGGCGAGCTGTGGCGAGGAATCAGATGAAAATTTAATTTGATTTCAGTTGATGACCCGAAAAAAAAATCTACTATTTAACCTTTACAGGCATGAATTAAAAAAAAAATATGTTAATGATGAGAAAATGATTCTTATGACCATACGAAAATTATACGCTAGTTTTGGAAATTATGATTTTTGGGTCACCCATCAGGCTTGAAAGGATTAATCAATCGAAGCTGATCGGTAGTTTGTACTACACGACTCCACCCAGTCACATAAAAAATCTTTATAAAATAATTATTTCTTTTTACTTTTTAAAAGCGTTTTAAGAATGATGGAAATCCAGCAGTTTAGCAGTTAAACTGAGAGGCTCTCACAAAATTCAAACAAAATTCTGTTGCTAAATTATTTGTGCAGTTTATTTCTGCTTTCACACGAAATTAAACACATCTAGAGTTTATTTTAGAAGGTCCAATAAACAAAATTTTATTAACTTTTTTGCCTTTTGGGTGTTTTTATAACTGCCCTGATTCAGGGGTTTTCAAAAACACCCAAAAAATAAAATTATTGATCCTCTTAAAAAAAACTCTGGACATGACGTCGGTTCAGGAACACATCAAATTTCAACTTAAATTAACTGGTGGGTTTCAAAAAAATGTTTGAACAGCTTTTTCTGTAATTGTTTGTACAAAAAAAATATGTTTAGTTCTTTAATTTTAGACAAGTTCCTATATTCATGTACTTTTTTAACAACAGCATTTATTTGCTATTCGCTAAATATAAAAAATATCCATATTAAATTTAAAACATATGTTTTGTTTACTCGTAGGTTAGTTTGCAATACGTCTTATTTACTATCGCGACCTTCGACACCTTAATTTTTTTTCAGTAAAGAGCATTCAAAGGGCGTACAGATGAACAACTCAAAGCGTTTCTGACTTATTTTAAAAATATTTTTTTCTTCAAATCGAATCATATTTTTATTTTCGAAACAATTATAGCCTTTTTCAATAAGCGAATTTGAACATTTACTGTAACCTGCTTACTCCGAACATTGACGTAAGGTGATGAGGATATACTCAATGTTTACATTTGCTTATTGGATCTTTTATAAAAAAAAATCCAGAATTATACATTGAAAAAAACATCAAATAAAGAAAGGATTTTTTGCAATTCCATCGTGAAATTACATACTTTTCCTGTAACTTCGAACGACGAAACAGCCTACTATGCTCTACCAAAAATAACAGAATCAAAAAATAATACTTTTTTGAAATGTTGGCTGAAATGTTCTACTTTTTAGCACCTGAATGTTGTTTTTTCAGTACTTGTATCGAAAAGTAATACTTTTAACTATTGTTTTGGTTTGAACTGTGAATTGAGCATACCAAATTGACCTAATGTTTCATCCAAAGGGTGTTTTCCGGAATTATAAAAAAAATGAATGCAACCCATTTAAAAGCTGATTTTTACGGCACTCGTCGTTTTAATCCAACTCGGTGAGCATCGTTGGACACATGTACGAAAAAACTATTATTTTAGCATCCGTTTCAGTGCTGACTGAAAAGTTCAAATTTTCAGCATCTGTAGCGAGAGTGTACGACTTGTGCTGAAATATCAAACTAAAAAATTTATATAATAAAAATCGGCGAATTGGATAGAAATTGGACCAGCGCCAGTCAAAGATACGTGCATATACCCAAGAATTCGTTTTTATGCGACCCCATAATTTTGAGAATTATATTTCTGTATGCAGGACTGTGATATAGGAACATTAAAACACTGTTCGGTATTTTTGAATATCAATAATTTATTTACTTTTTATTGCATTTCAAAAATTATGTATGCTTATCAGTTTTAAAATATTTTTTGTTTGCTTTCCTTAACTTTTACTAATGAATCCGAGTGTAAATTTCATAAGAAAGGAAAAATAATACAATAAAATAATGTAAATATATAAAACTAAATAAAGGCGTTCTAATAGCAATACATAATATGATTTTGTCTGTTGTTTTTTTTTTTTCTTGAATCTAATATAATGAGTATATATGAATGGAATCCAATGTCATCTATACTTCTGTAATTAATTCGCCTGCACATTCCCTTTATCCTTTAGTCATGAGTGTGTGTGTGTGTGTTTTTTTGTTGTCCTGGAATACATACATTTACTTGTTTTTTTTGTTGTTTTAATTGTTGTATATACTTTTTTAGTTTAAGTAATTTTAATCAAACAATTTCACCACGTTTCTCATGCAGCTCTTTACTTGCACCTCCGGGAAAAGCTTTTAGCTCTCCCGGTTGTGCTCTTCACCATATTTTGACATACTTCGCTTTTCTAACCACTGTTTTTTGCACGTTCCTGTTTTTTGTCCTCTATCGATAGAATATTTTTTTGTTTTGCTTGTTTTTTCATAATAATATAATTTCGAATAATCGTAATAATTACTTCAGAATACCCAGTGTATGTGTGTCTGTGTCTGCGGCGTGTCTTAGTTGATTTTTTGTTTGATGTTTACTTAAATTTCGTTTCCCCTCTTCCGGTTCCATGTGTGTGTCTGTGAGCATCCCCATGTGATCAATGGCGGTGTTTTGTAAATCTACGCGCTAAACATAAACGAATTTATCACTGCTAACGGCCACTTTTTTTGTCTGTCTGTCTGTCGCAGAATTGGTTTGGTAGAGACTAAATTATCAACTAACTGCTCGCGACTCGTGCTGCTGCGTTTTTTTTTTTTGATTCAGCAAAAGCACAACAATCGTGTCTTTTTTCGATCCCGAATTAGATCAGTTTTGCGGGGATTTTTTTTTTGCTGTTTGTTGTTCCGAAACGCGCCGCTACTTGTAATTGAATTAGTGCGTGCCGCATGGCGAATGTGGATGTGTAGAGGAAAAAAACAAGGCTGTTTCGAGTGAGAAAAAATCTCTTTTGAGAAATTTGATAACCGTTTAACCTTGTTAGAGTTCTAATCGCTCTCTTTGCGCAGTATAAAAATAGTAAAATATACAGTGAGTTGAAAATCAGACGCTGTAAATTTACCTCTTTATTTGTAATTTTACGTGAAAAATTTTACATCGCTGATGTAATCTTACCAGGTTTCTGATGTAAAATTACACAATTTTCAAGTTAGATTTTGCGTCAGAATTTTTTTATTCACATCAAAAACTGGTGAAATTTTCATCTTTTCAATGTAATGTAATGCTTCTACATTAATAAGTAGGTAAAATTACATACAATAACATGTAAATTTACACATTTAAATTTTCAACTCGCCGTATTTTAACTGCTTTTAAACTGTGTGACAATCCTGTAATTTTACGGGTCTGAATTATTTTTTAGTGGAAAATTTATAATTTTTGACGAGGTAAAGAAAGAAATCGATTGAGCATCAAATTAAAAAATTTTAAACAATTTAAAAAAAAAATTAGTGTGTTTCGTCTTGGCAGCAAACAAATTTCGGCCAAAACAACAGTCCAAACTGAAGTGCGATAGGCTTCGTATTATTTTTGTTGCTGTTGTAAGTTTAAGTTCGCCAGGTTTATTCTGTCGAGAGTATGAAGAGTACGACTATACATACGAAAATACCGTTGATATTTTGTAAATGTGGCTGTATGGGAGTGACGTGTGTGTGAATGACGGTGATTCTATCTGATTTTTCTTCATCTTTCCCTATAACTGCATGATCCTTTAAATGCGTGCTTGTATGGTTTCTTGGATTGTTGTTGTTCGTTAAGTGTGTGTGAAAGTGAATTTGGTGACTTGTATATCGAGTTTGCAACTTGTTTAGTATGATAAAATTGACCATAAAAGTATTACTTTTTTCCCATCATTGTTTTTACTCCACGTGTTTCCGCGCGCTACGATTAGATACTAAATTGTTTTCATAGTTGTTTTGTATGTACTGGTTTGTGTGTGTTGTTATCAATTATTTTAATTTGCTCTAATCTACGGTTTTGAATTTTCCTTACTTGTTATTCGTGTTTTTTCGTTCTCCTGGATACAGTTACAAACGTAAAGGTTCACACTTATGTTGTTTTTATGTGTTTCTGTGTTTGTGGTTTTATCGCCATTTTCATGTTGCTGCTGCTGTTTGTGTAATTTTTGTGTAATTCCTTATGGCCGTCCTCAACCCGACTCGTTCAAATGTTTTTTCACTATTTTGACGTTGGACTATTAATAAGTGGCTCCACACAGCTTCCATTACTCCTATTTTTGTTTTTTTTTAGACAGTAGCGAGGGATAAAAATTTGTTGCTGTTCCTGTGTTTCTTTTTTTGTTGTTGTGAATTTTGCTTAGATCCTTAAATTTACGCTGCCTGCATTAAGTTTTAGTTACGATTTTTTGTTTGTTTTGCGAGCACTTTAAAATTCTACGCACTTGTGTCGATCTCAATCGTTGATTTTTACATCGGAACGAAAATTAAAATGAAAAACACCGTTCCAATCAACACCATTTCCCGTAAGTTTGACTTGTAAGTGTACCCCGTAATTACTTAACTTTATTTTATACACCGGTTCGTCTGTTGAGCTAATTCCTTTAATAGCTCCCATTTTTTTTTTTGCAAAACATTTGTATGTGTTTTTTTTTGGGTGTGGTGAATATTCGATTAATTTAATGAGGCTGTCTCCTATGAATTTGCTAATTTATAGATACACCTAGTATGTACTCCGTGCTTTGCCGTGAAAGCTGCCAGCGTAAGTAAAAATTAGCTGCAAATTACGCACAAAACGGGTACCTCTCGTTTTTTTTGACGGCTTGGCCAGAGTTTTTCATCTACATCAAGAGCAAGGTTCGACGTTTTGAGTGGGTTTGCGACAGGGGAAAATTTTGAAAACATTTACCAAGAGATTCGGAATTGGGCAAAGAACATCACGTAAATTGCGAATTAAGTTTGGTACACCCAAAGCAGTGCCGAGAAAAGTGTGACAACCAATGACAGATTATCGAGCAACCAACGCGCTTTCGGCTGCGTACGGATTTATCAGTTTGCAGCCAGAAGTGGAAGAATTTGCTTCAACTTGTTATTTTTTAGGAAATGTGGGAAATGATCAACGTTTCCAATTTAAAGTAAAACAAAAACCCTGCAAAATTACATGTTTTGCAATGTAATTAAAAAAAATCAAGGAATTGTGCAAAAATTGCACAATTTTTATGCATGAAACCTATTTTTTCAGATGCAGTTTTTGGGCAGGACCTTAAGCTTTCGTTTAACGAAACGTAAGTTGTTTTTTTTTCAAAGGGAGGGGGAGTCCAACGAGTAGTTCTTGTTTGTCATAATTATAGGGCAAATGCTTGCGTGCGTGAAGGTTTGTTTTTCGTGAGTGAGTGTGTGATTTTTTTTTTGTTTTAGATGAACGTGACAGATAGGTTAGGTGAAGTTGTCGTTTTTTTGTTGTGTTACGTTACAGATTATCGTACTTTTTTTTCGTGTGTTGTTTCTAGGGACTGGGTAGAGAGAACTTGTGTTCGGTTTGAAGTGGGCGTGTGGTGTAGTGTGCTCGTGAAGAGGCGCGTGCATGTGGGTATGAATCGATAAGTTTTGCTGCTTCAATGCTCTCCCACCCTTCCCCACCATTCTCTTTTGAGCTGAGCTGTCTGTCGAATAAGATTGTTTGATGGTTAGATATTAATATATTACTTTGTAAGCTACACTACGTTTCCTTTTTTTTTGTTTTGCGTAACTCCTCGCACACATTTCCCCTTTTATAGCATGATTTTTGTTCCATTTTTTTGATGGTTTTGTTACTCCTTGAGTCATTATATTGTTGTTTGCTTGCACGTGAGCAAAAATTTCTCTTCCCTGTGTTTTAAAAGGGCGTCGTCGTCGTCCTCTTCCTTCCTCCTCGCTGGCCACTATAATAGACGTGTGTTGTTTGTTTGTTTGTGTAAGAGTGTAAAACGAACTCCACCGGGTGGCATCTGAATGTATTCTGTGTGTGTACCTGCTTCAGTGTTGCAATTGTTGTTGAGTTGTGTTGTTGCTCACTACTGTCCGCGGTGGCTACCCTGATAAGTCGGATTGTGCCTGGTAGATTCATCTGCCTACAATTGGAACAAGAGTAGCGCGTTAGCAGCTGAAGGTGGCCTTTAAAATTGCGTTCATACTTAAACTCAAGATTGCTACTTGAAAATAATGTAAAAAGTTGTAAAACAGTTGCTACAAAACTATTATTGCATGCAGAATTATTAAATCATAGTCGAATAATAACAGAAGTCGGTTAGAAGTCTGACAGACATCCAACATAAGAGGAGTACAAAAAGCACGCAGCCACTTGAGTTGTTCCAGTTACTGAAGAGAGGCTGATGTCGTGTCGTACGAAAGTCTTATCGAATTCTACTAGGATTCCTAATATGTGTGTCTCCGATGGTTTTTAAACATAATTTTGAAATTTTAAAATTGGAATTTTGCTTGGAATGTGTATGTGCAAACAGTAAACCAAGAGAAAAAGAGATCGCCCTAAAACCTACTTAAACCAAAAAGTTCTTACCCATCTTGGCCGCGCCGTCGCTCGGTGGCAGCGACATCGCCTGCCCGCCGTTGTTCGAGGACGCCTGCTGGCGCTTCATCGTGCGGTCCTCGTACCGCGTGCCGCCCTGCGACGCCATCGGACGGTTCAGCGTGTTGTTCGGCGAGTTGGGCGAGTTGTCGCTGTAGCTGCCGCCGCCGTTGCTGCTGTTGACGTTCCGCGAGGCGATCGTCTTCGTCACAAAGTCCTGCTCCTTCCAGCCGTGCTTTTTGTACATGTCCCGCAGCTCCTGGTGCTGCCACATCGTAAACAGCAGCTGCCCGGCGAACTTGAGCACCCGCGGCGTGTACTTGAGCCGTTGCCGGGTCATGTTCATGAGCCGCTCGACGCCACCCGCCTCCAGCAGAGACCGCGCAAACTCGGCATTCTTCTTAATCACCTCATTCAATGTGGCCAACACCGCCGCGATGGTGTCGTCTGAGGTGCCCTGGTCACACTGCGGGTTGCCCGAGGGCAGCTTCTGGACCAGATCACGCATCGCGTACTTCCCGATCAGCTCCTTGTTTCTTTGGTCGATTGCGAGGTTTCGCAGGGCGGTGGCCACGGCACACACCACCCGGTCCACCTCCATGCGGAGCAGCTCCACCAGGATCGGCAGGCCCTTCTCCTTCCGCACCGTCGCCCGGATCTCTATGCTCGGCTGCCAGTAGCAGGCGGCCAGATTCTGCAGCGCCCCGGCCGCGGCCTCCAGCGTTTCCGGGTTCGAGCAGCTCTGCAGTAAGGCAAGATAGGAATGTACAACGTCGGGCTGCCACAGTTGCTCCGCACCTGCAGGGGGAGGAAAAAGAAAGAAGAAACAGACACGGTTCCATGAAATCGAACGAAGAAGTGATGGAAATTTATGCTGAAATTCCCTGAATACCATTAGGAGATACAGTGGATGATGACTTCTCAAGAAATTTGACTACTGTGCTGTTTTACTCTACCTTTGCCTTGCCAACATTTAATTTTCCTGGAAAATCACATTTTTTGTAAAGTTTGTTTATTTGCTTTGAACTTGGACTGTCTGCTCGTCTATATCACTTAGTTCAGATTGTTTAAATAATTTACTTCAGATATTGAAAATGATATTTAAAGATTTTTACATGAAATTTTACATCGTGCAATACTAATTTTCGGTTCAAGGCGAGTCATGTGGAAACATGGAGTTTAAGGTTTTTAGAATTCCCTCCATCAGGAACTTGTCAACAAAAAAAAACCCGAGCCGAGTAGCATTGTACAGCAGTTCAAACTTCTGAGCAGTTTTGCTTGGCTTCTATTCATTTTTTTGAAATTCTAAAATGAGGTGACTCAAGAGTTGAACCCTTAGGGTGTAATATGGTTGTATGGAAAAAAATAAAGTTATCCAAATTTAGCGAGCACAGCAATTTTTCAGTTCCTTTTGGGGTCCTAAACAACTCCCCAAAGTTTGGGAACGATTGGTTCAGTCCTCACTTTGCGCAAAGCGATTCAATTTTCCATATAAATTTGTATGGGAAAACCCATTTTTTTGAGTTTTGATATTTATAAAATCCACGTTCCACGCTGTACTAAAACCGGATTCATATTCGGATGCTCTGGAATGTGCTCTACAATTTTCCCGAAGAGAGTATGGTGCTAGCTTGTCCCTGTAAGAAGATACAGCGTCCTCAAAACTCGTCTAAAACGTGATTTTCGAGCAAAAAACACGTTTTAGACGAGTTTTGAACACGCTGTATCTTTTTATAGGAGCAAGTTAGCACCTTACTCTCTTCGGGAAAGTTGTAGAGCACATTCCAGAGCATCCGAATATGACTCCGGTTTTAGTACAGCGTAAAACGTGGATTTTATAAATATCGAAATCCAAAAAAATGGTTTTTCCCATACAAATTTATATGGAAAATTGAATCGCTTTGCGCAAAGTGAGGACTAAACCAATCGTTCCCAAACTTTGGGGAGTTGTTTAGGACCCCAAAAGGAACCGAATAATTGTTGTGCTCGCTAAATTTGGACAACTTTAATTTTTTCCATACAACCATATTACACCCTAGTGGCCCATTCTGCCCCGCAGGGTGGTCCTTTCTGCACCCTGGAAAGTTAGTCGAAAAAAACTTTTTTTTAAAGTGACTCAAAAATAGTTTCAATAAAATAAAAATTCATCAACATTAAAGGGAACATTCCAAAGCATAAGCCTACTACACTGGATTCATAAATTTGTATGTTTTTTTTATGATTTTCGGTACATTTTACTTAGGTGGACCATTCTGCCTCCCCTGCCCCTATGTACACAAAACAAACTAACAAATTATTGCCTTCTTCACTGAGGAAAGAGTAAATACAATTTAGGATGGTATACAATTTTCTACTTTTATTGTTGAAGTTATTTTGATTTACCGCGGTCTGAACTGTACCAAATGCTGAAATTTTTAGTTTTTTTTTTCGACAATACATAGTTATCTGAAGGTTGTTTGAACATTTTCTTTCGTGTTTTTTTATTTTCTTACTTTTAACATCAAATTTAAAATTAGAAATAATCCAGATCATTTGAAACGATTTATTGAAGGGATTTTTTAAAACATTTCGACAGTAATAATTTTTTTTTTGTGAAACACTCTAAATTTTTACAAAGGTACGTAATTTCGAAAAAAAAATATTCAAATTTTGTGTATTTTAAAATATTGGTATCAAATCTTGGGGATTTTTTTCATACATTTGAAAGTTATAACACTTTTTTAATACTTAAACTTTTCACAAAACTACGCATTTTCGAAAAAAAAATACTTAAACATTCAGTTTTTTACAATATCAAATGATCAAATTAAATGTTCATGAAACCTAGTCTTTTCTAGAAGATACCTAGATTTGTGATAACTGAAATTTTGAATATAATTTCAAAAATACGTAGTTTTGTGAAAATTTTAAGTATTTTCAAAACAAAACAATAATACCGAAAGTATAAAGAAAATTCCAGTCATTTGATACCCATATTGCAGAAAACCAAATTTTGATTATTTTTTCGTTATGGAAAATTTTGAGTACTCTAAGAAAAAATATTATAACTTTCCGACCATTTGTAAAAATTGGGAGTATTTAAAAAAAATCCATCGAAATGTATGAAAATTTTCCAATCTAATACCCATTTTGTAAAAAACAAAAAAAAAATAGTATTTGTTTAAAAATACGTAGTTTTGTGAAATTTGGAGTATTTCACAGAAAAAATATTACTATTCAAATGTTTGAATTTTTTATTTTTCAAAATTTGGATGATTTTTCATAGCATTATAGCCAATCGATGCCTCTGTGCTCTCTTATGCTAACTTGATAGGAAAACCAGCAATCTTAGTACAAGAGAGCACAGAGGCATCGCAATGTCTCGCATATAGCCAAAATCCCATAAGCTCTGTGCTTCAGTTATGCACGCCTCGGTTTTGCATTCCCCATATGCGGTGCTAAATCGATGCATGACTGTAGTAACCCAGTTATCGAATGCTGCTCGCTATCTTGGCTTATCGAAAGAAAGTCGATGCATTATATTTTACTAATAAAAGTAACTCAAAAATATGTCCAGAGCATACCATTTCAATTTCCGTACAATATTACATGAAATTTCATGAAAATATCCATTTATTTTCGATTTGATGATATCAATTTTTGCATCCACTGACCCCCAGAACATTTTGTTTTGTTATTGTTTTCCGACGTTTGTCTGCTTTTTGACTAGGCTACAGCCCAGTTATCGAGCGCCACGTTAATAAGCAGCTCAGTTAAATAACACGCAGTTACCGAACAAGTACTATACAGTTTTTGTTTAGTTTTACAAATAGCCAAAACACCCCCCCTACTCACCCTTATAATGCGCCGTGTTCTTATACGCCATCCGCGCCGGATCCCCGTTCGCACTCGAGTGATCCTTGGCGTCCGCGGCGTGCTGGGCCGCTGCCGCCGCCGCCTGCTGCTGTTCCTTCTTCTTCTTGCTCGCCCCAAAGCAGCCCAGGTTCTCGCCCTTCGACGAGGCCGCACTCACAATCACCGAGGACGACGACGAAGCCCCGGCACCGTCCACCCCTCCGGTGCTACTGTGGTGCGGGATGGGGTTCTTGTCGTAGTTTGGATCCTCGACCTCTTGGCAGCGGTACGAGAGGTTCCGCAGGATGCAGACGCAGTTTTCCACGATTTTGTTGCCGATGTTGGACTTTTCGATCGCTATCCGGATAACGTAGAGAAGCGAATCGACGAGGCCTTCACATTCGCGCAGCTTTTTCCGCGCGTACTCGCCTGCGGAGCTGACGTTGCGCAGGATGCCGGACGCGTTCCGGAACACGGTGCTCCAGCAGGTTTCGCCGGGGTTCGTGGGGTCCCAGCCCGAGTGGGGGATGATGATGTACGAGACGATCACGACGATGGCGTCGTCGATGATGAACCGCTTCAGATCTTCGCAGGAGGACATGTTCCAGATGATGCCGGTGACGAGTTCCTTGATGTCGGACTCGGACGTTCGTCGGAGCAGGTGGATCAGGGCTTGGATGCCTCCGGCACTGTTGATTGCACGTTTGTTTTCGTCGTTTTGCCGGCCGTAGGAGAGATTGCGGAGGGCACCGCAGGCGTTCCGGTACACGTCGGTGTGTTCGTGGCCGAGCAGTTTGACGAGTGGGGGGATTCCGCCGAGGGTTCGCGTTCGCTGCTTGTTGGGGTCGTCCATGTAGCAGAGATGCTGCAGGTAGGCGGCTGCGTTGGCCTTGATGGCGTTGTTGGGATGACTGAGGAAACCGATCACTTCGGTTAGGTTGGGGTCTCGCCACTTCATCTGGCGTTGGTCTTCCAGGTCTACGGGTCCTTCGGGGCCGTTTACGCCGGAGGGTCGATTGTTGCCACCGGGCGAGGTGATGATGTGATGCTGCAGAAAGACATGGTTGTGGATTTGCAGGTTCGACATGTGCTGGGGTAGGTCGTCATCGCCGTCGTAGTAGCAAGCGCCGCCGTCCTGGACTCCGCCCCGTTGGCTGGCACTGGCCGCGGCTTCGTAGGCAAGTTGTTTCGTGGCGTACGTTGGCTCGTTCACACCGGATGGATCGAGGTGTCCGTGTGAGCTGATGGTGCCGTACGGAGGGGTCGACACGTATCCGTACACCATCGCCGATGGGTTGTCCGGGTAGAGTCGTGGGTCGACGGGTCCGCCTGGGGAAGGGGCTATGACGTACTCCCCCATTTCGTCGTACTGACCTTGCAGGTAGCCTGGCGGAAGCAGACTCGCTGACGGATTGCCCATCTGAGGAACGTTCATCGGGAGCGGAATGGAGGATTCGCTGGCTTCGCTCGAGTTGTGGGGCGTTGACCGGTCGTTGATCTGGTACTCACCGAGGTAGGACTGTGGATGGGGCGGATGGTGGATCGCTCCGGTCGGATCGTACCCGGAGTCGGCGTACTGCGAGTAGTGTTCATAGTCCTGGTAGTGCGGCTGTCCACCGGGACCACCTTTGGAGCCCGGGGGCAGATGCTGCGACTGGGAGGCGGCCGCTGCAGCCGCCGCCGCCATCTGCTCCTGCTGGTCCAGGTGGTTGTAGTTCATGTACTGCGACCGTGTCGTGTAGATTCCCATCGGCATCGACACGTAGTCGAGCGGCTGTCCATCGGGTCCCATTTCCAGTGGCATCGCTGCTACATAGTCAAACGGCTGCCCATCCGGTCCCAACTGCTTCACCTCGCGCACGACCTTCGTTACGGTCGTGATTTGCTGCGTCGTTTGCTGCTTGTGAGTACGGGCAATTAGTTCATCCTCACGTTGCATTGATGAGTCGCTTTTATTTTTCGCTACACACTCGCGTTACACACTAAAGCTCTTGCGGTATTGCACATGTAATAAACTCAATCTTCTCTCTAGTTGGTGTCCATCCAAACACCAATCATCACAATCACTAAACTTTCTCCCTTTTTCTCGTTCTCTTTTTTATGTTACATCATAAAACGGGGTAGAAACAAAAACAAGAACACAAAACACTTGCCCAATATGTGTTTCACTTTATTCCTCTAATACTGATAGTATGTGTCGTCGTATCAATAAAACTTCTTCTTCTTCGTCCCACCTATTCACTTTATCTCAATTGACAATTTCGCCTTACACTTGATAAGAACCCAACAGCAAAAAACACCGCTTCCGGGATAAATAAATGCCACTATAATTAACCTATCACTTCCCGTTGAAGCCGCTATTCCGCTTCTTTATTATTCAAAAGGGGTAGTTCGCGGCGGTGTCTACCGTCGTCGTCGCCGGGTCAGGCCGGTCGATATCCTTAAAAGAGTCCCCGGAACGTGTCTTCACGAAAAGGACTCTTTTCGTCGTCCTCACTTCCTTTTTCTTCTTTTCGTGGTAGAATCTCTCAACCGCATAGATTAGATGAGAGCAAGACGCAGAGGGTGGTGGCGCTTTCGGGCGTCGTGACACAATCGTGAAAACTTGCTTCGGTCTTCAGCTGAGCAATGTCGTCGACTTGTGGGGGAGGTCGAGCCGTTGTGTGTTGAGCAAGGCTGCTGACTGCAGTTTTACTTCTTCCCCTCGTTCCACGCGGAAGCCGGTGGGGACCTTCTTCTTCTTTTTTTTCTTTCAATTCAGAGACACTTCAGCACAACTCCAAGTTGTCGTCCTTTTTTTTTTGGTCCTGCGGTTTTGCATCTGGTGGGAGGGTGGCGTGAAAAAAGAGAGAAGAGAAAAATGGCTCGTATAAGTGTACGGTTGAATATATTTAGAATAAGGGTTTTTCTTTTGCTTCTTTTCGATCTTTAGGGTGTTGGGGGGTTGGAGATGATAGCAGCAAATGAAGGTCCTTTGGGAAGGAAATTGGATTAGTGGAGGAGGAGGGGGCAGGGAAAACTGCATACATTTCGCTCAAGATGATGGCCCTTTTTGCAGCCGTTTTCGATATCCTTCCCAAGGATTCGGAAATTTGAATATCGTCGTAATGGGCGGTTTGGATTTTCAAATAGATTGGTTTCGTAAAGGCTTTGATTGAGAACAGTCAAATCATAACTTTGGTCCGAAATAAATTGAAAAAATGGGACAAGATGCTACAATGAAGTAAGTGAGTTTCAATGGCCCCAAGCCAGCACAATTGAAACCGTACAATGACCTTCCAAAATTTTCAAGCAATTCCATTCCATTCATTCCAGAAACCAAAAAAAAAAACTAGAACAAATTCATAAATCACCACCGGCTATTGTTATTCATTCTCTTCCTGAGTACCTATACACAGCTCAAACTCAAACTGAGCCTGTGCTGTTGATGATTTGGACCGACCAGTTTTTCGGGTGGCAACCTATGGCATATCACCATCAGTTGGTGGCAGCAGCAGCGGGGTCAAGCTGGCCTGGTGGCCTATTGTATTCAAATTGATGCCCGAATTGACCAGAGCAGAGTATGAGCTGCTGCCTGAGTGAGCGAGCGAGTGTAAGTAAATAAAACTTCATCATTGCGGCGGCGGCTGGTTTTCGACACGAGGGTAGGGGTTTCCAACGTCATCGTTGCAGAGGTCAATTATTTGATCTAAAGTTTGAACTGGAATCAAAAACTAGACAGTCATTCTGCAGATTATAAAATTCTACTTTTACGCAGATCAAATCTATACCAAATTTGTCAACATAATGAAATTTTATTTCAAAACTGAGAATTATCTTGTCTATTTAAATATGAAACAAAATAGAAAATTTAAATTTTCTAAATTTGTATTCTTTGCAATGCTACTGCCAACGAAAGTCTAAATTAGAAAATTGATGAGAATTCATTTCATATTTATGGATTTTTTCATGGACTTTTTCATTCTTTCAAACATAAGCAGTTCCAAAAACAGATAAAGAGTCTGATTTTTTAAATATTATGCAAGTTTTCTCTTCTCATCATTACTAATTTAAAAAATCCGACCTCTAAAATATTTTATTTTAGTTTATGTTTCCCACCATTAAAAAATGTCAAAAATGTCTTTAAAAACCAGGGGCATTTTTTTTTTCAAAAAACCTATAAATTTTAATGGAAATAGAAATTAACTAAACTGAAACCTAAATCGAAGGTTTTTTGTAACTTTTTTCCTTCAGTAGATTTACTCGAACTTTGAATTAATCAGCTTTGAAAGGTAGTTAACATCTCAGCTTAGGATAGTAACATCACACTAGTATAGTGCGTCCACCCCGGGAATTCCCGGGACAAAAATCCCGGGATTTTTTCAAAACCGGGAATTCCCGAATCCCGGGATTTTTTAAATTTTGTCCCGGGAATTCCAGAAATTAAAAAAAATCAAATTTTGGCTTGGAAATTCAGATTGGTTGTGGAAATATATGAATAGTTGAATACTTAGTACTCGATAAGAATTTTAAAGCATTAAAATTTGTAATCGGCATGTATCAGCATTAATTTGGCTTGTTAGGGAAAATTGCTGAAATTTGAGTTTACAGATCCGCAAAATACCTTGCGCTTTCAATATTTTCCATTAAATTTTATTTATTTAAAAAAGAATTGGTATTATATTGTCGTATATTCATGGCTTCAAACTTGAAAAAAAAAATCATATTTAATTATTTTTCATCAAAAACCGGCATCTGTAGCAAATCAGGACAAAAGTAAGGTATTTTGACAGCTGTTTTAGCCATTTTTTTTAACATAATGTTCTGATTGTTTTGATTGATTTTAGTTACAACAAGAATAGAACAAAACAATTAATACACACATTTCCAAATTTATTGCTCTAAAATCTCCTGTATCAGACTGCAGTCCCGATTATCTCCAGTTGGCGGTAGTGACTTAGGGATATTTTTTAAAATATGTTTTAATACAAAATATAAAATTCGAAACTTTCCAAAGTGTTGTTGTTTTTTTATATTTTGTTGTTTTAGACAGTTTCAATGAAATTGTTTAAGCTTTTGTGGTCATGTTATATAAATAAATAAAAAAAGAGAAATATATTAAAAATTGCGGTTCATTTAAATTCCAAGCACACCAAAGAGCGATTTTTCAAATGTATTTTAAGCTATCTTTAAAACTGCTGTCCTTGTTAAGATTGAAGTGTGAATTATCACCAATTAACAGTATTGAGCTAATTCTGTAATTTTAGGCTTGAAAAACATAACAAATATAATGAAAACATAGATTTTATTATTACTTCAAAAATTTCCCGGAATCCCGGGAAATCCCGGGATTCCTAAAATATTTTTCCCGTTTCCCGGGAATTTCAAAACCCGGGAAAATTGGACGCCCTACACTAGTAATACTGAAACCCTTTCAAGAGACCTTTTCATAGCTGTTTTTCAATATTTATGCATTTAGGCTCATTTGAATGTTATTTTAGCAAAACAAATATTCAACGAAAAATGTTTCGTTGTTGTCTTATTTTTGTTTGTTGAGGTTAAGTATGACCCCTAAACTACTCTTAACTCTCTACAACCCAACCCCGCCTCTAGGCGGGCTTCGATCCAAAAATTTCTCCGAAAATCAATTTGTCAACATCTTTAAAGAGCATTGGAACTTCCAAAGTGAGAAGTGTGACTTGTTTTATGTGACTTTGCCAATGTTTAAAAAAATGTATTTTCTGGGCTCAACTTTGGCTGTTTTTTCACTAATATTGTCTACATTATGTGTAAAAATAAGTATACATCAGTTATTTTTGAATTGTCCCAGACTATGGCCCTGAGCATTTAAAAAAATATTAAATGATAAGGGTTTCATTCTTGAGTAAAAAATGTGAAAAACATGCAAAAAAAAAAAGAATTAAAAAGTGGCGGTAAAAACATGAAAAAACAAAAAAGACAAAACGTAATGATAGGAGGTATTAGTTTAAGCCAGGCCTGCCCAACCTTTTCGGCTCAATTTTCACATTTTTGATCGTCAAAATTACAATTGTTAATTTTTTCATGGTTTCTTTGATTGAATCGGTTCTCAGATGACCAGTGAACATAACTTTGATAAAAGTTTGAAAAAATATATTTGCAGGTTGTTTTTATGTAAGTTTTAAGTGAAAAATTGGTCCGGCCCGCAAACCGGATTGATTTTTGCCGTAAAATGTAGATAAAAACGGCTTGTATAAATATTTTTTCACACTTTTGGAAAATTTATGTTCACTGGTCATCTGAGAACCGATTCCATCAAAGAAATCATGAAAAAATGAACAATTGTAATTTTGACGATCAAAAATGTGAAAATTGAGCCGAAAAGGTTGGGCAGGCCTGGTATAAGCCAAATACTATCAAAAACAAACATAAACTAGACAAGAAAAATGCAAATAAAAATACTAAATATAAAGCAAGAAAAATATAAAACAGGAAGAACAAAATTTGCCCAAAATCGGAACTTCGGATAATCGAATCTTCGGATAACCGAGTCGGGATCATAAAGATTCAGATTTCATAGAATTATAAACCATTTTTGCATGGTAAGCTGTCAACTTTGTATGAATTTACTGCAAAATTACTTCTTTGGTAAAAAGGAATGCCCACATAAAAAATAAAAGAAAAAAAATAGAAAAATAAAATTAATTGATACACAGTAAAAAATTTTGTAACATTAGAAGGTGTGACTTTTGAAAATTGAATACTGCCTCTTGTATGATGTAATTTTACCTCAATTCAGACTTAAAAGTGACATTACATCATAATAGTGGTAAAATTACACATTTTTCCTGACTTAAAAGATGTACCCCTTCCCAGATGTTGTAGTTGTTAGACTAAATATTTAAAAACAGTATCAAAGATTGGTTTTGACAAAGACCAAAAACAAAAAAAAAACAAATTTGAAATTTAGTATTTTTCGCTAACGGTTGTTGGCATAAAGCACGAGCAGATTTTTTTTAAATTTTTTTATTCTTAGGACCAGATTTGCTAAACATTTAAATAACAAGCCATAGTTTTAACAGGTGAATAAAAAAAGGATTTTTAAATGCATTTTTTTTAGTTTTCAAAATGTAAGATTTTACGAAAACATTAAAAATAGTGCAAAAAAAATAATGCGGCAAGAAAATTTTCAAAAATTCAAAGGATTTTAAAGTAAGCCCAAACATGATAAAAAATATTCTAAGCCCCTCCCTCCCCCTTCAAAGTCGGAATGAATTCAGCTAGTCCGATGAAATCAGATGAAGTCTTGGGGTTAGATTGTGCCGCAAGCACTTTTTTAATAATTGCAGTACATCCGAGAACACCCGAAAAAGTATAACAAAAATTAAAGTGGCCAGCCCTACTGCACTGTGTTTATGGAAGAGAGGATTCTGCGAACAAATCAAATTTCATAGAATCTACAGAGAAGGAGGAATGCGAGGACATACCGTACCAAACGCTCTGATTTATAAATGCATTGGTGTTGTGTAGGGTGTGTTTAGTGTAGTAACATAGTGTTGTTATATAAGCAATTAAATTAAAACGAAAATACAAAAATACCATTGTAACTTCATGGAATTTCTTGAAAATTAACTATATCTCAATTTATTGAACAAACAACACACCAATCACCCTAATTCCAACGCATCTGCCACCATAGAGGGAGTGAGGGCACGCTCAACTTCACATTTTATCAGCCACAAATAGCTCCGGGGCCAATAGGTCAATAAGCAGTAGGAGGAGTTCCATGGTCCGATGGCCCGGCCAGGTTCGGCCAGTAACTCACTTGGCAGAGCAACTTTGAACGCCAGACGGCACATGGGGCGGACCACCACACAATGCACACACTGTTGAAACGATTCAGTTTTAGTATGATAATAGTGAGGGGGCAGGCTTACTTTTTGCGTACTGTGTACTGCCGGTATCAACAACATTGTTATCAAACGTGCAGTTTCCGTGGTGCGGCCTCAAGGGCAGCTCAGCGATGGGGAGTCTCAATCAGTTGACAATTATTGATTATATATTTGCTAATTCCGGGAACCGTGGGGTAGGGGCAAGCGTGATTGCCTCTCATCCAGTCGGCCTGGGTTCGAGCCCAGACGGTCCCGGTGGCATTTTTCGAGACGAGATTTGTCTGATCACGCCTTCCGTCGGACGGGAAGTAAATGTTGGCTTTGGACTAACCTAAAAAGGTTAGGTCGTTAGCTCAGTCCAGGTGTAGGAGTTGTCTCCCTGGGTCCTGCCTCGGTGGAGTCGCTGGTAGGCAGTTGGACTAACAATCCAAAGGTCGTCAGTTCGAATCCCGGGGTGGATGGAAGCTAAGGTGTAAAAAGAGGTTTGCAATTGCCTCAACAATCAAGCCTTCGAACACCTAGTTTCGAGTAGGAATCTCGCAATCGAGAACGCCAAGGCAATGCTGTAGAGCGAATAATTTGATTTGATTTGATATTTGCTAATTCAACACTGATAACAGTGAATGATGTTTACTCTGTGGAATGCAAATTTTGTTTGACGATGGCCACGAGTCATATGGGATCTAATTATAGCAAATGATTGGGGTGTTGAGGAATTTAAGTTTAAAAATAATAAAAATTCATTTCAATTTCAGACCCTCAATTTTCACTGGAAACTTTCCACACTTCGCGTTGGTAACAACTGGAAAACTCAGGGGTAGCGCGCCTTCGTACGACTAAGTTAACATTTGATATTTGATTTCGATTTGCGTCGGCTTTTATTTGCCAACGATACTACTGAGAAAACAGTCTCACGAGAGGGAGTGGGGAAAATGGGAAGGACGTCGTCTCAGAACTTGGTTCAGAATTTCAAAATCTGACACCGCACTGTCGATCGTATCTTCGCCACAATTCATCAGAGAACGTTTCCATTGGCTCTTGAAGATGAAGGTGGGGTGATTGGGGTAAATCGAGCTAGTTTTCAAAAATTTAAGAAATTGATTTCTGGCGGTTTAATTAATTTTTAAAAGTAGATTTTACCTACCAAAAAAAATCAAGATTGACTAATTAGCCCCAATAACCCCTTTTTTCTAAGAATTTCAAGAAATATACATCTTCTACTCCTGCTGGCACAATATTTATCTAAACGACGATAACGATAATGATGGTGTCGGTTGGTTGACGGTGCTGGAGACTGCTCTGCCAAATCGTAGACCAGCTGCTGCTAAGCTTTGCTTTTGCTGAAACTTCAACATTGTGGGATGAAAGCGCTAACTAGGCTAGGAAGGATACAGCTGAGATGGATAGAGTTCGAAACGGAAATTTTTCACGGTGAAATGTTGGCCGAAATGGTACACAGTAAAAAATAATGTAAATTTGGAAGCTGTAATTTTAGAAGATTGAATATTACCTCTTTTATGATGTAATTTTACCTCAATTTAGACTGAAAAAGTGGCATTACACCAGAAAAATTGTAAAATTACACATTTCCAGAGGTAAAACTACACCTTTTTTCTGACATTTAAGATGTACCCCTTCCCAGATGTGATATTACCATGATTTTGTTTTTCTGTGTAGATAGCAGAAACTTTATAGAAATTTGGGAACTTATACAAAATAATCATACAAGTTTTTTACTGCAAAAAATAACAAAAATCGTCTGTTCCACTTTTTTAATGGGATAAGGGAAAATCTCCACGGTATCCCCAACTAAGTTTCGTTTAGAGTTGGACGGTTTTTGGGTAGGTATTTGGACTAGGATACGCTCTCAATATAAGAAATAATTAAATGAACCGAAAACTTAGAACATCCAAGGGTTAATGATTGAGGTTAAAACGTCTTTTTATAGCTCAAACCATAACCACCTTTTTCCATCTGGACTGTCATCAGCAAAAAAGCCAAATTATCTCGTCCAGAAATCAATAAGTCCCATTTCCGCTCTATTTAAGCGCCAGTTACGCCGGAAAATTTGGGTCAACTATCAAATTTCCATAAAATCCTGCTCCACACTCATCCACACGCGTCCGGACCATTTAGGACGCGATTTAATCAGCTTGAATAACATCAGAGCAGAATGTTGCAGCCAGCCGGCAGGCAATCCAATAAAGTCAGTCGCCCTTGGAGTGACGTCCCAGAGGGCGAATAAATTCAGCCTTACCTTCAAATATTAAAGCGAAACCTCCTTTACTCACATGTGACCGAGTGACGTGACGCACGTGTGACGCAAGGTGGCTTCACGCGGGGATCGATCCGTGGCGCAGTTTGGAAGATTTACATTGCCATTTGGGTGGTTTTTTCCGCAGCAAATATTTGTCAAAATTATGGAGAATTTGGGTTTCTCTTTAGGATTGATTCCTGGAAAGTTTGTTCAATTGAGACGAAAGACGCTTCATGCTGTTATGCAAAACAATTTCTGTCAAATATTATAAATATTAATTGAATTCCCTGCAAAAATAAAAGCAAAAAAAACAGGCTTCCCTCCCGAAGGAATTGCAATAAAAAGGACGAAGCCAGATGAGCAGGAAAATCGAATCAAGAAACACAATCTCCCATCGTCGACTTTTCAACTTTGTCAGTAGAACAGGCAGAAGTAGAAGACGACGCGATGAAGAAGGACTATCTGCACCGCAAATATATATAAAATACAGTCAAGAACCTTCAAGCCCTTCCCAACCAGTCCTGGAGAGGAGAGGACTTTGTCATCTGGCTTCTGCCGTGGACAAGTGCGCGCTCTCCTCCGCTGCCGGCCTGGTTTTGCCAACAATAAGCATCAATATGTCTGCCGGGAGTTTGTCCTTGTCTAGCACCGTCACCACCACCCCATCACTACCATCGTCAACTACTACAATTTACTTAGGTATTTGGCCATGGTGGCAACTCGATTTTGAATCGAGTTCACACTTTGACATCGTAGCTCAAGAGGCACGTCGACGAAAAGTGCAAAAAGCATGTTTTCTTTAGCTTTTGTCAACTTATTTTGAAAAAATTGCTTGACATCGTTCCTCGGGTGGCACGTCGTCGAAAAGTGTCGAATTCACTTTCTTTTGAGTTTCCAAATCGTGTTCATTCCTGAGTCTTCACCCTGGAATGTCCTGTAAGGAACTCCCCCTTCAGCTCAAGTCTTCCCAGCTTCCCCTCAGTGACCATTGTTTGGATAAGGTTTTTTTTTCTCTCCTCATTTTTCGCAAAAAGTAATACACTTCATCTTGTCCTTTTATACGTCCTTTACTATAATAGACAGAGTCTCCGCGTAGCACTATGTATAGTGAGAGCAAAACGAGAATCGACCACACCACAAACTAAACCGCAACCATTCTGCAGGACGAAGAAATCCTTCGTAGAATCCCTTCCCCCTGAACTTCACCCCCTCCGGCCGATCGCCACAATTATTATATGGGGTGTATCATCATCATCGTCGTCATTCTTTGCGGGGCCCCATTTTGGGGTGGGCCCGGGGGCGAAGGAAATCGAAGCTCTGTTTATTATGATTAATTTATTATCATTATTACTTTTATGTCTGGCGTGGCTGACTGACTGGCCAGGGCGGTGGGCGAAACTTCCCGATACATTGCCAATCAGATATTGTATTTATAATTTTTCAATTCTGCGTCCGTTTTCGACCCCCCAGTTGACTCAAACCTTCAAGCAGAAAGGGGGAAAATTCGTTATTATTGTCGACACATGATGGCACCGCGACTGGTTTTACGCGACAGGATAATACGCGGTGACGATAAATGCGATACAAAAAAGGATACAATTTTCTGCCTGATGTGACCCCCGTGGTGTGAATCATTATCGCTCTGTAAATTGATTATTTTGAAGAACTTTAAAGCGGAATTTTAAACCATTTTTAACCTTTAACCATCATACGCCTCAAATATCGCTTCTGTAAATAACTAGCTGATTTGTATTCATGGCCGAGCTACGTCAGTTTCCGAGTGACGGAGGCAAATGGTGGCTTAATAAAGATAAACAGCCGAACGTTGGGACCATTTGTCATCTGGAGGCTCATTATTTTGGGGGAGCCACCGGGAAATGTGAGTTTATTTTTACATATTTTGTAAAACAAAAGTTTAACTGAACCAACCTTTTCATTTTTGTCTCAATTTTTTAAAGTTGAAATGTGCAAATCAAATTCATAAAACATCAAACTAAAAAGACCTGTTAAAGTGAAAAAGGTGCTGGTACATATGTTACTGACATGACCAGTATGACAAAGAAGATTGAAAATAAATAAAAATTGTCACGTCCAGTATCGAAAACATTGAAGTTTGATCAAGGAAGTTTCGTAACGTAAATGCTTTCTATATAATTACAGTTATGACACTGTTTAAAAAACTTTAAAAGTATCAATGAATTTACAAAATCTTTGATTTCCAAAAGTTTTGATTTTTATATAGAAAGGCTTGAAATTTCTCATTAAAAAATTTCATTAATAAAAAATAAATAATATACGATATATTCGTAATAGTTAACGACTGATTCCAAAGACAATTTAAAGTAATTTTATTGACCCCGAATTTAAAAAAAATCGAAGCTGGAGAGATTAAAACAAAAAAAAATGCATTGCTGTATTTTTATGATTTATCTAAAAAAAAATGTCATTAAATCTGTCGAACATTCTTTAAAAATTTTAAATTCATTTTTAGATGTAAAATTTGTAATAGAATTTTTTTTCAAAAAGTTCACTATTTTCAAGTTGATAGTCTTTTTAGGAGGATATTCACAGAAGATGTTATTTTTTCAATAAAAAAAAATCATGCAGGTAAATTTTTTTTTTAAATATCCTTTAATTTTATGTTGATTGTTGAGATACATCCTCCTTAAGTTTGTTTTTGTAGAAAATGATTTTTTCTCGTTGTTCTTATTTAATCTGATTTTTAACCAACGATTACTCTGGAATTATTGGTTAGATTTTAAAATAAACAAGTTAAACGGATGTGGAATTTAGTATTACTTTATAAAAAGAATATTTTGGAATTTTAAATCAGGTTTGATTAAAATATATTTTTTAATGAAAAGAGTAGTAGAGGAAAGTAGGGCAAGTGTAACAAGCTAAGGAAATGCTCGTTATAACCCATTAAAAACATTAAAAAATCTGTCGGATTTTTATATAATCATCTTATTCCAGGTTTTGACTAAGACTTTAATAAAACAAGTTTTAAAAAAATCCTGTTTTCTAATGTCAAAAATTGATTTTATTTTTTTTTTATTTTCTGTACGTTTTACTCAACTAGTGGGGCAAGACGAACAACCCGCTGGGGCAAGAGGAACAGTGCATGAAACAACATGTTACATTTGAAACGTTTCTTTCATTTTAGATTAAATAAGAATATTTTACTAAAAATTTGATCCTTTTTACGAAAAAAAAAATTACTTAGATGATAAATAGTAAATTTTCATAATATCACTATATTTTGTATGGACAATTTTTTCTAACAATTTTTTATCAGTTTTCAAGAACTTTCATGCATTTACTTCCCAATAAAATATGTTGTTGCAGCATTTTGTAATTTTTTCCATACAAAAAATCCATATGGTAAACTTGCCCCACCTGAACAAGATTTTTTTAAAGCTCTCAACAAAATAACCAAAAGTCAAATCATACTTTATAATAGTTGGAAGTCATTGGTAGGGACACTACCAATCTAGGAAAAATAGCATTTTGATAAAATGAGTCTAAAAACGAACCCTAAGCCTTATTTTGTACATTCCAAATATTATAAGAAAACAAAGGTTTTGAAAAAAACTTCATTAAATCTTATGGCCCGTGGCGTTTACGTCGTTTTGGCGGTTCTGTGGTAGTAGAATCAGCTAATTGCACTGCTAGCAACAATTCCTCATACTGGAAATAATCAAAATTGTAAAAATTACAACCGTACGAACGATTGTTCTGCTTGCCCCACCTTCCCCTATTGAACCAAAAAATGTCTGACAATGCTCAAGTTATGATTACAATTATATTGCGACCAAAGATTTGCGTCATATCTGACGAGTTATGAACATATTATATTTTTAAAATTAATTCATTTCATTCTTAATTTTCTTTTTTTCTTTATAAAGACTCCAAATTTTAAATGGGAAAATATATATACATATTTTTTTTCCAATAAGGCTGGTACAAATTTTATTTGAAAGTTTTTGTCACCCCCCTTCAATGTTGGCCCGAAAAATTAGGAGGCAAAAAAAAATTTTTGTTTTAAACTTCAAAATTTCAATTGATATTTTAGTGTTATCAGCTGAAATCAATTTAAAATGCAATCCTCTGCGTTTAGTATCATTTAAAGCATGTTTGGGTTGATTTAAAAATCTTTTAAATATTTGAAAATTGTGATGTTTATTATCGCAAAAAGTATTTTTTGACTAAAATTTTTGTTTTCGTCAAATCTTACCTTTTTTGAAAACTAATGATTGCAAAACAACTGAATTAGTGTAAAATGCATTTTTAAACGCTCCGCTAAACGCTTTGAAAAATATTTGCATCGGCCTAACAAGTGATATAATAAAATTTCAGATTTTTGGTAAAAAATTTAAGGAAGAAACATTCAACACATTGAATAAAATATGCATTGTCATTTTAAAAAATAAAATAAAATGTTTGAACGACACATTTTAAGTAGAGTTCAATGTGATAGTTATTTTTAAAAAGTTTGCCACAAAAAAAACTAAATAAATAACTTTACCATAAACGTTGCAGTACCAAAATAAACATTTTCAACAAAAAAAAAACATAGAAAAGCATGAATTGGAAGACATTTCACGGCTTTCAGTACTGAAAAATACCAAAATAACCTGTCGCATATCTGTAAGCCACAAAAATGCCACAATCAACTTTGCCCAGGAGTGGGTAATCCAATTCCAGGAGAACCACACCTTCCAGCCCCAGCAAACCCACTTCAATCAGACATATTTTACATTATTAAGCAAGCCGCAATATTTAATAATAAAGCATTATTGTTAATAACTCTCCGCTGTCGAAAGAACCGTTCGGTGGGGTGACTTTGAGGTTCTGTGATTTTCTCTATATTGAGCTGATTTTTTTCCGAAAAACTCCCACCAACGGTACCAGGCTGACACTATCGCGTTACACCGCCCTGCCAACAATAAAAAAGCCCGGTGAGAAATCAGCCTGAATAAAATATTCGTGAATCGAGGGGAGTGCACTGCTTTGCCGCGCCGAAACTAGTCGGTTTGTTTAAAGTCGCCTTTGAACATGGAAAATTACAACCACGAGAGCAAATTGAAAAAAGAAGAACATTTCCAGGCAACCTTACAACCGCGGCATAAAGGGAGTGGGCAGAGGCAAAAAGTGGAAGAATTTTGCAATTTCAACAATGTTCACCCCGTGGCCACCCACGCACACACCGTGTGGGTCCTGAAAACTTGAAGCCATATATAGTAGAATTTGCACAGCATCCCTCAGCTGAACCGACGCAGGGTGGTGGTGGTGGTCTTTCGTTTCCTGTGACAATCACAACCCCTTTCCGCTTGTTTTTGTCGTCACACCAGCCAACCAACCAACCATCCTTGCAAATAATTTCCACGGAACCCGGCGAAACTGTCTGGCTGACAGCAAAGGACACTCAGCGCGGGGTTTTCTGGTAGGGTGACAAATTCAAAAAAAATGAGAAATTTAGAAAATTAAATAAAAAAAAAAAAGCAGATACATGAAATCATCAGTGAAGTTACCAATTTTGTTCGACTTTGATATGCATAAATATAATTTAAGAAAACCAAAAGGTTCAAAATTTGTTTACAAAACTTCAAATTTCAAAATTAAATTTTCTACAAAATCGACCGATTATAAACAAAATTTTATTTTTTGATTTGGCAGATTCTTTTGTAATGGGGGGATTCATCATTACAAAAGAAGACATTTTGCTTCATTAGCTCGTCCATACAAGTCTCCATACAATTCTGGCAGCACAAAAATAGTATAAAAATATTCGAAAATCAATATATTGGCAAGGGATTGTATGATCGATATTGTGTCTTCAGCGGAGTTGTAGGTGGTGAAAAGAAGAATTCAGAAAAAAATAGTTACAAAAAAAATAACTCATATTTTTAATTACAATTTGCTGTACAAATAAATTTTACTTAAAAGAGACCAAAGAACGTATTTATTATTTATTGAAAAACTTCACAAGAATTAATTTTCTAACAATTTGAAAAAAAATCTATTGTGTGCAATGCAATTTTTTTAGAATTGAATTAAAATTTAAAAAAAATATTTTTTTTATCAACTTTCAAATAAATAGAAATAACATGAAAACGATAAGGCAAATGCAAACGAAAAAAAGTATAGTTCAATTCCAAATTTGGCTTTAGTTTAAAAAAAGTTTCTGTTATTTTTTCTAGCACTCCTTCAATATTTTTCAAATGGGATTTTTGGCTGTTTTTTTAACAATCTTGCTGGGAACGATGCCAACTTACTTAAAATAGGTATAAATGAATAAGATTTTTGAAACTTTTTTTTTGTGATAAAATGTTAGTGAAAATATGGGTTATTTTTTCATATTTTTACTGTCCTACAACTTTGCTGAAGACACCAAATCGATCAGAAGATCACTTCCCAAGATACAGATTTTTGAATATTTCCACAACCTTTTTGTATGGACCGCCGCTACCAAAATTGTATGGAGACTTGAATGGATGAACCAATGATGTAAAATTTCCTCTTTGGTCATAGAGAAGCCATTACAAAGTTTCATGCGAATAAAAATTACAAGTGTGATTCATTTCAAGTTTTTTTTTTTAGATAATTGCTTATTTACTTGAAATGATCATTGATCACAGAAAATAGCATAGCATAGCATAGCATAACGGACCTGTAACACGCTGTAGGGGATCGTTATGCACAATTACTAATTGAAAAAAATGCGAATTTGTAATTAAAAATGGCGACCAACAAAACTAAATAAATACAAATAAATTTGACTTAACGGGGCACATCAACCAGAGCTTTTGCATCAAGATTTTTGTTACAGATATTTTAATATTTTCAAAACTACGGGAACTATCGATATGATTTTTTATTCATCCCCTAAAGAACTGTCAACAAAATTTGCCTTTTTTTTACAATCAGATTGTTGCAGGATTGGGTTCGTAAGTTTGTCAATTTTGGAATTTGAAGACAACAACTTCCTTGGTTGCTGTGCACCCTTAACAGGCAAACAACCAATTAAATTTGACTAATCTCAAAATTGATGTTAAGAATGGGAAAATAAAAATATCGATTTTTCTTTGAATTATGTGAATTTCTTTGATTTGAATTTCGGATAAATCAAAACTGCAGATAATCGAGTATGGACAGTTTTTTTTTTAAATATAATTTTCCTGCCGAAAACAAAGCAAATTGACGAACTTTGTAAAACTTTACTTTATCAATTACTTCATCAATATTTAACAATATGAATAACAAAATAAATATTTGAAATCAAACCAAAATGAAAAAAAAAATCTTCCGAAGAATCCTAACAATACAGAAGTCACCCTAGGACATAAGTTTACCCGAGCAAAAATAAAATCACACTTGTTCATTCTCATATCGTGTGTCCATCTGAATTAAAACATGGATGGGTAACACTCCCAGAACATTCACATAGTCATAGTCACAGACAAAAAACACACACACACACAAACTCTCACACACAATTTGTGCCCTTTTTTCGGAACCCAAAACAAGCTTAGCACGACCGCCGGAACCCTCCCCCAACTCACCCACCCACAAAACAACCCATATGAGGGAAAAAGCAACATAAAGTGGTCGGTGAGTTGTGCTATTTGTCCTGGACCTGGCTCACTCTCACCCCACCCGGAACAGCTCACACACACCCAAAGCTTCTTCTCTATTGTGCAAACCAACCCGACCGTACACTCTTATTTGTTATCGTACACCACCACCACCAACAAAGCCAGCCCACTTTTTTTTAGGAATGGGGTGAGTTTTTTTTTTTCCTTTTGAGGAGAATCACTTTTTGCCTGATTCCTTGAGGAATTTTGCGTGTCTGTGTCCGTGTGAGCATGATTATTTGCTACACTTTGGGGCAGGGGGAAAGGAAGGAAGCGTTGGGAAATTTCTGGTTCGCATCTCCGGCGGCTGTCAAACCCGGAATGGAAATTTCGATGTCAATTTAGTGGCGTTGAAAGGCAGATTTCCGACGCGGGAAACTCTTTACCTCTTTTTTTCGAACACGAATAGTTACACGATGGGACGATGGACTAGTGATAATTGGATCAATTGACGGTAAACGGGTTTGGAGTGGCTTGCAGTTCTTGTTTTCTAGGGTAACTTTAACTTTACATAATTTTGAAAGTAAAATGTTCAGACTTTAAATCAATTCAAAATCAACACTCTGAAAATTTGTTTATGAAAATAATTCTGAAAAATTCAAATTTAACCAATCAGTTTTTAGAGTTATTCTAAATTTTGCTACACAGAAAAAAAAATTATGGTAATATTCATCAGGAAATGGTAACAGATTTTGTGTCAATAAAAATGATTAATTTTACCTCAAAAAATCATGAATTTTCCTAATTTTTTGATGAATATTCATCAGGTTAACATTTTTATACATTTTTTATGTAATATTTCTCAAAAAAAGATTCCAAAATTCAACGTTTTTTTTCTGTGTAGTCTAAACAATAATTAAGTTATGCAAAACAAAACACGAATTTTTTGAAATTGAGGTCAGTAAACGGTTCAGTTTCGTCAAGGTATAATAGATTTGGGTTCTCCAAACACGCTTCAATCGACAGAATTGAACTTTAGTGTATTCACTGTCAATACTTAAAATTGTAAATTTCAAAAATTCAAAAATGTCGAGTAATGTAACGTTTTTATTTTTTGTTATCTATTTCTTCTACTGAGTAATAGCGAACTTTCAAAAATAATTCAACTTTTACCTCAGGTAAGTTTCATAACTGAATTTAAAACACTTCCTCAATGCATACCAAATTACAAAATCAGAGAGAAGATAAATATTCGCCAGCCACCTCGATAATATCAATTTTCCAGTCGTAGATTCTCTACTTCCTCAAGAGCTACTTTTACTTCAGAAAGCACTCACTATCGTCACCGAGCAATCGACCTGTGCGTCCTTTTGAAACTTCTCTTTGCTTTTCAAATTCCACCTCTCTTCGCCAGACGAAAGTCAGCCAACATTTGTATTTAAATAGTTTTATCTTGTTTTCGTGTGCCAATTTTTCTCCCATCTTTTCTTGTTCGAAATAACATCAGGAACAAAAAAAGTTCAACAAGTGTTGGGCTGGAATCAGCACCACCTCGACGACGGAGACGCAGACTTGCGAGTTTTAAGTAGCATAATAGTTATCACTTCCTATTACGGGAGGGAGGGTCTTCTTCAGACGGGAGATTGTGGAGTAGTTATAGGTACTTGTGGCGCAAAGTTGGAACAAGAACATGCTGATACCGTGTATAGTTTGAAATGTAAATATGGGAGCTTTTCGATAAACTTTTGTTCGATAGACTTAGTAGAGGGGGTTGCGTTCATTTGCGTTGTTTTGCGGTATCCCTTGGTTGCCAATTTCGATATGACGATCATTTTTAATTACTATTTTTTCATTTGATTTCTTTAATCTAACAAAATATGGCTAAATCAACTCAAAAGTTGTTAAGTTCAGCCAACATTTTAGTAAATTGTACAACTTTTTAGCTAACTTCGTCTGAGATTATAATCAGTACGAAAATGGCCTTAGCAGTTTCTTCGTTTATAGAAAAAGTAGAATGAAAGTTAACAAAATAGAAGACTAACCAGCAACATAAACTACATCAGATATCATGATACAACCTCAAAAATCTATCAATAATCCTCAAAAGGTATCAACAAAGACTGAGGTGATAAGCCAATGCCTAATTCCCTCAGCAAACAGAAATGTTTTTGGGTGTGCGAAATCAACGTTTTGGTTGTGCGCTCTCACACCCTTAATATTTAGTGACTACAACTACAACCCCTTTTGCCAGTGATGCCAGTTCGAGGGGGGCAACTTTTTGCACCCGGAATCATCTCTCTCACCTCGTGAACCTTTTTTGTTCTTTTTTGAGGGGCCAAGCCCCACGGGTGATATGTAGAATTTTCGCGCAGTTTTGATGGACGTATGTTGGCAAAAACGTGTTTGGAAATTTGTATAATCCTTAACACTGGAACGCCCAACGCATGTCCAACTTACACGGACGCCCAAGCCTCCCAAAAAAGTTGGAACGGTAACTTCAACTCGCTGGTTCTCGGGCATTACTCAACCAATCAGGATGATTCTTGTTCCCACTGATTTGTAAGAATGTCTAGATGATTCTAGAACTTTGCAGAACTTAATTTGATCAAATCTGTAATTTTTGCGATCAAAAACATCGTTCCACCTTTTTTAAAACAACTGCCTCCGCGGAATTTTTGGCGATTTTTTTTTTACACGCGAAAAAAAAAGTTGGAACGATGTTTTTGATCGCAAAAATTACAGATTTGATCAAATTAAGTTCTGCAAAAGTCTAGAATCATCTAGACATCCTAACAAATCACTGGAAAGAAGAATCATCTTGATTGGTTGAGTTATGACAGAGAACCATTGAGTTGAAGTTACCGTTCCAACTTTTTTGGAGCCTTGGGCGTTGGAATGTTAATGACAGGACTCGAAGCTGGCAGCGAGTGGGCTCTGGTGGCGTTCAACGAGGGCACTTGTGTGAGAGGAAACATATCGGGGCTTGTTTTATAGTAGTTCGGTAAACGGCTTTCGTTTGTCGTTGAAAAATGGGTTCTGGTGTCAAGTTCAGCATTTTTTTTAAATTAAATTCATGAAAGATTTAATTAATCTTAAAATAAATAAACATTGCTTAGCAATTGATCTAAATTGAAATATAATTAATTTTCTAAATCAGGTCGCCACCCTGCGCCTTCACTGACGCAAACGTCAAAGTACAAACCCCAAAAAATCGCTTGTCCTGGGACCATAACTCGGCATTAGAATTCCCGCATTGACAACGTGTGATTCGGGGGCATCACGTTCGTACCCCGTCCCGTTCCTTCCCTTTTTCCCCCGCTCTGTTATTGGTATGTACCGGAATAATTCCGGTGGAAAGTGACTGTGTGTAATGCGGTTGTCGGATGGTATCGTTCGTCCTTGCCAGACAAAAAACGCACAAACACATTCCGGCCTGGCTGGTTGACTGCTCGAAGCTGCTCTGGGGCTTTTGCTGGCGGCACGTCCAATAAATTGTGATAAACTTTTTCTTCACTTTTGGGAGTTTTTGGGCAGAAAATTTACTTCCTTAGGTTCTCTTTATTTTGAGTTCTTAAGGTATCAAAAATAGTACACAAAAATTTGAATTCTTTTGAAATATCTTATGATTTATTTTTGTATTTTTTTATTTGGCTCAAACTTGGTGTTATTGGTTTGCCCATAACCTAACAATTATAAAAAAAATTCTGCTCTCTGATCGATTTGGTTTATTCGGCAAAGTTGTAAACATTCATAAGGACTATTCAGAAAAAAATAGGTAAACGTAAAAAAGTTTGCTGAACTTATTTATTTCTAAAAAAAAACTATTTTCCAAAACCCCGCTTTTTTTTTTTTTTTAGATTGTTTAGTTTTAAGTGAAAGAAACCCGCAACTTTTGAGCCATAGAGAAGTGTTGTACAAAAATGATATGATTTTTTGAAAAAAATATGTTTTTTGTAAAGAATAGTAATCTTATTCAAAACAATTTTTAGACATTCGTCTTTAATGTAAAATCATTTTTTTTTTTTTTTTTTTGGGAGGGTGATCCAGCCGCACATCGTTGATGTCGAAACCTCTAAACTGGGCCCTCGTCCTGTCACGTCCGTCGGTAGTCTTGTCGTACATTACAACTAGAATCAGATCTGCCAATGAATTAGTACACTTCGACCAAATAAACACTGACGCTGTATGGATCTGACTCTAGAATAAATGCACAATTGTGTGTTATTCATAAGTCCAAAATGTTCAATTATTCATATAAGTCCAAATATTCGTTTGCGGAAAACTACCTAACTTGAATTGAATACTAGATTAAAAGTAACCTATCCGAAAGCTACTTTTATCTCAAATCCCCGAACTTTTAATTAATAGCCAAACATTCTAGTATGTTTCTTTTAAAACCTGTCTAGCTTCTTTAAAAAAAAAAAAAAATAGATTAACAGTTCATATTTTCAAGTCGCTAATTGAAAAAGAGACGACCATTTGATCGTCAGAATTCCAGTAGATCCTCGATTCGCAACAATGGTCGATACAATCATAATCCGACAACCGTTAGTTCAACAGATCAACGAATTTAGTCCGATATCATTTCACTATTGATTGATCGAGACTCTATGGAAATTTTGACAAATCAGAATGGTTTTATGCTACTTGAATTAAAATCACCGATTCTGATAGAATTACTAAATTCACTATTACTAATTTTGTCCCTAAATAACTAAAGGCAAAGTATAAAAAGTATAAAACCTACAAAAACTAAATTTTTAAAACCCGCATCCTAACCTGACACCCACATTAAGATAGGGAAAAATCACATATGTTCATTGTACAAATGTGATATTTCCACTATCGGAGAACCTCCTTGTCTCGATGACAGCTTACCGGCCATCGATTAAGCCCTGAGACTGCGCCAAAGTGGGTTCTCGCAGCATGAAGTGGTGTCCATGTGTAAAAATGGAAGCTTCAGCAATATACTGAACACTTCGATTTTAATTCCACATCGAATCAAATCATACTCTTTGCCAAACAAGCATCAAACCTATGACACTCATTATGACAAAGCCCAGGGATCTTTAATGTAAAATCAAATTTGTAACCGAAAAGTACCATACATAAATTTAAAAAAAGTGCGTCGTTTAAAGATTGATTTCAACTAAACAAAAATCGGTTTTTCAATTTTTAAAAATTGTGTCCATGAGTGTCCGCATCTGAAATATTTTTATCGAAAAGTTTGGAAACAGTCCCCCTGTTTTCTATCATTGACAACAACTAGTGGTCTAATTTTGTATGATAAAAAAAATGAAACATTTGTTAAATTTTCTGATATCCTCGAAAAAAATATTTCAGAAATTTCAATAAATATTAAAAAATACTCGGCCCTTCGAGAGGAAAGATTTGAATTTGAAATTTTCCAAATATTAAATTAGTAGCTATCTAATCCAGTTTTAAATTTGTTTTCGAGCAAGGGTCCTGATTCTCGAGTAAGCATAGAGCTTATTGGATTGAGGCTGTATGAGAGACATTGGCTATAATCCTATGAAAAGTCATCCAAACTTCAAAAAATTATAGTGTTTTTGAATAGGGATGATGTCAGCTATCCATTGCAATTAAAATCACATGAAAATTTTCACAAAAATGCGTATTTTTATTGTATTTTGAAAATTCAAAGTTTTTCGAAAATTTACTCATAATTATAGTTTTTGGAATCTGGATGTCAAATGATCGGAATTGTTTCATACATTTCGAAAATAAAACACATTTTTTAAATTCTCAAAATTTTCACAAAACTACGTATTTTCGAAAAAAAAAATACTCAAAATTTCAGTATTTTACAATATGGGTATCAAATGATCGGCATTTTTTCATACATTCGAAAGTAATAACATATTTTTTTCAATACTCAAAATTTTCACCAAACTACGTATTTTCAAAAATATACTAAAAATTCAAGTATTTTACAATATAGTTATCAGATTTTTAGAAATGTTTCGAATATTTCGATAGTAACAATATTTTTTGTGAAATACTCAATTTTTTTAAAGAAAACTACGTATCTACGAAAAAAAAAACTCGACATTTCAGTGATTTGGCTATTTTTGAAGCATTTTTTTAATTAAAAAATAATGGGGTTGAATGTAAAATGGTAGAATTTTCAAGTGATTGTATATTTAACAATAAATTGTCAACTGCTCGAAATTTAAATTTGGTCTAAAACTGGCTGAATTTTCATTTTAAAATCATTTGATGTTATTTGAATATTAAACATTGATTATATGTCAATTGAAAATGTTTTTACCCATTTGAAATCGTTTTTCCCATTTGAAATTCGTTTTGTATTTATAATTACAGAAGATAATGCAGCAACTCTGAACAACAATTAGAATTTATTTCATTTCCATTCTTGTTTTTGTTCGTTTCGAAACGGTACGTCTCGTGACAGTACACAACCACTAACAGGGATGGCCACCACATACACACGCTAAAACAGATCCCGCCACAATCGAACAAATCTCCCCTCTTTCTCGCTCTCTCTCAAATCGAATCCTGCCGTCCAATTCGCACACATTTTATGGTTCGAATTCTCAATGTGGCAGTCGTTTTGCGGTATCACATTTTGGTTTAGCAAATTTATTCCAATCATTCCGGCTGAAAACAGCAGCAGCAGCCGAGGCTGCGATGTTTTGGTCGGGAAAACTGTGAGTGAAAATTGTGAGATTGTTTGTGTGTGTGTTTGAAAATAGAGAGAGAGTTGTAATTGTTCGCCGGCTCCATTTTCCTGGCTCGATTTTCGGCGAAAATGGGCTGCCCATTTTCACCAAGTTTTTTACGGGGGGCACAAGGGGAGGCCGGGAATGATTATTTGTATTTATTTTCACTTTATTGACTGTTTATTTATTATTGGAGTGCTGCTGCTGGCTGCCGCATGAGGCTTCAACCGTGAGGACACATCTCGCGCGAAGGACGATATCAAGTGTCGGAATGCTTTTTCTAACGCCGTTGGTGCGAAACTGGAACGAACTCTTCGATGTTTTTTTTTATTGCGATTTTGAGTCACGTGATAAGTTAAAAGAAATGAAAATTATCAATTGAACTTCTAACAGATTTGCGACGTTTGTTATTTAATTAAATTGGGAAGGAAAGGGATAAACAGTTTTAGTAATAACAATAAAAATACTCACGTATACTCGTATATCCACGTTAATCTCGTTCAATTAGTGTAATCCTGAAAAAGATGAAAGAAAAGAAAACACAATACGTTAGTGAGTTTGAATTGAAACAATTAATTGCTACATGTCACCAGATATTAGCTACAATTTCAGTATCCCTCACAATTAGGTATACGACGCATCGCAATCCATCTTTCAAATTAACCGGTTCCGTTTGCCCACCAAAAACACAAAACACACACCAACCGCGCACATGTATCAATGCAATTCAAGCTACAATGCATTGTTCTAGAGAGCTCACAGAACATCAGACACGCGTCTGACTTTTTGGAAAAGACGTATCAAAATATATTAAAAATATCTTATTCTTTTAATTTGATTTTTTTTTAAAGAAATCCATACGCCCTTTTCGAATGTTACTCCCCAAAATTTCAACCGATCCCCCTCGGGCGTACTAATAAAGCCGTTATGACCATCTCCGGACGCGTCAACGCGGCCGCCACGCCACACACGCGACAACAATGAAGAAATTGAGAAATGATGTCAACCGTAAATTATTGCAATTTGACACACAGAACGGCAGCCGCGGCGTGTTGTTTACAGCAGAATGGTGGTGACGACTGGTTGTCGTTGTTTGTTGTTGCTAATTCCGGGCATTGTTACAATGAGCATGAAAACAACGCGGAAAATCGACCCCGTTCCACGCCCCCATCGACCGTGGCAAATCTGGTCCCACTTTGGAACACAACTCGAGTGTGTGTAAACCTCTCACTCATATTTGGGGGAAAATGTGCCTGACTAATTTTGCCTGAAATGTTTTTATCTGCTTGACTTGCTCGCTATTGATCGAAAAATCTTTGAACGAAAAGCTTCTTTGTCACTATTTTACTTGGAAAAATTCTCAGTAAAAACTGTAGCAATTTTTTTAATTTATTTTCAAATTTTATTTAAAAAAGTGATTGATCTCTAAAAAAACATTAGAATTCACTAATCTTTAAAACCAAAAAAAAAATTATAACTCAATCTGAACTAAACTTAACTCAGTCGGTCTCTGAAATAAGCTTGGGAGAATTCTAGATCGGTTACTCTCCTCTCACTCTTCTCAGGACAGGCCTACTGCGTGAAGTTGACCGAAAAGAGTATTCATTGAAAGTGTGATAAAACAAAATTTGGCAGAAATCCTTAAAGTTACAAGGGAAAAATAAATAAAAAATCTATAATCAAATTTGTACTTTTTAACAGGACCATATAAAATTCAAGGGAAAGCCAACCAATTCAAGAAAATTCACATTTTCTCAGAGAACTCCTCCTGGAACCCCCGTCTCATACGCGATTGAGATCAATTTGTTTTACAAAATTACCGAACACACACACAACTCAATTTGCGCCTCCGCCGACGTAGAGTTTGGGGACGGTCCACATCGAGTGTCTTTTGTTGGCCTGCGGCGGCGGTGACCAACCAACCAAAAACCTTTCCCGCGCCGCCGGTCGTTCGTTGGTTTGTTTGTACCCGCGCTCTTCAATTTGTGTGAATTATTCATGTCCGGTCAAGGCGTTTTTGCGCTCGACGGAGCCTGATGAAGATGCATCATCACCAGAGGAGTGGTCACAGAGACGCATTTTCGGGGGAAAGATTCCAAGGATCTTCGGTCGCGTGGACACGGTTTGTTGGCCGTGGCACATATATAATGACAGATGGTTGGCTGGTTGGCGGAATGGAAGCAACAATCGCGAGGACACGTGGACATCGCGTTAGGATTTTTTTGTTCTTCAAAATCTGAGTTTTGGGAAATCCTTCGTAGAAACGCCGGTACCCGGCGGAATGTCCTCGACTAATTAAGTGGAAATTAAACAATAATAAATTGGACGTTTCCAAGAAGGCTCATCTGCTGTAAGTCATTTTGACAAAATTTAACATTTCATTTGCCTCAAAACCTACACTGTGAGGTCTCAAAAAACACACTTTGACCTTTTGAATAGACCTGACCTAAAAAAATAAAATATTTTTATCGGAATGATCATAAAATATAATATTTTTGCAATCTTTTTGAAGCTTTTTGTAGATTGGAACAAGACAAACATATTTTCTTCAAAAAGATTGCAAAATAGTATGCCGTGTTTGAGAAATCGTCAACATTTTCTATCAAAGGATACACCCACAGTTAAAGATCGAGCAGGTAGTCCTTCCAAATTTAACCGAGAGGAAAGTACTATTTTGCGAGAGTATCTACCTCTCGCGCTTACAACAACAAATTGTGTTCATTCGCTCATCGAAATAGTTCATCCGATTGAGTGGCTTATATAGACAAACGATCGTTGCTCAGTCATCGAACCATGGTAGCCGATACGGCAAAGGCGCGGTCGATATGTCAATGGTCTCGGGTTCGATTCTAGGTAGCGATTTTTTTTAAATGGGTGAACTTTTTGGAAAATGATAATACTCTCGGCTATTTCGGGATTTATTCTCTCCGTCCGTTTACAGTACCTTTTTACTACCGAACCGTGCTCTTTACCCTCTCACTCTGACTTGCTGATGCCCAATTGTGGGTTGTATATTTTTTCAAAAAAAATAATTTCTTACTTTCCAAAAATTGTAGGAAAAAAGAGCAAAAATTGTAGTTTTGCGCAAATTATTTATTTATTACACAAAGTAAGTGTTCCAAAAAGATTTAGACAAAAATGGTTGAATAGGTAATTGCTCTTCTTAGGTGTAATTTTGGTAATCTCTTAATTACAAGCAATAATTGTTCCAACATTAATTGAGATGAAACACGCAGCTGAATGAACTCCAAAACTCTGTTATGTACTCTAAACGAAATTATTGTAACTATTGTATTGTAACCGAATTGAATTGAATCGATGTAATTTTAGGAATATTTGGATCACATAAATAAAGTTAAAAAAATAAATAAAAAAAAAAACTAATTTCGAGCATTTTCTTTGAAAAAATAATAACTCATGACAACAGTTATGCTTCTATAAAAAAAAACTGCGAAATATAGAAAAAAGTAATTGTTGAATTTTTTTTTAAAAAAGGTTTATGACAAGAATTCCCTCATTTCTGTGTACCTCAAACTGAAACCCCTCGGACCTGTTGCTCGAGCTCAAATCCGTTTTCAATGGGACATAATTCCAGTAAACATCACCCTTTTCGCTGTTATCAAAACACACGCTGGTGCTCCCAATCCCGTTTGTCCACTTGAACAAAATAAAAATCCCACCGTCCTGACCCAAGGACCCTTCTTATCCCTCCACCCACCAACCCCGGTTAACGAAATCCTTCCTGGACGTATAGAGCTGGAGATTGAAACGACGCCGTCGACTAGGACACGATGGGGCAAACCACCTGATAATAAGATAATCTTTATTTTGTTGGTTCGTTTCCGACTTATTTTATGTTCTTTCTCCGCCCTCCTCGTACCTGCTAGGCTGGCCAATCCAGGCTGGCACGATGGCCGAGGTCAAAATGCCGGCCATATTGAAACGACGGAACGACATACTTCGCAATAGATTATCTATTATCAGAATCTCATTCCTCTGCTGCTGCTGGGGCCGTACCTTAATGGTAGCAGAGATAGTAGAGATCCACTCCGGATGAGTTTTCCTCTTTTCCTGAATCGCACACACTACACCTCTATAGGCAACAAAATTGGTTCCTCCCACAGTGACGGAAAAGCTCGGAAAACTCCACCGGAGAAAAGCGAAATCAGATTGCGAGAGAGAAGAAGGAAAGTGGCCACCGCACAGACATTAAAATCTTTCCCCTCCCCCCGGAACCCCGCCCCGAATTCGAGCGGAAGTCGTGGGGCAGAAAATCGAAGACCTCCTCTTCGCATTCTTCTTCTTTGCCTTAATCTGAAGCTAATTGGAGAACGGGGCCGGATTGGGGCAAGTCGCGCGCGCACCAGGGAAATCGAGGGATTTGCTCGATAAAACTCGAATTTCGGGGACCGATTATGGTTTTCGAGCTGATTGTCGGGGGCCTGATACGGAGAGTTTTCCTTTCGCAGGCGATAGAAAGTCAGTCATTCTCGTGTGGAGGCAATTTGTCGTGGGGTTGGGGATTAGGGTGCAGGATTTTGGGAGACTTTGCTTTATATGCATCATTTGCGATGGATTTGCAGTTGTCTCCCCCGCTCACTCTCTCTGGCGTTCTTTTTGTTGAAGAAATCAATGAGCGACGGGGCAACGGATTCATTTGGACGTCTGGCGATAAACTCGAAGAGGCCAATTGGGAGCATGATCGAGAATGAAATATGGGTATTAAATGTTCGCTTTCATTAGCAGGCTAAAGTTTGTTTAAATCCTGCTTTGATCCAGCAGCGACTGGAACCAAATGACTGCACCCAACCAGCGGTCGCATGATTGTGATACATGGCGGCATGAAAGTACATCAGAATCTGCATGAAATCTGTCCTCATGCATTTTTTGCGATATAGGAGTAGGGTAGAGTAGTCATCAATGAGACACGGGGAACAATGATAAAATGGCTCTCACAAGACGTAGTTTCAACCAATCAGGCTCATATTTGGGGAAAATGTGTGTCTACTAGATACTCGTCTGCCATAATAGTGGCTTTAGTTATGGACGCTCCCTTGCAAAGTTATTCATACATGTTTGTTTCTGGGGTGTAAAAGTTAATTATGATTAATAAAAAATTTTCGCTCATAGGCTGCCATTAACACAAAAAGTAATATTTCTCCACATTTATTTCGTCATTTCACAGGGCAAGAGTTGGGCTACAATGCCATTTTATTAGGTTTGACCAAAATTTAGAATATACCCAGAATCCAGGGCTGTCTCATTGTTCCCCACTCTATTCGGCCCATGGGTAACAATGAGACACTTTGATTTTTCTTCATTAAACTTTTCAAAATCTATGGAAATCTTTCAAAACATGAATTGGAAGTGATTTTTGGCATATTTATTGAGTTTGAACTTCATTTCACCAAAAATATAAAGTTATTTGGTTAAATATATGGATTTTACAAAATTTAAATACTTTTTAGCATAACTTTTGTTAATTGAAGTTTCATGTTGACAAAATTGCTTGAAAATGTTCAAAGTAAGTCACCTGCAATGGAACAATATAAAAACATGATGTTTAACTAGAAAAGTATTGATTTTTGTAGAGTGTCTCATTGTTCCCCAGCTGTCTCATTGTTCCTGCCAAGTGCGTCTACATTGAGACAGTAGAATAACTCTGGCTGTAGACGTCAGATCTTTCTCATATTTTGATCAATGTTAGAACACCTTAAAAGAAAGAAAGAAAATGCAACAAAAAGCTCATTAAAACATGCTGATGAAAAAAATACAAAATTCGTTGAAAGTTAAAAACCAAAAGTGTCTCATTGATGACTACCCTACCCTATGACATTTTTGCCCGTTACCGACAATTATCGACATTACCGACGGCTGATTGATTGTATTGCAGAAAAAAAATCTTAACAGAACGAGGATTGAACCAACAACTTCTAGGTTGCTGATCCGACACGCTACCACCGCGCCATGGACGCTTGTTGAATTGAGAGGGACAGAGCGCGAACATATTGTTCTCCCTGGAGTGTTGCTCGGGGACGCGCCAGCATTATATGTGTTGGTGAGAACTGCAGATCGCTGACATGTTTACACGCGGGCAAAATTGAGCTATGAGCTTGCTGCAAAAACTGTTATAAAATGTATCATTTTCTGCAGCAAATCCACTGTTGCAGATTTTGAGTTATATATTTCCTTTGGGTGATGTGGATACATTTATTTGAAAGATTTGTTTTGATACGTTGAATATTTATATCCATCATGTTTTCATACAAAATCGAATCCCACAGACATTCCGAATAAAACGTTTTAAATTTTACATACACCCAGAACTGGGCATCGTCATACGAGAGGATAAAGCGCACGATTCGGTAGTGAAATGGTACTGTGTGCGGACGGAGAGGATAAATCCCGAAATTACCGAGAGTACTTTACTCATGGGTTCATCTTCAAAAAAAGTTCATCCGTCAAAAAAAAAAGTACCGGCACCGAGACTCGAACCCAAGACCTTCGGTATATTAAACCGTGCCTTTGCCGTATGGGCCACCATGGTTCGGTGACTAAGTGGCGGTCATTTGTCCATATAAGCCACTCAATAGGATGAACTGTTCCAATGAACGAATGTACACGCGAGAGGACTATACTCTCGCAAAATAGCACTTTCCTCACGTTTCTTTTCGTGAGGACTATCCTCTCGTTCTTTAACTTTGGGTGTACATTCCGATATTTCAAACTTAAAAGTTTTGTTTTTGATTTTTTTTATATAACCTCAATTTAGATTGAAAAAGTGGCATTACACCAGAAAAGTGGTAAAATGACACATTTTCAGAGGTAAAATTAAACATGTTTTCTGACATTAAAGATGCACCCGGTTGTATATTACCATGACTTTTTTTTATTGTGAATCGTTCTGAAATTTCTTCTCGATGGAAATAAGTATATTTATAGTTTTTTTTGTCCCCTGATTGTTTGGGAAAATTTTAAGAGAAGAGGAGGAAACTAGAGCGTCAAATTTCCCGCGGTTACAAAAATCCCGGGAACGGGAAATTTTAATTTATTTTTTTATAATTGTTCTGATCATGGTTCTAATAAATATATTACAAGACTTTAACGATTAAAATAAGCGTGAGGTTCGGTTAATTGCTTAACTGTATGTTAAAAATAAATCAACCTTATGATTTTTTTTTACTTTTATAAGCTGTCTTTAAAATTGTACAATAAATGAGATTTTCAAAAAGTGTCCACGTGGTTTATGAATAGTCGCTAAACTGTATTTTTGCAATACAGTTTTGAACATTATTTTTGTTAGGATGTTATTTTTAGAATGTTTTTCAATTTCCTTCAATTTTGCTTAAAAAAAATATAAAATAAAAAGAATTCAAAGGAATTTAAATATCTTATTATATATTTAAAGTCTTCAAACAAGAGCAATGTTTCAAAAGAAAAATAATATTCAGATTGTTTTAAAGTCATTTAAAATTATTATCTTTCTTTTTTTTTTCAACATAAAAAATAACCTTTTTTTTTTTTTTTGGAGCGAGTTGTGGCGCTATAACCACGGAAAATTGTGTCCAGGGCATTCGTGGAAATACAATGTCCCATCCCAGAGGGTCCCGGAGTACCAAACCTTCTTAGCATGGTGCTCCCAACGAATACAACCAAAAATCTCGGAGCGTATGGTGGTGTGTCCCCACGCTTCTTCCTCCCCTGTCGATTCAAAATTGTGTTGTTGTTCGAACACTCAGTGCTCAAACTCAACCCAATTACAAATCATCTCTGCGATACGGCTTTACGCAGTAGGCCTGGCCGCTTTAACGCTTGTGATGTTTCAATGCATTCTAATGCAATGGCGCACTACAAATGTTAATAAATGACAAGAAGAGTGCTAGGCGTCATCTAACCTAAGGCACTCTCCAGGATCCCTTCGAAAGATTGGCTGCGCTAGGGTCTGATTAGATTAGATTAGATAAAAAATAATCTTTTTTTTGTTAATACAGTATATTTCCATTTGGTTGAAACTTTGTCTAGGCATTGCCTAGTTTTTTCATACACTTTTAAAGCTGATATGTGGGTATTCGAAACCTGTATTTTGAGAAGGGATTTTCTGATCGATTTGATGACTTCGGCAAGTTTGTAGGTTATGATTAGGACTTTTCCAAATAGATACGAGGAAAATATAATAATTTCCATTTTTATTGTTGTTGAAAAATTGAAAAAAAATAAGAAAATATTCAATATCTCGAAAATTATTGGTTTGTTTTTAAATGTTAAAAAATGAATCTTTTGCTAGCCTTGGTTTTAAAATTATCTAAATGATTTTTAATGAAAAGAGCAAAACAAATTAACAAAAGTTATGATGCCTTCCGAGCTAAGATGCTACGAAGTCAAATTGCACAATCGAAAAAAACCTAAAAATTAATCACAAAGATTTTTTTTTGCTGCAAATGTGTTTCTATGTGATTTTATTTATAATTTTACATTTAAAACAATGAAATCATGCAGCCAAGCAGACAAAGGACGTAGACTGAAAAAATCGTCCCTTAAAAAATGTATTCAATTTAAATTCTTCCAGAGACACATCATCTCAACCCATTAACCATAACTGCACATCTCAAAGAGAGGCAAATATGGGACTATTACGTTGAACGTCTGGCAAAACCGTACAACAAAACGATCATGACGGAACGCGGGGGGAGAGGCGGGTCGGAAATCGTCGGTCGGGTGGGCGGACGTACATACAATTCCATAAACCTCCTTCTTCATTGAGCGCAAAACTATGAAGCTTGTTAGCGAAGATAGACATAAAAATTAAGTTTTGCTCTTCAACAACCGAAAGCGATCACACACACACACAGTACGTACACAATACACATTGTAGTAAAGCGTTGTCTCGTTGAGCTCGAGAGGCGGGCGAGAATCGTAAAAGTTAGTTATCAGTTTCATGTTTCAATTTCCATGCACTCGAGTGCGAGAGACCCTAATAGAGAGCTGCTCCTGCTCCTCCTCCTAAACTACGTGAGTGGTGTTTACATAATGTTGACAACATTTGTGCAGCTTCCGAGTGAGTGAGCGAAAATCGGTGAAAGAAATATGATAATAGTGTCATTTCAATCAAATTACAATATTCACTCCCGGTTCTGCGACAACAGGCGGCGCCGCCGCCGGCGTACAAAAAGAGCCGAAGTGCCTTTTCTTGCGCACGATATGCCCCTTAATGTAGTCGCCACCGGTATTGTGAGGTAGGGTAAAAGGGTCGAATTTGAGCAATGGAATGTCAAAGTAAGATACAGCTTGATGACATTGAGAGCAAAATACTCTCAGTGATGGAGCAAAAAGCTCTCCAAGCAGAAAGGATTGAGGGAACAAATGGCTAAACATTGCTCCAATTACCCTAATCGACCTCACACCAGCACTCAGGCCACTCAGAGCCATCGCCAGTTTGTAGACAAGCATGTAGTACAACACGTTATTACAAAAGTCAGCTAACAGGGAAATAACATTTCTCTGTTCCGTCGACGACGGCCAACCTAACCTCCATTCCCGATATGGGCTGCTGATGGGGTTGCGTCGTTGCTCCTTTTTTGTTCAGCCCTTTTGCCTGAACTTTTTCATTTTCGCAATATTTTGGGACTTAAGGGACAATCAGTGTAAGATGGACTCCCAGGTTGGTAAAATTCTAGCTAAATCTCGACCAAACTATCGAAAAATATCGTGGAGAATTTCCCTTGTCCTTTTAAAAAGGGAGTCTCCAAGCGAAGACACTCATTTCACCCCAAACTCCCCCTCAAAATCCCTTTTTCTGCGTCTACTCCTTTTCCGGTCCCGGCAGTGCTAACTTCCTTTCACTTTTTTTCTTCTTCATTCCAGCATGGCTTCCGTTACAGTACATGAGGTTTTCCCCTGGTACTGCCGCGCCATTACGACGGTGTATCCACCTTGGCCATCGCTTGCCCTGACCATGTTCGCACGCAAGGACCATTTTCCTGTTCTGGGGTCCCCGTACGCTGATGTATGATGCATCTTCTGCCGGACTGCGACCCTTCTCCGTATTGGCTCTCTCTCGCAGAGAACGGTTGACAGGCCCTAAGGAGTTTCAACGAAGGAAGAGAAAAAAAACCTTGCTGGTCAGGACATGGACTTGGCGGTCTTCGTCGTGCACACGTCCATAAAATCCAAGTCATAACTTGGCCGGAATACGTGAGCCGTTGCAGGGGACGTGTATACGAATCCTTGCGAAACTGTAAACTAACCACGAAAGTTCTCCAGAAAGCTGTTCAATATTCATAAAACATCGTGTCGAAATGTTCGAGGGTTCCCCTTTGCATGTCTTGGCAAACGTACGACGAGGTTCGGATTAACGAATCCTGGGGTCGAGCCACCTGCGGAGTTTCTCCCAATCCAGTCCACCAATCCACGCCCCAGACCCCGCTTGTACGAGGAGGGTTGACCAGCTGTGCCGCGGGTGAAGCAAGTCTTAATCAGAATGTGGCGAACACGCAGAAGCCGGTACGTACTCCCGTAGGTATTCCGAAGTCCTGGATGCTGCTGAGAACGTGAGTGGTCAAGAAAGTTTTCTCGAGATTCGAGGTTAGATGGGGGAGAAAGGGTCACGTGCAAGCTTGTATATTAGGTATAAAGCACTTTTTTTATATTGAAATCCTTTTTCCTTCCTATTTTGGAATCCTGAAATATTGATTGTAAGGTTAGGTGTCAAACTTGCATATGGACATGTCTGGACAAATTTGTATGGCTAGTTGCAGCCAAATATCGTCGAAATTGGCCGAATTCGTAGGAATTGCTCACCTTTAAGTGTTATTGAGGATCTGGCAACCCAGACAAACAATTTAGATACCAAAGTGGAATTAATGAAGTTTATTTTGGAAGGTTGTAAATTTTATGGTTGAATATTCCCTCTTTTTTGTGTAATTTTACCAACAATAATTTGTAAAAAAAAAATTAAAAAAATAATTTCACCAGTTTATAATATGAAATTTGACACAAAATCTTGAATGTCACAAAATTATCCATGGATTTGTGTCAATAAAAGGTGTTATTTTACATCAGGAGCTGGAATTTTCTCTTTTTACACATTATTTTATGTAAATAGCATAAAAAGAAAATGTTTTAATCAGCTAAAAATCAATTTTGCAGGTTTTTCAAAACAATTATCATATTTTTTTCTTCTTACACTGAAAAAAAAAGGAAATTTTGGAAGGTTGACAATTTGATAGTTTTACCCTCTTCTGCCCAATTTTTTTTCGATTTTTTTCATTTTTCCCGTGTCCTTGAGGTCATTTTGACCAACTAAATTCTACGAAAAACATTACATCTGTTTTTTTTTTATGTTTTTGTTGTTTTATTTTCATTTTTCTTGTTTAGTTTATGTTTGTTTTTGGTAGTATTTGGCCTTTTTACCACCTCCTATCATTACATTTTGCCTGTCTAATTTTTTCATGTTTTTACAGTTACTTTTTCAATTTTTTGCTTGTTTTTCAAAATAATTGCTCTATAATGGTACCATTATAGTTTATATCGTAAAAAAAACATTTAAATAGCAAAAGCATGCACATCACTTTTCTGAAAAAGACACTTAATATTACAAACTGCATGTGGGTCATTCCAGGTCAACTGAGTACACTTTTGGACTCGACCTTCACCGATTTGGACCAAACTTGGAGGGAACGTTCATCTATCGATAGTTAACAGAAATCCCAAGTTTGGTGCTGATTGGACCATCCCTCTATTTTTGGCACCGCCCTCTTTTTTGACGATTTTCTAAAAAACTTTTTTTTCTTTTAATCATAACTTTTTAACTATTTGAGCAAAAGACTTCCTACAGGTTTCATTTTATAGAAAATTGTCCAAGGAACTCGATAAAAATAAAATTTTAACCCTTAAATGCCCACTAATATTATATTTTAACGTTTTAAGTATTAAAATTCAGTTTTGACCAATTCCTTATATTTTTATTTGTTTTATTTTATCACCATCGTGTTCCCCGGACAATTTTACATAATAATCAATGTAGACCTCAAACTAAAATGAACTATTGGCGAGATACAGCGATTTTACTGAAAAAAGTTTGATTTTGCGCAGCACTTGGAAGTACATGGTGTACTTTTCAACAAAAAGGGATGAATCCGGCATAGTTCGGTTTTTATATGTGAGTAACTTATGTCGGATTTGAATTCTAGATTAAATTTTCAAAACAACCTATCCCTCATGGGTTTCCTATGCAGATAGGGCCTTTTGAAAATTTAATCGAGAATTTATAGGACAGAGTGCAGCGCAAAATCAAACTTTTTTCAGTAAAATCGCTGTATCTCGCCAATAGTTCATTTTAGTTTGAGGTCTACATTGATTATTATGTAAAATTGTCCGGGGAACACGATGGTGATAAAATAAAACAAATAAAAATATAAGAAATTGGTCAAAACTGAATTTTAATACTTAAAACGTTAAAATATAATATTAGTGGGCATTTAAGGGTTAAAATTGTATTTTTATCGAGTTCCTTGGACAAATTTCTATAAAATGCAACCTGTAGAAAGTCTTTTGCTCAAAAAGTTAAAAAATATGATTAAAAGAAAAAAATTTTTTTTTGAAAATCGCCAAAAAAGAGGGCGGTGCCAAAAATAGAGGGATGGTCCAATGAGTACCAAACTTGGGATTTCTGTTAACTATCGATAGATGAACAAATCGGTGAAGGTCGAGTCCAAAAGTGTACTCAGTTGACCTGGAATGACCCATGTACAATTTTTTTAAACAAAAAAAAAAGTTGCAACCGACGGGATTCAAACCCAGCACCAACAGTAAGGACCGCGCCTTAGCTCGTTCGACCATCAGACCGTTGAAGAATGGAAAGGATAAACGCATATTTCAAGAAGGTTTCCCATACTGAGTGGCTACATATTTCAGTGTGTAAAATTACATACAATTTCATTAAACAAAAATTTACCCCCAAGCCTTTTACATGCAGCTAGATAATTACTTTTTTTGCTGTTTTGTTTTTTTGCAGAGAAAACGCACAACAGAAAACTAAAAAAAAAATCACGTTAAGACTTCTTTTCATGCGACAATTCTAAAATAATTCAGCTCTTAGAATTTTCCACCAATCTTCTCTCAATTTCCAAGACCCACATTCACGTCTCACGTCTACACGGCACATCCAGCGCAAAAAAAGGTAAATTCCACCGCCGTCGAATTGGGTGTTGTAAAGCGGCGCAAAAAATTGCCAGTAAGCAGCTTTACTGGCACAAGAAGTGCTGCTGCTACACGGGATGAGGATTCCCCGAAAGCAGCCAATTTCTGACGATGAAATTTTCCGCCGTCATCGTGGTATGATGACGGTTAAAGGAAGGCGCTTTCACCAGGTCTCTCGCGTGTCGTTGCGATTTGCTGCCGAGATCCACCTGTTTCGTGTCATCACGGCATCTAGCTGGAGGTTGTTGGGATGATTTAGATTTAATTTTAAATTTAATTATAGCGAAAAAATTTGTGGAATTTTGTAACTAGAATAACTTTCATTTACTCCAAGATTTCAAATTTCAGATACGAACCATGCAAGAAATTTGAGCATCCCTAATGTTTGCACTAGAATCAACACACAGACTGACGTGTCGCGTGCACAGTTTAGATAAATGGACACTTTTTTCCCCCTGCGATAAGAAACACACGTTGCAAAAATAGGAAAATTGCTCCACCCCGATAGTGATGGATTCGTGTGTATCAAAGTAAAAAAAAACAAACAAAGACCAACCCAACGCCGGAAGTGAGTTTGCTGCGCAAGGTATGTGTGCCGAAACTGATAAGAAACAACGCGGGCTGAATGCAATTCCGGAGATTTCTTTTCGAGCGAAATTTTGGCCCCGACTATATCGGATGTGCGAACAAATTTCTCCTAATTGAACTGCCACAGCATAGTAACACACACACAATATCAAAGGAAATGCCATGGCCGGGCATATCGCTTTCATTCCGGGAACCGTTTGGGGGCGAAATTGCTAACGATTATGGGTCCGGTGGTATTATTTGGTGGAAAAGGGCGTCTGGTACACGGGGAAATTGAGAAAATGTTGTGGACATGGTGTTTCTGGGGAATTTTAATGTTTAACGTTTATTTTGGTAGGAAATGAGCTGTACAATCATGTAACATACGATGTTTCATCGTATGAAATTTAAAATGTTTGAACGTTCCTGAAGTTTTGGAGGTATAAAGAGCTTATTAGAATAACTCAAACGTGTAGACTAATTAACCTAACCTTAAAGAGCAACAAAAAAAAAGACATGATGTCTTACGTTACTTATTTGAATAAACAAATAATAATAATGTTAAAACCCAAATCTCTTTACAACAGACTCCGGTCTTAAATATCCATTACCGTCTTTAATATCCACTATATATCTGATCGATCGCCACGTTTCCTCCTAGTGGTAACGCTTCCATCGTGTAAGTAGTAGATCGGGGTTCAAATCCTGGCTCGGACCAACACAACTCACCATCTCCCTTCTATATTATTATTAGTAAAAAGAAGGTGTAGTTTATCACCACAAGCATTTATCATCATGTCGTGATAAGGACACCTTATAGGGAAGGCGACATATGGAACGTTAACATTAATCTTAACATTTTAACATTTAGTTAAGAAATTGTCACTGAATCTGCTTTATAAATGCGGCCCCGATGCTTTTTATGGTTCATGGGAAAAATAACTTTAAATATCTAAAATAAAATACTACCGAGGTCACTCTAAGCGTCGAAGGTTATCCCAAAAAAGCTTTGCTCCAACGTACTTCATCATCAGCTCCCCAAGGGCTAAGCTACGAATCGCAGTTCGTAATTTCTGAAAACCACAGATTTATGAACAAATATTTGTTTCAGATTATTTATTGTCAATTATCGAAAAATCATGATATTGAGATAGTTATAAAGTGTTCCAACTCTAAAAAATTGGCAAATTCTATCCCATGATTTTTCTAGTGAGGAGACGAAAGCTGAAAAATATTCAAATATCTGTAGGCAATTTTGTCAAAATGATTTTTAAACATTTTTTAAAGATAATTGTCATGCAGCATGCTAAAAAAAAAAATCCCTTCGAATGCAAATTTCACTTTATATCTAAAACAAACATTTTCCAAAATAAGGGGAGGGTGGGCGGAGGAATTATTGCATTCCATTTATAATTTCATAGAAAACCCATGTACAATCAATTATTAATAATTTTAAATACATTGAATTTTTTTTTTTTGCATTTGTAATCAAATTATTTTCAAAGTTTATGTAGCCCCATATTTTATATTATATTTATAAATATTTTTTCCAAAAGATCATTAAATTTCACAAATGTTGTATTTTTTAACATTGAAAATTGGACCATTAGTTGTTGAGATATTGGCATTAGAACATGTAGCAGTGTTGGTATTCTCGCGCTCTCGCGAGAAAAATTCGTCACTCTCGAGTTCTCGCCGCTAGTCCCGAGCGGCCGAGAGAAACTCACCGATTGCCCGTGCTCTCCTCCGTTCGCGAACAGGCTAGCTCGCGAGCCAGAATTGCCCGCGAGAGAGAAGTAAAACGTGTTAGAAACGAAAAAAACAACACAGCGATTGAAGTTACACCTCTATACCATCGCCTGGTTCGCATTCAAAAAAATCAAAAATCAAATTATTCGCTCGACAACATTGCCTTGGCGATCTCGATTGCGAGATTCCTACTCGAAACTAGGTGTTCGAAGGCTTGATTGTTGAGGCAATTGCAAACCTCTTTTTACACCTTAGCTTCCATCCACCCCGGGATTCAAACTGACGACCTTTGGATTGTTAGTCCAACTACCTACCAGCGACTCCACCGAGGCAGGACCCAGGGAGACGACTCCTAAACCTGGACTGAGCTAACGACCTAACCTTTTTTAGGTTAGTCCGGGACCAACATTTACTTCCCTTCCGACGGAAGGCGTGATCAGACAAATCTCGTCTCGAAAAATACCACCGGGACCGTCTGGGATCGAACCCAGGCCGACTGGGTTCGCATTCATAAACCTGATAAACAAATTTGCTAGCTTGGGACGAACGGCTAGCACGAGACGCTCGCGAGCGTTCGCGGCGAGAAGGAGAACGCGAACGAAAATGCGACCGCGAGCGAGAAGAGAAAAGTACTACAAGTTCTCTCCCTCTCTCGCTCGCGAGCAATGCTTTCTTTCTTCTCATTCGAATTCCAACACGGCATGTAGGAATGTTTGGATGAGACTTAAATAACTTCAATATCTTTTAGGCAATTTTATTGGAAATTTTCTGAACTTAAAAAAACATTTTCAGGAATAAATAAACATGGACACTATTATAAAACATCGAAATTTTTTTTTTCAGTAAAAATAAATCTTTAAGTGGCTATATCTTGAAAACAATTGGAAAAATATGGACAGCGGCCAAAATTGTATGGAGACTTGTATGGGTGAACCAAGGTCACAAAATGGCTTCTTTGGTCTTAGGGAAGGCCCCGACAAAGTTTGAGCCAAATAAAAAATACAAATAAAATCTATTTCCGGTTTTGGTAGAGGTTTTGACTGTAACAATCTCGAGTTACCGTTTAAAAAAAAAATCTCGAGTTACCGCGGTTTGGCCGCCATCTTGGATATAAAAATTCTAAATCACTTCAGAGTAGTTTAGGGGTCATACTAAAGCTCAAAAATCAAAAATTAGACAACGAAAAAAAAATCGTGATTCGATTATCCGAAGTTTCGATTATCCGAAGTGAAATTGTACCATGGCCTTCGGATAATCGAGTCTGGACTGTATCGTGACAACAAGCAAACCTGTTATGTTTACATATTAACATTTTTGTAATTGTCAGCTACAACTTTGTAGAACATTGTTACACATTATAAAGTTATCCTGCAAAGTTACAAAAAACACGAAATTTTAAGATGAAGAAAAATGGTTCTAAATTAAAAATAACTCTTCTGGGTTATTGCAGATTCGAAGACTACATTAAATTTCCCTTAACAAGTAACTAACGGAAAATATCAGAATTTTTAAAACTATTTTTATATATTTTTTTATTCCATGAAAAAAACTTTTTTTTCGGAATTTTGAGTACGCCATCAAATCGGGTGTCCAACAAATATTTTTCGTGATGTTTTGCATTACATTTTATAAGATGATAAAAAAAAAGTTTCAAAACAATTCTTCATATGTTTGTCTTTTATTGCAATAGCACAACATAATTTATGCTGTGAAAAATTAATCATATTGCAAAAATCTAAATGAAAATGTATACACATCAGTTGAAAATAAAAGGGGGAAATAAAGTTCTGAAAAATTAGCATAGTGGGAATGGATTGAAAAAGGTTGAGAACCACTGATCAAGACAGTTATCCAAAAGTTTCAGGTAGATCATAAAACAAGAAAATGCAGAATATTTTTTTATACTTTCCTTGCAAAAAAAAAAGTTATTAAATATTTTCTTCCAGATCCAGATAACTAGCCAGCCACTTCCCACCAATCAATACATCCTCTTGCCCGGTGCACACTTCACTGACGTCGTCACTTTTGTAGGAGGCGTCGCGACGCTGCTTTTTGTCTCGAGACTAAAGCGTGCATTCTTATGTGCAAGCACGATGACGAGAGTGCAGCACACAAAAAAAGAAAGACGTGAACGTCAGCATTTTTTTTGTCGAGTTACTTTCTTCACCTCATGCAATTATGTGTTGCACCACAGGGAACTGAGGAAGGAGGGGTGCATTGTGTATGTGTGTGTGTTGTTTAGTCTTTGTTTAGACTGTGTCTAACTAATTTTGAATAATTTAATGGTTTTGGCTATTTTTTCTAGGATTTTTACTCCAGTTTATATAATTTAAACTGTTATGTATTTGGAACCAGTCTGATTGCTTTCAGAACAGATTTACTCCTTCTTTCACTCGTTGAATTCAAACCATAGAAAGGTGAACAAAAATGGCCATAGACTGGCAGTGATTCACCGGCGGAAGACATAGACTGATATCGCCCCAACCAGCAACCAACCAACACATGGAAGAGCACGAGCGAGGGGGCGAAAAAGTGCACTTTTAATGTGTTGGTAAATAAGCTTATGGCTGGCATGTGTACCAAATTGATGTCAACCCCCTTTGCGAATAGCGGCAAAAATTGCTTCCAACACTTTTCTTTTTTTTTGCCAGCTGCTTTCTTTCCTCCCAGTGCTCCCAGCAAGGAGTCGATGTCTGTGCCGGCGCGGATGAAGTCTTGCAGTTGTTATCCGTTATCACGCTGGCAGTTTCTTCGCTGGATTTCTTGTGTTCGCTTTCCCCTGATGCCAGGAAAGTCAAGAAGTTCTTTTTTCTGTGTTGTGTCGTTGCGTTCTGTGCTCCACTTGTGTGAAACTGGATTCTGGTTCCATTTAATTCTGTCTCTTTTCTGCGAGTTAGCTAACTACCTTCCATAAGTCACACGAGATGCACAGTTTTGCAGTAGCTGCATCGACAAAAATGCAGAAATTTGATATCGCACTTTATGTTTATGTTATGTTTTTGGCCGTTGCTGCCATGTGCCAAATCGACTCGATGTCTTTGGTAGCAGCGCTGCAACTGCATTGGTGTCTCTTCAAATAAACTTGAAAATTTTACAAAAAAGACACTGAAACCTCCTACGCCCATGGTCACAATTTTCCACACTAGCACCAGGAGTGATGTCGTGGCCCATTTGTAAAGTGGGCTACAAAACAAGACTTGATTATTTCACCTCCGTGTCCCCTCATTTAACCAGGCAAAACTAAGTAATTCTTAAGTTCTCGCCAAGCTTAACATAAGGGGCGCCCCCCTTTTTGCGGTACGACTCGCCCATCTTCACATGTGCTGGATATGATACTAGATACATCCCGGCAAGGAGTTTTTAATTAAGGATCAAGTGTCGCACCGGACCGGTCCAATTTTTCCGGGCAAATATTTCTTCTAGGTGGAGTCGGGGGGAAAGGCTTGTAACACGGTGGAACTGCACCGACTGCCTGAGTGATTTTTTTTTTCTTTCTCTGGGTCACCACATTTTAACTGTAGAGTGATGTGAATATTCTCTCCAAAATAATTTGTACATGTTTTTAACTCAATGAAAAAAATTCGAAAAATAAGTTCGAAAATCGTGAACAAGCGTTCATGAAAACGGGAACCAGGTAGAAAGTGTGCTCATACCAACCCCTGACTTTTTTTTTCGATTTACATGTGTGTAACCATTTTTCTCTTGTTTTATTTTTCAATTTCTTGATTTTTATTTGAATTTCTTAAATTTTATAAAATTTTTTGAAATTCTTTTTTTTTAATTTTAAAAATTTCTTGATTTTCTAATATTTGTTCAATTTTTGAATTCTCGAATTTCAGATTTTTTTTAATTCTTGAAATTTACGTTAAGGTACGTATTTGAACATTTCAAACTAAATTTTCGATTAAGATTTCGATCATTCGATTTTTTTTTGTATCTTTAAATCCATTTGAAATTTTTTTGGTGCCTTTAGTATGCCCAAAGAAGCCATTTTGCATCATTAGTTTGTCCATATGATTTTCCATACAAATTTGACAGCTGTCCATACAAAAATTATATATGAAAATTCAGAAATCTGTATCTTTTCAAGGAATATTTTGATCGATTTGATGTCTTTGGCAAAGTTGTAGGTATAGATAAGGACTGCACTGAAAAACAAATTATACGCGGTAATTTTTTTTTTTGTGATTATTGATTTCACTTTGGGTCACTAAAACTTGGTTAGCCAAAAAACACTATTTTCTATATGTTTTAGGGGACATTAAATGCCAACTTTTCAGAAATTTCCAGAAATTGTGCAAAAAATCTTTGACCGAGTTATGAATTTTCAAACAAAAAGTACTTCAGTGAAATTTTGATAAAGTGCAGAGTTTTCAAGTTAAAGCTATTTAGATAACTTTTTTTGAAAATAGTCGCAGTTATTCATTTTTAAAAATTAGTGCACATGTTTGCCCACATTTGAAAAAAATATGAGAAAATTCTCTATATTTTGCTTTTTTGAACTTTTTTAATAAGACCCTTAGTTGCACATGAAAAGATTTAAAAACATGAAAATTTATGTTTCTAAATCTCACCCAAACAACCCACTATTTTCTAATGTCGATATCTCAGCAACTAATGGTCTAATTTTCAATGTTGAAATATGAAACATTCGTGAAATTTTCCGATCTTTTCGAAAACAATATTTAAAAAAAATTAAATCAAGACTAACATTTCAAAAGGGCCTAATATTGAATGCTTGGCCCTTTTAAAATGTTAGTCTTGATTTAAAAAATAAATTTAAATATTGTTTTCGAAAAGATCGCAATATTCCACGAATGTTTCATATTTTAGCATTGAAAATCGGACCATTAGTGTACAATTTTCAGTGTAGTCCTTATCCACACCTACAACATTGTCGAAGACATCAAATCGATCAAAAAATTCCTTCAAAAGAAACAGATTTTTTAATTTTTATATATCATTCATATATCATTGCTGCCAAATTTGTATGGAAAATTGTATGGACAAACTAATAATACAAAATGGCTTCTTTGAGCATACAGAAGGCACCAAAAAAGTTTCAGCCTTATCAAAATTTAAAAAATTAAAATAAAAAAAGACCTTTTTCGTAAAGAATAGCTAAGACTGAGAGACGGTGGAATTTTGGGTGTCACAATTGAGCTTAATAGGGCTTAAAAATTTATTTTCACTTAGTGTCATAAATCGGTATACCTGTAGTTTTTGTTAAAAAAAAGGTTCAATAAAACATTTTTTTTTTATTTTCTGCTGCTTGTTTTTATAGTGGTTTTAAAAATACTCAACATAAATCAAATAGTTCAACTCGTCGAGTGGCCAATGCTGTAAAGGCGATGAAATATTAGGTCAAAGATCTTGGAATCGAATCCCAATATTGACCTTTTTATCATTTTCATCTCATCTGTACTTTATTTTTTATTTTTAAAGAATAAGAGTAAAATGCTCTCGGCCGTTTCGTGGTCTGTTCACTGTACCTTTTAACTTGTAGTTTGAGGATTTTCTCTTGGGATGGGTGCAGGTTGCTTGGATGTAAAATAATTAAAAAAAATGTGATTTTTCTATTATCAATTGCAACAGTCGGCTATAAAAGTTAAAAAAATGTCTTCGTCAGTGAAGATAATTTAGTCCATTGCAAATTTTATATCAAGTTTATCCCTCCTACCCAAATAGTCTGTAAGCAAAAATTTATAGCTGAAAATTTAAATTTTCATTGCAAAAACTTGTCAACTTGTCAAACTTGATTGTTAACTATTTTAAATGTATTGTATAAAGTTTTTTTTTTGTATTTTAACAAAATAAGGCGCTTTTGGACTTTTTCAAATTTGGAATTTTGTGGCACAGATCGACTTTAGGAACAACTTTAGGAAAAAAAATCATGAATAAATTCATTGATATTTTGAAATTTTTCGATAGTAGCATATAACTGTAGTAATGTATAAAGCTTGTGATAGTTTTTGCTTCTAAATTATGAAAAATGAGCTAGGAATTTAAAATTTAGTTTTTTTTTCTTCTCTTTCCTTGACCTTGATCAGAGCCGTGGTTCCGACTAGGTTTCTAGATCTTCAAATGTTTTTATTTAGTTGAGTACAAAAAACAATAGAATTTCAAAAGGATTATCTTTAAATTGTCGTAAGATTTGAAACCACACCCATTGCACGGTCTGCCTTTCTAGTCTAGTTCCCTCAAGCCTTATGCCATGGTGTGGCACGTAATTGAGACTCTATTAGTACACCCCAGAACAGCTCGTGTGCGGTTTTACCTTTTCTCTTCTATTTGCTGCTGCTGATAATGATCCGTGCAGTAACTTCACCATACCGGAAACAAGTCCAATTAAATCCGCTCTCGACACCCACACTCTCCTGCCAACCTGGATACCAACTGTTGGCCACCTTCCCCTAATACCGTGAACACTTTTTTTTTCTCCATTTGGTATCGCGATTGAAAAATCGCGACAACGTGACTTTCCGATTCTTGCCATTACCCCGGCTCTGGCACACGCGACTACGACAACAAGAAAAAGCTCGAACAAAAAAAGGAAGAAGACGATGACGAGTAGTAGTAGGAAGGTACAAATCACAGGTGGATTAGGTGGCACTCAATCTTTGTGGGGCTTCCCCGGCTAGTAATGCACAGTACAAAATTGTTTTTTAAAACTTTTAATCAATATTAAATTTAAATCAACTCATTTTGTTCATTTTTTTAAATTAAAAGAACAAGTCTTCTTCTTTCAATAGCATTAATCTTATTTTTACTGTGAATAAACAGAAGCGGATCGAACGAACCCAGATTGCGACGGAGAAAATTGAGGTTATCGGCGCGCGCGACACGGCACTTTCTTCGCTGATGTCCTTCAGAGTGAAGTCTGTCTCTCATCGGATGAGTAATTCGTCAGCCATTCCTTTGTGAACTCACAACTTAATAACTTTAATTATTGAAGAGCCAAGTTACCAAATTTAAAGGAACCAACAAAAATTAACAATGTTTGGAAATTTTTAACTAAAATTGAAAAATTAACACTAAAAACTTAGTGAAGAATCGTAATTTTCCAAAGAACTTCAACCAACTAATCCCTCTCTCTCCCAAGCGATACAAAATTGCTTTTCGCATTTCTCCAACAGTCCCAGACCCGGAGGAGTGCGACGCTTTTAATGACCCGGAACCCGCGGGCGTAATAAGGCGCGCTCTCTCTCCTTGGCGAACGAGCAATTCCAGAAGGCTTCAAGCAGATTGGTTGATTGGTTTCGGCAGCAGCAGCTCCAGATCCTCCAGATTGGCGCGAAAGGTAAACAACAAACATTTGCACGTATTTGCGCGCGAACGAAATACTGTCACAACCCAACACACACGCAGGCGAGCAGGCCTAGACGACAATGAGGATCTCTGCAGTGTGGAAGTAAGGCGCCAATCAAGGAAAGCAGCTTATCCGTTTTCATTTTCACTTGCGAGCGACTTTAGTGAGCTTTCATGCTCGAGATTGGATCGATGTTTGGTTCTGATTTTTTTCTGATAAAAATCTTGCTGTTTTTTGAAGTATCAGTAAAAACATTAAGATCAACTACATGTTTTCAAGTGTTTTTGATATCATATGTTTTAGGTGTCTTTTATATGAAGACTTCACCACCAAATGATTTAAAATGACTAAAATTTTTTTCAGACAATTTTAAATGTTCAAAAACAAAAGATTGAAGAAATATTTTCCAATTGTTATAGAGTTCACAATTAAATTTCTTTACCGAATTCGGTAGTTGAAAAATGCAGGCCAAGGATTGATACCTAAGAGCATGCAATGGCACTGACCTTGTTGCGTGCTCTTCGGTTGACGTCCACGTAAGGAACATTCTGGAAGGAGCGTAACTAACTACATCCGTAGTTCTGTTAGATCATCCGAATTATCTTGATCAGAACAGTATAGCTTTGGTTCCTTGCGAGTGTCCTATTTTCTTACCTCCACGTTGGCTTGGTTTTCATGATGACCTAGCTGGTGGCCTGTGGAAACGGATCGTAAACCTTTGACTACCGCGGGTCAGAGTCGAGACGGCTAAAAGAAAGGGGCACGACAATGTAGGAAAGTGAAGTAATTTGTGATTGTAGACGGTATTGTTTTGATTCGCAGTATGTTGAGTCAACTGCTGTGGATGTACCTGAGCATCGCAGAACGGGGTTTCTCTTCTTTCCATTTCAGCTAACACCTATCTTCTGTTTATTTTGTTTCACTGATTTTCTAAAACGGCGTCTGTTTACTATCCTCCATTTGATTTTGATTTTACTTATTTGATTCTCTTATTTATCAACGCTTTTCCACTCTATTTTACCAATTGATTCTGCTGTAACAAACTGTCTGCTTTCCCTCAATTTGGCAGCGATGTCAATTTTGTTTATCATGTGCCTTTTCTTTATTTATCTATTTGAATAATTTCTCATCTTCCCTGTAAATTGCCCTTAATACAATCTAAGCTTGTTTGTTACCTCTATTTATTAACTATTGTTAATTTCTTTATCTACTTCATAAATTACTATCTTTCTTTTACTATTGATTCTTTACATAGTATATTTCCTTCACTGTTCATTGTTTCGAAACTTCACCTTTTTCTTAAGCAAGTGAGGTTCGAGTCTTTACTCAATTTATGGAATGATTAAAGGATTAACACAAATATTACTATTGTATTTTTGAAAAACTTTTCTAAAATGCTTAGGACCAAAATATTGTAACAAAACACCGCGACAAAAGAAATAGCAACAGATAAACACGACTCAACAATAGGGAAGATTTCAGGGGAAAACAATACACAGTAAATTAACAATTAGTTTTTGAATTCAAACTAAAAATATAACAGTTTTTGATTTAATGAAAGTTGATAGGCACACTATAAATGGTTAGGCGCTTATACTTACATCAAACCCTACGTAATGTACCACCCCCGGCCGAGTTAAAATGCGTAACCGGAAAAGAAGGTGTGCATGCCTGGCACGAACACTCAAAGCGTGTTCTAGCGTGCTGCTCGTACTGACTCAGAGCAAGGGTGAGATGTAGGTGTAAGGGCAGTGCGTGTTCGTCGGGAACCTGGTGCATAAGATCGGTCAAGGCCCGTTCTTACACTGAAAATTGCGAATTGCGAATTGCGAATTCGGTAGTTGAAAAATCGGTAAAGTTTTAGATCGGTAACCTGGTAATCTGTCAAAATGAACAAAATTATACCGAATTTCGGTTGTACGATGAACAGTTAAGAACTTCTTTACCGAATTTCTGTAATTTTTTACCGAATTCGATAATTTTCAGTTTACCGAACTGTTCAGCAGTTGAAAAATCGGTGAACTTTACCGAATTCTGTTAAAAAATCTAGTGTATTGGTTTGGGGCATAACTTGTTCGGTGTGAATTAGGCCGCAATTTTTACGATTTCTTCAGTGTTGAAAACCCTGTTTTGGCGTATTAATATAATTATTTAACCAAGAAACATACTCGCTTACCTTCAGTGAGTATGCTAGACTACCAATTTGCTAATCTGCAATGTTTTTGGGAGATAGAAGGACCTTTGGGAGTTACGGTTTTAGTTTCTACCACAAAATTAACAAAATTTGAAAATTTAGTATAAGAATTCCAGGAAATTCAGAAAATATTCAAAAATTCAAGAAAATTAGAATTTCAAAAATTTAAAAAAAAATGGGACACTTAAGAAATTCAAGAAATTAAATAAACTCAAGAAATTCAAAAAGTATAGAAATTTAAGAAATTCAAAAAATTTAAGAAATTCGAAAAATACAAAAAATTTAAGAAGTTCAAAAGATTTAAGAAATTTAGAAAAATCAAAAAAATTAAGACATTTAAGAAATTGAGAAATAAAGGAAATTTAAAATTCCAGTTATTCAAGAACTTCAAAAAACCAAAATCAAGAAATTCAATAAATTGGAGAAATTAAAAAAAAACGAGAAATTGAAGAAATTCAAGAAATTTAAGAAGTTTAAGATATTTGGGAAATGTTGGAAATTCAAGAAATTAAAAAAATTCAAGGAATTCAAAAACTTCAAGTTATTAAAGAAATTGAAGGTTTTTAAAAAATCGAGAAATTGAAAAAATCAAGAAATTGAAAAAAACAAGAAATTCAAAAAAAAATTAAAATTTCAACTAAATTTAACAAATTGAAAAAAATTAAGAAATTAAGGAAATTTAGAAAAAAACAATAAATTGGTGAAATTAAAAAAAATCGAGAAATTAAAGAAATTAAAAAAGTTAAAGATATTTAAAAAAATTTAGAAATTTGAGAAATTTAATTAAAGAATTTCAATAGAAGAAATTCAAGAAATTCAAAAGAATTCAAGAAATTCAGGAAATTAAGAAATGCAAGAATTTCAAGAGAAGAAATTCAAGAAATTTAAGAAATTTAAGAAATTCATAAAATTCAAGAAAATCAAAAAACCATGAAATTCAACAAATTTAAGAAATGCAACAAATTAAACAAATTCAACAAATTCAATAAATTCAACAAGTTCAACAAATTCAAGAAATTCATGAATTTAAGAATATAAGAATTTAAGTTGGCGTTCTCGATTGCGAGATTCCTGTTTGAAACTAGGTGTCCGAGGGATGATTATTGAGGCAATTGCAAACCGCTTTACACTCTTTTTTTTAATTTCAGTTATTCAAGAAATTAAAAAAAATCAAGAATTATATTGAATTGAAGAAATTCAAAAAAAAAAATCGAAAAAGTCAAAAAAGTTTAGACATTTTAAAAATTCAACAAATTGAAAAAAAAATAAAGAAATTAGGGAAATTTAAAAAAATCCAGAAATTCAAGAAATTCAATAACGTCAAGAAATTCAATAAATTGAAGAAATAAAAAAAAATCGAGAAATTGAAGAAGTTGAAGAAATTAAAGATATTTGAACAATCAAGAAATTCAAGAAGTTAAAAATATTCAGGAAATTTAAGAAATTTAATTCAGGAATTTCATGAGAATCAAAAAATCAATAAATTCAAGAAATTTAATAAATTGAAGAAATTTAAGAAATTTTAGGAATGCAAGAAATTCGAGAAATTCCAGAAATTCAAGAAATCCAAGAAATGCAAAAAAATTAAGAAATTCAAAAAGCTAAAGAAATAAAAAAAATCAACAAATTTAAGAAATAAAAGAATTAAAAGAAAACAAAAAAAAATGAGAAATTCCACAAATTTCTCGAAATTCTAGAATGCAAAGATTCACCATTTCTTAAATTCTTAAATCTAAAATTCTAAATCTAATCTAATCTAACACAGTCCTATGAAAGCATGCTAAAAGTCTCGTAATTCCGCTCAAGCACTTTTTTGTCATTAATAATAATTGCAGTCATCCGAGAACACCTAAAAATATATTATGAAATTAAAAGCGGCCAGCCCTACTTGCGTTGTGTACCGTAAAGAGGAATCTGAGAACGGATCACATTTCACAGAATCTGCAGGGGAGGATGGATGCGTGGACAAACCTTATCAAATGCTCCGATTGATAATAAATATAATGTTATTGGAAAGTCTTCACCAAGTTTCTTGATAAGCTAACGTAAAATTTTCAAATCCAATTTAAGGGTGCACAGCAACCAAGGAAGTTGTTGTCTTCTTATACCAAAATTGTCAAACTTACGGACCCAAACCTGCAAAAATCTGATTGTAAAAATAGTCAAACTTTGTTGTAAATTTTTTGGTAGACTGTACTTTAGGGGATGAAGTCAAAAATATATCGATAGTTCTCGTAGTTTTGAAAATACTAAAATGTCTGTAACAAAAATCTTGGTGCAAAAGCTCTGTTTGATGTGCACCGTTAACACCTTCTCAATTTATTTATAAAACTTTTTCTGTGTATTAAAAAATGATTTGGATGAAAGATCCGAACATAAATATATATCACTGAAGTGGTCATAACTTGAGCCAAGGTTGCCAGATCTTCAAGGTTTTTTACTCGTTAAAACTTTCTTAAGTCTTTTAATTATCCTACGATGTGAAATATGATGGTATTTGAGTCTGTTTTTGGCCACTTTACGAAGTTATTATAATAAGTTCATTTTTCGAGCAGGATTATAGTTGTGTGAAATCGTGAAAATTATCAGATTGGTATTCAAATTTTGATTGATTCTAACTGTATAAACAAACTTTATTCCATAACTTTTGGCTCACAAAATTATCGAAATATGTGGTATTTTTTCCAATATAAAATTTCAATTTTTGATTGGCTCTAACATTCAAGTAGAAATCGAATCTGAAATTACCCTTCTGGCCCTCAAACCCTAGACCAAAATAAACCATTCACGATTTCTTGCATGTCCCGTCCTCATCACAACACACACGCTAGTGTCGCGCCATTCCCCAGCCATTATTGAACCAATCCTAATTGATGATCTGCTTGCTGCTGCTGTTGCTGTACAGTGCAGCCCGTAGCTCGTAACAGTCGCATACCTTCTGTAGCGTAAAATCACCTCCTCGCCGTCGTCACTCCTCCCTGTGTAGCATCATCCCATTCGGCAGCGCCGCACCACGCGCCGCATATCCGGCTAATATGAAGTGAATCGAAATGCCACTCTCTCGCACACACAACACCCACACCCGTTTCACATTGATCCTTTTGCACTCTGCCTCTTATCCCAGAGTAGCGTAACCCAGATCCCTCGGACTCACTCACTCACACACACACACACACGGTGCGCTGCTCTTCCACACACGTTCACCAACACTGCTGATGTTGGCTATGGCCACCTCACTTCCCGAGCCCACCTCTCTTCTGGTCGGTAGAGACCACGCGATGACGATGATGATGCCCCTCGCGCCCTCTGCGTGCACAGCACAGCTTCACTTCTTCAGCGATGCAAAAGCTGAGCTGAGAGAACTTCAGCCAGCCAGCCAGCCAGCGGTATCAGCAGTGATTTAAAAATGTATGCACTCGCCCCCCGAGTTGAGGAGGTGGACGAAAAAGAAAAACTTCACTTTCTTCACAACACGCCCCGTCGCCGAGATCTTTAAATTGCGTTGGACCTGTCACTCTGCGTCACTGGCAGCGAACCCCCCCTCGTCAGGACTCGTCGACGGCTTTGATCCTGTCCTGCCACGGCGGCGAACCGGAAGAGGAAAAATCAATCATAATCCACTTTTGCGTCGTCGCTTCCCGGAAGCGGAGGGGCAAAACTTTTCCTCTGACGTCGTCGCCCCAAATCCGGAGAGTTCTTCTTCCGTTCGTCGTGCTCGTCGTCGCCGTAGTACAAGACTGGTTCCTCACACACACGCAGCACTCGGAACACACCTAAATTTTTGCCGTCATTCACTTCGGCGGTGGTGCACTTGGCCACGTCCGACAGGACCAGACATCAAACACTTCTTCACGAGCACCGCGATTGATTCCAGCAGCAAGCAGAGTGGTGTGTCCGTCGCGACGTCGCGTTCAACACCCAACAGTCTACTCGATAGTAGCAGCTACTTAGGGGTAGGACTTGCATTCGCGTTTTGTGTCAAAGAGTGTGTGCCTTTTTCTGCTGCTGCTGCACCTCTTGCTACTCTCCGTAGTCGTCGTCGTCGTTCAAGTTTTGCTGATGTTTCGCGTTCCCTTCAGCTTCTTCACCGTCGTCGTCGTCGTTGGCTTGCCAGCAGCACCACTGTCAACCGCAGCAGCGCCCTCACTCCGAGTTGTCCGTGGGCCTCCCGCTCTCTTTCGTCGCGCTCTCCGACGGCACGCAAAATGCCAATCCCTCCTCGGAACTCGCGCGGATGAACACACCCGGAGTGGTACCGCTGTGGACGAGGTTTGTAGAATCGAGTGGCTTGCTGAACATGCACGGGAAGAATGATGTGGCTGGTATCCAGATTCGTTACTGTACCGGACATCTATAGCTTAAATCCGCTGAAGACGATAACTGAGAAGATTGCTTGAGTTTTCTTGGGATTCGGATTAAGACAGTTCATGTAATGGCTTCTAGGTCCTCGTTGATTCTTTCCAGCAGGTTCCTTGAGGGATGCTATCGGATTATGACCTCTGCCGAGGAAGTTGAGACAAATCTGCCTAGGATCTGTGACAAATCTGCAAGCTGATCCACCAGAATCAAGAAGAGCTCTGCAATCCAGCAATTCGGGAGGTAGTGACGAGAAATACTGATATAAGACTCTTTTATGATGTTTTATAATTGGAATGAATCGAGCATAAGTCCATCGGCAAGGATCAAGTTGACGGTGAGTCAGGTGCCAGCAGCCACGGGAATTCCAGCTCCACTAGCGTGTATTAAAATTGTTGCGGTTAAAACGTTCGAAGTTTATTCTTGTCCAACACGGATGCTACGGCTAATGATGGTGGAAGGTCACTGGATAGTTGTGATTATGAGAATCGGGTTACCTTGAACAAATTAGAGGGCTCTACGATGTTCTCTCCTCGATGTCCAGGGATTGAATGAATTTTCTAGACTTACCAACCCAGTTTTAAGCGCTTCAAATGGAGATGTAAGCTCCTCCCTTTTTACCGGTTTATCCCATATTACGTCTTTCTCTTTTTGCATATCTAAGAGCAATTTTTCAATCATGAGTTTGGCTTCTGAAAAATGTTTTAAATCGAAATCAAGTAATAAATATTTCATACGGATCAACAATGAATCGAAAAATAAAAATTTAATATGACTTAATCCTGGACCTGTCAAAGTAAGTGCCTTTTCAGCTTAAAACGCCAAATATCTTTTCAATCGATAAAAACTAAAAATGCAAGCTAAATTTATTTCCGTGCAACAACTCAAAACCAAACCTCGATTCACGTGAATGAACGAACCCACCGCACCTCTCTCTCTGCTCGGGCACCCAAACTCCGAGAGAATGAGCGCCCACCACTCGTTCATTAATAAATCAAAACGTTCCTCGTTCGCCATCCTTCCCACAAGCGAAAACGAGACAGCACCTGCTCGCAAGAAATCACAACACAAACTCACCGAAAATCCGCTCTCTCCTCTCCCACCTTCTCGCTCTCTCGCGCTTTCCTCGACTTGACACTCACACACGCACACTTTTCGGCCCTGGAACCGAGCTGGAATTCCGCTTTTCACGGTCACTTTTCGCCACTTCCGGCCGCACGGAACCGGCAATCTTCACTACACGCGTGTTCCGCGGCACGTCACGAACACGGCGGAACAGGTTTGGACCGGCGCGGCACCACTTTTTACACGATTCTGGCAGCGAAAAGTCGGACCTTCGATTCGAGCGACTGGCACCGAAGAAGAAACATCACTCTTTTGGCTCTCACTCGTTCTGTACGGATGAGAGAGAGAGAGAAAAAACGAGATGGCTGTTTTCTTGACAAGCCGGACAGGTCGAAAAAGGATGAATGAAAAGGGCGAAATCGACAACAATCGACTTTCTCCTTTCGATAGGGTGATACAGATTGAAATTATTTATGAAAATATTTCAGTTAAAGAATTCGTGCTGTATTTATTTGCCTGTGATAAACACTCGCTGTCTCATAGTAAGTTTTATAAAGAAATTGTTATATTATAGTATGTGATATGAAGTAAATTTTTTTTAAGTATTTAATTTATAGCAAACACAATTAAATTGTGGCCACTGCAAATATTTTTTAAAAGTTTATGTCGACCCCACCCTCACTCTCTTTCAAAATTGGTCCGAAAAATTGAAGGGCAAAATTTTATTCTCGAAAAACTTCAAAATTTAAATGAAAGTAGAAATTTAATCAACATAAACCAAACTAAAATGCATTTCTCAACATTAATAACTATATTCAGCACTATTGGGCTGTTTAAAAAATATTTTTTATATTGGTGAAATAGTTGTATAATGCATTTTAAAACGCTCTTTTCTTAGAAAGTTTAAAACCAGGGCTCGTAATCACATCACAAAAAAATCGTTGTCTAACTTTTGATCACAGAATGACATTTATTCGGACTGCGCGCTCTGTGTTACTTTGAGTTTTGATTACCGAGCTTAAATATGACCCTAAAGTGATTTAGATTTTTTTAAACCAAGATGGCGGCCAAAATGGAGGGGATGAAATATTGAAATAATGCATTTTCATTAATTTGATGTTAAAAGTAAATAAACGAGAAATTTTTTTTATGATTTTTTTAAAACCAAGATGGCGGTCAAAACGGAAGGGATGAAATATTGAAAAAATGCATTTTTTTTTGAATTTGATGTTAAAAGTTAAAAAAAAAGAGATAACTTCGTATAATCGAGGGTTCGGATAATCGAGTCTGGATAATCGAGTCAGATTATCACAAATAATCTTAATATTTTTTATCGAGTTCAAAACATGCTAAATTAGATTTTTAATGCAAAAAATGCAAGAAAAAATGAGTATCAGATTAATCCGACATTATTTTCTGTTGAAGACTTCAAAAGTTTTATTTATAAAGGTTCTATATAAACATACGAAAGAGAATAGCTTATATCACATTTTCAAAAAAAAAAATCTAGGCTTCTATTGCCATTAAAATTTAGAAGTTAAATGTCCCCTAATTTTTTGAGCTTAATTTAAAGAGAAGGGGGAGGGGCATAAACTTTACCATATTTTAATTTTGTTTTCAGTTGTACATTTGTAGACAACATTAAAGATTATGAAAGTCATATTCATATGATTTACAATTCAGAAAAAATCAAAAAAAAGTTTTCTTGTGTAATTTTTAAATCAAATTATTAATTCTGCATATTATTTGATTTGAAAAGAAAAGAATACAATTCAAGAAAAAATATTTCTGAAATTAATTCGAAACAAAAAATATGTATGTTCATGAGACAAATAATATGTCAGACAAGATGTGTGTAATGGGGCCATTCATTAACCAGGCTTGAAAATTTTAGATTGGGATTTTTTATATATGATTTTTTTTTGTATAATAAATTGCTCACAAGAGAGGTACACGCAGAAAAATAAGGCATATTTGAATCAACAAAACGTTTTGTTGATTTGAAAATCAAGATTTTTGTTGAATCAACGCTAAACGTCAAAGCAACATTTCCAAAACAACAAAAGATTTTTGTAAAATTGAGAAAATCAAGGTTTGTTTCAACGCAAAATCGGTGTTGATTATATTCAACAAAAAAAATGTTGAATCAAATCTCGTACAGGCTGATTCTACAACATATTTTTCTGCGTGTAGGGGTGGCGTCTATAATTTCTTCAAAAGTATCCACAATGTTTTTGGATGGATTTTTATAGTCTCATTAGAATTGACTATGGTCTCCAGTGCCTCTGAATATAGTCTCCAGTGCCTCTGAAATCGCCAGAACATTTTTTTTAAATATTATAATAATGCAAACACAAATAAAACACAACCAATATTTTCTTTTGTATCCAAGGTTGTAATTGTTCATGTCATTAGATTTTTAAATATATTTAAAAATTGCACGCTTTAAATTTGTATTTTATGTCAACCATTCATGATTTACAAATCCAAAAATCCGGCACAAAGAACCCCATTAGTGAGAAATATTTCCTTCTGACATTCGAGCGTCTAACAACCATCAATGAAACATTTCATTCAAACCAAAACCAAACAACAAAAGCGAACGAAAAATCAATGGTCCTTCTTCAGTGAGTGCGCGAGTGGTTGAGTTCCCAGCAGAAAGTGCAATGACTTTTTAAAAATGGAAGTTCAAAATACCAAAGGGCCTATGAAACACAAAAAGTAAATTTAATTTTCAATTTTGATTTCCACCTTGCTTAAAAAAAAACGTTACTTAATCCACCTTAAGTGGTTGGTGCCTTCCTCGCATTCATGTTGTATTTTAGGTTTTATTTACAAATTAATTTAAGAGTTTTTTTTATTTTTTTTTTCATTTCTTTTTATAATTATTGATTTTACTTGAACAGCAATTTTCAATTAATTTTTTACCAACTCTCCAAAATAAAGCAGAAGAGTCTCATGAGTTATAAAAAAAATAATTAAAAAGTTCGTGTAAATCTTTGTCGAGACAAAATGATGCAGCAACATAATCAATACAGATTTTTTCCAGAAGAGACGCAGTTACTGCTTAAGCAATGTGGCAACCGGGCGATACGCATGCAAGGGGGTGTGGCTGCCAATCCCCCGCGTGGACCAAAATCCCTACGCATGCTGCGCGACTCTCGCGCGTAAGCAAAAAGATCCGGCCTTTGAGGTTATGCAAAAATCACCCTTTTTTGCAGCTACAAAAAAACTTTTTCTTGGCATAACTTTAAAAGTACTTCATTAAACAGAATAAAATTTAATAGGGTCTTAGGGGACCCCAAAACGAACAGAATAAGGCGGATCCGGCCAAAATCGGTTCAGCCAGTTCTGAGATAATCGTGTGGAAAAAAAATCATGTCTACACACATCCCCACAGACATTTGTTCAGAATTTGATTCTGAGTCGATAGGTATACGTGAAGGTATATCTAAAAGTCGTATTAAAGAAGTTCGAGTGATTTTATAGCCTTGCCTCAGTGAGGTGAGGAAGGCAAAAATTGTATTTTTATTTGCTTTTTAGGTGTTTTTTAAACCGCCTTCAGTTAGGGGTATTCAAAACACCCAAAACGTAAAAAAGTGATTTTCTGATTTTTGTCAATTTTTGAAGCAGAACTTATCACAAATTGCCGAACCTACATGATTAAAGTTACTGTTCAAAGTTACTATACAACTCCGGTTTGGTTCGAAATTGATGAAAACATACGAAAAGGTCTTCAAAAAGATTTTAATAAATAGTCTATAATTATTTGCAATTGGCTTTTTAGTTTCATATCAACTGATTATTTCCCCTTTTAAAAACATTGTTTAATACATATTTTCACTATAATTTCAAAATCTTCTCATAAACTAAAGTTACCCAACCCTATTCCCCATTAATGATCGATGATGCAAAGCAGTGAGTGACCCTCTCTTCAAGAGTGTTGAATGAGTTCCCTCCGTGTCAAAGTCGTCGTCGCGCTGCTCCTCGTAAAAAAACCTTTGTTTGCGGTATTTTACGGTACTCGTTCCGGCTAAAAACTTGTGCAACCCGTTCCGGCAAGTGCCCTGCGATCCACAACCGAGAAGAACCTCAGAAGTGCCATCGGCGAGGACCGGAAAAGTTCAATTTTCGAGGGCCCTCCTTCGGGAGGTACGTTTTTCATTCAGGACTTCTGGAGCAGGTTTTTTTTCTTCTCGTTGGTGAGAGTGTGTGCGTGAGTGTGGGACATCAAAGAAGTGCAAGAGAGGAGAGTGGTCGCGTCATCAGCAGCAGAAAGCAAAACAGAGAGAACTGTCAAACCGACTTTCTCTCAGCAGCTCTGGAGTGACGTGAAGTTAGGTGGAGAAGAAAACAGGAAATGGTTCCAGATTTTTAGTCCGGGAGTTTTCGGGGTAGATTCCTGCGAAGGGGCGGCTTGAAAGTGGTTTAAAGTGTAGAATAAGCATACAAGTTTAATGTTGATTAAAGTTGTGCGAAAAGTGTGCGAAAATCGCTTGAAATATCAAAGTTAAAAAGTCAACATTTTGACAAAGGAGGAAAAAAGTCCGGTCGATCGACCTTCACGGTCCAGCCTCTCTGTTCGTGACCAACCTTGTGCACAAATTGGCACTATCAGACAGCAAATTAAGAGTCAACATTTCGAGTTGAATCGACGTGAGCGCTGATAAGCGGAAAGCAGAGTTCCTGCCGGCAACGACCGAGAACCGATGCTGCGGGGCCCTCTGGAACCTTGACCGGTGGTAATGAGTAGTGCTAGGCCACCCCGTCTAGTGTACACGTCCTCGCGGAAGCTCCAGTCGTCGTCCCCCTCGAAGAAAGCCAAACCGGAGGACAGCGAGGAACCGCCGCCGCTGCCCCCTTCCGACAGTATGGCCGAACCCGCGGCAGCCGTCGCTGGGGCACCACCCGACGGCGAAGAACCCGTCCCCCCTTCACCGGCTCCATCCTCGGAATCTGGGGCGCCGCCGACCAAGTTCTCCGAAGCCGACCTGCAAGCCATCAAACTGACCAGCGACACGTTGAAGGTGAGAGGACGCGGGGGAGGCACTCTTTTTTATTGATTTCGGCGAGATTTTCCGTCGTCCCACCCCCTTGGGCGTGTGCGAGTGGGCGGAAGGGTGGAAATGAACTTCATCTTTCAAGCCGCGTCGCGGCTGACTCAGAATCCTCATAAATCAGGGGAAAGTCCCGAAAAGTAAAACAAACAAGTCAGCTCAATTTCTCCGGCTTGGCTGATTCCAAGAACGATAGTCGGTCGGGAGATGAGCTTGTTAGTAGTAGGTACCTGTCTGTCTGTGCGCCCCGTGTACGTGCTGCTGATGATGTGAGGCACCACTAAGAGGGGAAAATCAATATTTATTTTAGTGTCGTTAGCACCGCTGGCTTCGTTGCTCTTGGCACGGCACGCGGGGCAAATAGAGGGAAGCAGAAGCAAAAAAAAAGCACAGAAAATTATGTACGGGACTACCCACATGTGTGCAGCACAGGGATGGAGGCAAGTGGTGGAAAATCTAGCGCACTTTTCTTTTGGAGAACGGGGTAACGAACCTGCTGCTGCTGCTGCTGTTTGTGCCCTTTTGGTTTTGGCGATGCGGTCGATATGAGCAGAGTAGTCAACAACACACGCCCTTTTTGGACGGAATGGACCTTGACTATCGGTAGATTTTATATTTTTTCAATTCTGAAATTTGGCCATTCATGATTTAGGTTTATGAAAAAACGACACACTGTATTGCTTTGTATCTGGTCGATTTGGTCATTCATTTCGTTCTAGCTTTTTGCAAATTTTGGTAATTTTTATAGCTTTGATTTTTTTTTAATTTCTTCCGTCATATTTGTATATTTTACCATCTTGGTCATTTTTTGCCATTGTTTTGGTCGATCTGGTAATTTTGGTAGTTTGGTCCATTTTTGGTAATTATGACCGTCTTGGTTTTTTGTCGTTTTGATCGTTTTGACCGTTTTGGTTATTTTGTTTTTTTTTTTAACCTCTTTGGTCATATTGGTCGATTTGGTAATTTTGGTAGTTTTAGCCGTTTTGGTCATATTGGAAGATTTTACCATTTTGATCGTTTTGTCCATTTTGATCGTTTAAGCCATTTTGGTCGATTTGGTTATTTAGGTAGTTTCGGGCATGTTTATCATGTTTGATTATTTTGGTCGATATTTACCATATTGGTTGTTCAACATTTTGGTCGATTTGGCAATTTTGATCATTTCGGTAATTTTGATCATTTTGGTCGTTTTGGTCGATTTGGTCATTTTGGTTGATTTAGTAATTTTGGCAATTTTGATCGTTTTGATTATTTTGGTATTTTTGCCGTTTTGGTCATATTGGTCGATTTGACCATTTGGGTCATTTTGATTGTTTTGACCATTTTGGTCGTTTTGATTATTTTGATCGTTTTAGCCCTTTTGTGAATTTTGACCGTTTTGGTTATTTTGGTTTTGGCCATTTTGGTAGTTTTGAGCATTTTGGTGATTTTGATTAGTTTGGTTATTTTGGCCGTTTTAATCATTTTGGTTAATTTGATCGTTTTGGTCATTTTGATCATTTTGGCAATTTTTGCCATTTTGGTCGTTTTGGTCGATTTGGTATTTTTGGTAATTTTAATCGTTTTGGTTATTTCACTATTTTTGCCGTTTTGGTCATATTGGTCGATTTGACGATTTTGATTTGTTTATTTTTGTAATTTTGACCGTTTTGATTATTTTGGTCTTTTAGCCATTTTGGTAATTTTGGCTGTTTTGTTAATTTGGTCATATTGGTCGATTTTGGTCGAGTTAACCATTTTGATCGTTTTGGCCATTTTGGTCGATTTGGTTATTTTGGTAGTTTTGGCTGTTTTGGTCATTTTGGTCGATTTTATCATTTTGATCGTTTTTATCGATTTGTCCATTATGATTGTTTTGGCCATTTTGGTCGATTTGGTTATTTAGGTAGTTTCGGGCATTTTGGTGATTTTTATCAATTTGGTTATTTTGGTCGATTTTTCCATTTTGGTTAATCTGACAATTTTGGTCGATTTGGTAATTTTGGGTGATTTGGTCATTTTGATCGTTTTAGTTATTTTGGTATTTTTTGTCGTTTTGGTCATAATGGTCGATTTGACCATTTGGGTTATTTTGATCGATTTGGCGATTTTGACTATTTTGATCGTTTTGGCCATTTGTCGATTTTGTCATTTTGGTCGATTTTGTTATTTTGGTAATTTTGGCCCTTTTGTGAATTTTGACCGTTTTGGTTATTTTGGTATTTTTTTCCATTTTGGTAATTTTGATCGTTTTGGCCATTTGTCGATTTTGTCATTTTGGTCGATTTTGTTATTTTGGTCATATTGGGCATTTTGGTTGATTTGATCATTTTGATCGTTTTGGTCGATTTGGTTATTTTGGTAATTTTAGCCGTTTTGGTCATATTGGTCGATTTATCATTTTGATCGTTTTTTATCGTTTTGTCCATTTCGATCGTTCTGGCCATTTTGGTCGATTTTGTTATTTTTGTCGTTTTGGGCATTTTGGTGATTTTGATCAGTTTGGTTATTTTGGCCGTTTTAACCATTTTGGTTAATTTGATCGTTTTGGTTATTTTGGTCATTTTGGTCGTTTGGGACGTTTTGGTCGATTTGGTAATTTTGGCAATTTAATCGTTTTGGTTATTTCGGTATTTTTGCCGTTTTGGTCATATTTGACGATTTTGGTAATTTTAATATCTATATCTATATCTATATCTATAGATTTGTTTATTTTGGTTATTTTGACGTTTTGAATATTTTGGTCTTTTAGCCGTGTTTGTCATTTTGGTCGATTTGACCATTTTGATATTTTTTATCGTTTTGGCCATTTTCAGGGTTGTTACGGACGGCGCGGATCGCGCGGATGGCGCGGATGGCGCGTATCGCGCGGATCTGGCGCGGATTTGCTGGCTAATTTTGTTCAGGCGCGGATTTCGCGCGGATAGCAATTTTCATAAATAAAATAATTTAGAACGATAGAATTTCTTCAAGTTACAAAGGAAAATATTATAAGCAATTAAATAAATTCAATCTTTTTCTTTGAGTGCAAAAACATCAATTTCTAAGAAGTTGTTAATGAAGAAAATTTTCTTCTGAAAATTATTCATTGTTTTTTTCTTAATACGAATCTTCAAAATAATCTTCAAGGAGCGTTTATTTTTCAAAATGTATTGAGATTTCTTATATAAATTTTACATAACATTACAACTCATAATTTTTGTTAACATTTGCTTACCTGGTTTAAATATTTTTTTATAATTATTCACATGATACATTTAAATTTTATCTTCTGACTCATATTTTAAACTTTTTCCAAAGATTTAGACATAAGGATGTACATAAATGATTCTTAGGGTATGTTCCGGATGATTTAACCCTTAGATTTTTTTTTGATCGATACAGGGTTCCAAAGTTTCCAAGGCATTTTTTAATTTAGCATACAATAAATATTGAGCGAGCATATTAATTACAATTTCAAAATTACAAAATTCGAAAAATTACAGAATTTCAAAAAGCTTAAGATCTTTTTAGATTTTTTAAGTTTTTTCAAACTGAATTTTAAATTTTGAAATTTGTGTTATATTAAAAATTGAAAGATTCTGTTGCCACTCTGATTTGTGTAGAATTGGTTCTACTCCCAATTATCAAAACATGACGGAATCCACTTAGCAATCTGCTAAAATCTCCGTCTAAAATTGAAAATTTCAGAATTTACATATTCAATTAAACAAAAAAAAATACCATGGATTTTTTTAATTCTTAATTTTTTAATGTTTCAAGAAAGTTCTTATTAAATTATTCCCTGGGCCTTGTAAAGTCAAGGGGCATGATTTGATCCTAGCGCATTAGTTAAAATTTGGGTATAAATTCTTTTTTATAAGCACTATGGACACCACTTCATGCTACGAGAACTCGCTTTGTCGCAGCCCCAGGGCTTAAGCGTTGACCGTTAAGCTGTCTTCGTGAACTAGGAAGTTCTCCGATAGTGAAAATATCACAATTGCACAAGACACCGCTGCTTCTGTGACTTTTTCACTATCACAATGTGGGATTTAGGTGGGACTTTAGGATAGTACAATTGATTTGTTGCTTAGCATTAGCATTTAAATAAATCTGTATGCTTTCCAAATCTATTTGATGATAAATTTAGTTGCAATTGTTAAGTTAGAGTAATGCTGTCAATAAACTTTGATTGATGTAGAATACAAGGCATTCTTTTATGTCAAATTGTCCATAGAGTCTCGATCAATCAATAATGTAATGATATCGGACAAAATTCGTTGACCTGTTGAACTAACGGTTTTCGGATTATGGCTGTATCGACCATTGTTGCGAATCGAGGAACTACGGATCTTTTGACGTAAATTGTCATTTATTTTTCAAACCGCGATTTCTATCCTATTTGTATATCAGTTCATAATTTTTTATTGTTTTTGATAGAAGTAGTACTACAACGGTTAAAGGAACGTTTAGTTTTGAACATTAAGTTTAGAGGATTTTAGATTAAAATTTAGATTTTCGATCCAAAGTAGTTAGCAAATGAATATTTGGACTTAAATGAATAATTGAATAAGTTGGACTTATGAATAACACACAACTGTGCATTTATTCTAGAGTCAGATCCATACAGCGTCAGTGTTTATTTGGTCGAAGTGTACTAATTCATTGGCAGATCTGATTCTAGTTGTAGTGTACGACAAGACTACTGACGGACGTGACAGGACGAGGGCCCAGTTTAGAGGTTTCAACATCAACGATGTGCGGCTGGATCACCCTCCCAAAAAAAAAAAAAAAAAAAAAAAAAAAAAGAAAGTTCTTATTAAATTATTAAATTATTAAATTATTAAATTATTAAATTAATAAATTATTAAATTATTAAATTATTAAATTATTAAATTATTAAATTATTAAATTATTAAATTATTAAATTATTAAATTATTAAATTATTAAATTATTAAATTATTAAATTATTAAATTATTAAATTATTAAATTATTAAATTATTAAATTATTAAATTATTAAATTATTAAATTATTAAATTATTAAATTATTAAATTATTAAATTATTAAATTATTAAATTATTAAATTATTAAATTATTATTAAATGATTAAATTATTAAATTATTAAATTATTTAAATATTTAATAATTTAATTATTTAATTATTTAATTATTTAATTATTTAATTATTTAATTATTTAACAATTTAATTATTAAATTATTGAATTATTTAATTATTTAATTATTTAATTATTTAGTTATTTAATTATTTAATTATTTTATTATTTGATCATTAAATTATTAAATAATTGTTTTTTTGCCATTTTCTTAGTTCGAATCATTTTCGGAGTCATATTTTAGTTTAGAGAAAGTTAGAGAAGAAAATTTGGTGAAAATTATCAAGTCCCTAGATTTTATAATTTGGTAATTTATTTTAGGGTTTTAATTTTTTTAAATGTCTGAATTTAATTTTTTTCCTAAATTTGTTTTTAAAGCAACGATATTTAAAGTGTTACAAAAAATGCTAATATTGTTTCAGAAATGGCAGAAAAGGTTCCACTTGGTGCAGGTGGGATATGAATCCACAACTGATCAACGGACCAGTAATGCTTTCTGTATTATTCTTTTTTCGTTTAAAATTTTATTCATTATGTTACTCTCTTCTATGTTTGTCGCGATTTTTTTATATGGCGCGGATTTCGCGCGGATTGGGTTTTGGGGTCGGCGCGGATCTGGCGCGGATTTTTTTTCGAGTTTTTCGTAACAACCCTGCATTTTGGTCATTATGGTTGTTTTGTTAATTTTGTCGATTTGGTCATATTGGTCGGTTTTGTTATTTTGGTCATATTGGGGCAATTTGGTCGATTTGACCATTTTGATCGTTTTGGCCATTTTGGTCGATTTGGTTATTTTAAGCGTTTTGGTTATTTTTGTCGTTTTGGGCATTTTGGTGACTTTGATCAGTTTGGTTATTTTGGCCGATATCCAGCTTTTTAAGCGAAAATGGCGTTCGAATGGTGAACGCCCGAAATGTCAAAATCGCGCAGTGGTACCAACGTTGCGAAAAAAGTGTGCCATGGCATGACAACCACATTTTTTGTCTAATGTTGGCGCTACTGCGCGATTTTGACATATCGGACGTTCATCATTCGAACGCCATCTTCGCTTAAAAACCCGGATAATCATTTTAGTTAATTTGGTCGTTTTGACCATTTTGGTCGATTTGGTTATTTTTGTCGTTTTGGGCATTTTGATGATTTTGATCAGTTTCGTTATTTTTGCCGTTTTAACCATTTTGGTTAATTTGATTGTTTTGGTCATTTTGATCATTTTGGCCATTTTGGTCGTTTTGGTCGATTTTGTAATTTTGGTAATTTTAACCGTTTTGGTTATTTCGGTATTTTGTCCGTGTTTGTCATTTTGGTCGATTCGACCATTTTGATCATTTTTATCGTTTTGGCAATTTTTGTCGACTTGTTTTTTTAGTCGTTTTGGGCATTTTGGTAAATTTGGTAATTTTGGTTAGTTTGGTCGATTTGACTATTTTGGTTAATTTGATTCGATTGGTCTATTGGTCATTTTGGTGGTTTTGGTAATTTTCATCGTTTTGGTCATAATGATCGATTTGGGTTTTTTGGTCGTTTTGGTCATTTGGTAATTTTGTGAAAAAATGCGAATTGCGAGTTTTGGTCATTTGGCAATTTTGATCATTTTGGTAATTTTGGTAATTTTTGTTATTATGGTAATTTTGTGGCTCATATTGTAGATTTTTTTTTTAACATGGAATCTCACAAATACAGGAATTTACAAAGGATATTTGTACATGAACTTGAACAGGGTACATGAAGTCCGATGTTGCATTTTTTTAACCCTTTTTTTTATTCTTTCATTCCAGCGCAACCCAAAGATGGACTTTAGCAAAACCGATCTCCTGAAGCTGCTGAGTTACCTGGAGGGCGAACTGCAAGCTCGGGACGTGGTCATCGCCGTGCTAAAAACGGAAAAGGTCAAACAGCTGCTCAACACGTCCCGCTACAGCAAGTCGGCCAATTTGAACGACCCGCACGCGGCACTCTACCGGGACAATCTGGCCTCGAGCGGGAACATTGCCAGCCGGCAGTCGTCGATTCAGGCGGCGTATTCCGAGCACGAGATGAGGCTTCTGAACGACCAGCGAGTTGGGGTGAAGGAGCAGATGGATTCGCTGGCGGCTCTGGTGATGCAACAACGGCAAACGCAGGGCAAGATGGTGGAGGTGCTGAAGGATGCCGAGGACCGGTACAAGCAGGTCGTTCAGGAGCTGGAGGATGAGCGGCGGAAGCACGAACATACTACGGCGCAGGGCGACGACATTACGTACGGGTTGGAGATTGAGCGGTCGCGGCTGAAGCAGGAGCTGGAGCACGAAAAGGAGACGCACAAGGCGTTGGAGATGGAGCTGCAGAAGATTCAGGAGCAGTTCGAGGCGGAAAAGAACCGCCAGAAGCAGATCGTGCTGTTGCTGTTGGCCGAGCGGAAAAAGATCATCATTAAGTACATTGAGGAACGCAAACGGAGCGAGGACTTGGCGCAGATTCTGTCCGAGGAGAAGATGCGCGTGGACACGATCGCCGAGGGCCTGGAGGAGGAGAGTAAAAAGTGTCTGCGGATGGAGGCCGACCTCGAGGAGCAGACGGCGGCGTACGAGGTCGAGCGCAAGATGCTGCACCAGAGTTTGGCCAAGGAGGAGAAGAGGTAAGTTGGGAGAGTGACGTTTGAGGGAAAGTATTTCAATTTTGTGCTTCTTTTTAGGATTAAAGAGCAGGAGCTGGAGATTCAACAGCTGCGGGCGGAACTTGATCTGCTGCGGAAGCAGACCGGAATCCGTCATCCTACGGTGGCTCCGCAGCTGCCGACCAAACCGGGCGGCCTGATGCCGTCGCGGCCCTCGATTGGCGGAGCCTCAATCGTTCCGGGTGAGTCCTGTTCCAAAGCTGGAAAATAACGAGAGACAAAGTGACGGTTGTTTACATTCCGATTCAGGTTTTGGCTTAACTCACGTAATTTTGCTATTAATTACATAGAAAATTGTACATTTTCTAATTGCTTTGAAAAACTGATAGCAAAGTGTAGAATGTTTTAAGCTTTTCAAGAAATATATAAACGACATTTTTCGTTAATCTTTCCTTTTGGTATATTAGTAATGATGGTAAAATGGAAATAACACCTCAAGTATCAAAATTGCCGGTCAACCTTTCTCAAACTGTTTTACTTTTCATTTCTTTCACATTTTCTTCACAAACAATTCTTTCAATTTCTGACATAACCCAACCACAAAAAAAAACCCCTTCACACCTCGCAAAACCCACCGGTTCGTCCAGGCGTAGACAGCATCCTGGCATCTTCTTCCGCTTCCATGGCCGCCGCCGCCGCTGCAGCTGGTTCTGCTTCTTCCGCCGCGGGTGTTGGGATTTTGCCGCCAGGCGCCGCTATGATTAGTAGTGTGGCCACCAAGGTGGTCCAGCCGACCGCGACCGTGTCCAGTGTGCCCGTGTCCGGACCAAGTAATTAGCAAAGAACAAACATCTGACCTGCCACGTTGCTTTTGTTGTGTTTTTTTTGTGTCACTAGAAGCAGATTATTTTTTGTTAAAACTCGTGCGAACGCTTTCTGTGTGTGTGTGTTTGAGCGTGTCTTCACCGTGTGGCACTGAACTATCCTGCCTTCTTTTCTGTTGCCCCTTTGTGTGTTTTGCTTTTTGTGGTAATTTTTCATTTAAAATCCTTTTTACGTAGTCGTAGTAATGCTTTATATAATTAATGCTAACAACAGCAACTAAAATAATCAGGTATTACGTAAAATTAATCTAACAAATACATTTAAAAGGTTTAACAAAATATATTTTCTATAAAACAATATCTCGATCGTGTTATTACAATACTCTACATTTTGAAAGTTATTTTTTCCAATGATTGAACATGTGCTAATCAACAGAATAACATTTCAGTTGCTCTTTTCTAAGAAACCAAATGCCTTCATTAAATCTCCCTCTCTTAGAATTAACCGAAACTTGTTTTGTATGTTATTCTGTGGATTGGAACATGTTCAGGAAGTCCAATTCATACAGAACGTGACAAGAAATTCACAGCAAAAATGACTTCCCAAATGGAGAGATGTGTCATAGAACAATCATAGTCTTTAATTTAAGAATTAAAATTTTAATGATATTTGCATCAATATAATGTTTATTTGTAATGAAATTTAATGTGCAGATCTAAAAATCACTTCAAAAATGCATCCTTAAGATAAACGTTACAATTCTATCAAGTTGACAAGGTTTTAAAAAATTCCATCTGAATATTCAAGCTCTGTTCAAAACGAGCTATTCGCTAAGAAATTTGCCTTTTAAAATCTATTTTTTTGGTATTTGTTTCTCCGGGCAAAACATTTTTGACCAAGGTTTAAAAAAAATAGGTTCAAAAAAATGCTTATTTTTTTTAAATATTACATTTTCAATAATAAAGTTAGGTGCTTTAGTGAAATTTTGATAAAGTGCGTCGTTTTAAATTTTACTGATATTTGCGTAACTTTTTTTTTTAAAAAGCCGCAGTTTTTTATTTTTTTAAAGTGTTTATGATGGTGTACGCAAACTGGGCAGCTACTCGGCAGGACGTCTTCTCCGTGGGGTTTGCTTCGGTGGGGAACTTGCCAAAAATTAAAACAACCTTCGAAGAAAGACTATACGGCTTAGACTTGGGCCATTTATTCAAAGAAAAAAGCGAAATGTGATCTTGGCAGAGGTTCCTCCTCGATGTATTCTTGCGAGCGTTGTCGAATACAGACTAAAACTAATGAGCCGCAGCTCCCTATCGGCTACCCGATCGATCGTGCTGACGATCGTCGGCGGAAATGCAAAAGATCGCAGAGAGCGATAAGAGATTGATTGAGAGAACGCAACAATTCATGATTACATTAGAACAGTCCAAAATTCTTATATCTAGGGTAACAAATTCAATCATCGGCAGTAGATCTCCAACATGCCGGCCCCGTTGAAAGGCACTTTCAAGAAACCACCAAGCGCCTCCAGGCTCAGTGGGATGGTTGGACAGCTGCGTCGGTTGGTAGGTCGGATGGCTGCTCGGATGGTTCCTCGCTGGGTTGCTCGATGGGCAGCGGACAGACCTCTGTGATTGCACGCCGATACGTGCCGTGCGCCGTGCGGACATCCACCACACGAACGAGCCCATCTTTGCCGGGGAACACCGCCTCGATCCGGCCCAGCTTCCAGCGCATTGGAGGAGCGTTGTCCTGCTTTAGGAGAACCATCGTGCCGACTTCGATGTTTGGGCGGACCACGGGCCATTTCTTGCGGTTTTGGAGGTGGCCGATGTAGTCGCGCGACCATGCTCTCCAGAAATGCTGGAGCTTTTGTTGCATCTTCTGGAAAGAGTTGAGCCGATTAATAGAAATGTCGCACAGATCGGGCTCAGGGATGGAGAACAGCGGTTCTCCGACGAGGAAGTGCCCAGGAGTGAGGGCAACCACGTCAGTGGGATCGGAGGAAAGAGGAGTAAGGGGACGGGAATTAAGGACGCCTTCGATTTGGACGATCAGGGTGTTGAAATCGTCAATGGTGAGCAGCGTATCCTTCATCACGCGGTAGAGGTGATGTTTGAAGCTTTTAACAGCGGCCTCCCACAGCCCTCCGTGGTGCGGCGATCGGGCAGGGTTGAAGTGGAAGGTGATCCCCTTCTCTGCGCAGTGAGCGGCGACTGCATCCGACGAGTGCATCGTATCGAATGCTCGGCGCAGTTCCTCCAGGTGGCGATTAGCCCCGACGAACGTTCGGGCGTTATCGCAGTAGAGGTCGGTCACGCGGCCGCGACGTCCAACGAGGCGCTTTAGGACGTTTATGAACGACGCGGACGTGAGGTCGTACACCATGTCGATGTGTACCGCTTTCGACCACATACAGACGACGATCGCGACGAATACTTTGACGGACGCGCCGCGACGATTCGGTGGCCTTACGGCGAACGGCCCGCAGTAGTCGACACCACTGCTCGCGAACGCGCGCGACGGAACGAGACGAGCTGCTGGCAAAGGCCCCATCATCTGGTCAATGCTTCTTGGCTTGCAGTGGAAGCAGTCCAGACACTCGTTGACGACTCTCCTCGCAACATCTCGCCCCCTGACCGGCCAGTAGCGCTGACGTAGCGTCGATAGCAGCAGTTGTGGACCCGAGTGTAGAGTATCCCAGTGGGTGTTTTTGGCGATCAGATGTGTCAGATGTGCTTTTGCGGGCAAAATTATGGGGTACTTGGTGTCGAACGGTAAGCTGCTGTTTTCCAACCGGCCGTGCACTCTGAGCAGACCCTCCGGGTCGATGAAGGGATTCAAGGTCTTGATTTGGGATTTGAAATCGAAGTCTTTACGGACTGGGCCAGGGTTTTTGAGAAGATGCTTGATCTCCTGAGCGAAGTGGGTGCGCTGCGTCAGTGTGATGAGCAGCTTGAGTGTGTCGTCAATTTCTCGAAACTTTAGAAAACCATTTCGTCGTTCTTCGGGACGGCTGCGACAGTTGTCCGTGAATCTCCGAATCCAAGAGACTGAGCGGAGCAGGGGCAAGAGTGCGGAATGATCTTCGATTTGGATGCGATCTTCGAGAGAGCTTGTTGTGAGCACCGACACAGTTTGGCGTGCTTCGTCGTCACGAGCCTGCATGTGTAATGGTGAGAGTTCAATGCAGTTTTGGGGCCAATGCGAAGAGGGCAGCTCGATGACCTCTGGTCCGTGCTCCCACAATACACATCCAACCAGCTCTGAAGGAAGAAGTCCCCGAGAAATAAGATCTGCTGGATTCAGGTGGGTTGGGATGTGACGCCAGGGCATGCCCTGCGTGAGGCGTTGGATTTCTGCGATCCGGTTCGAGACGAACACCTTCCAGGTTGATGAGCACGACGCAATCCAATGCAAGACGATCGCAGAATCGGACCAGTAGACCACTGGACAGCTCAGGTTGGTGGCTTCCAGGACAGCTGCGGTCAGTTGGGCCCCCAGCAGAGCTGCGCACAGCTCGAGACGGGGGATCGTTAATCTGCGCCTAGGGCAGACGCGAGATTTCGATATGAGCAGGTTGACCTTCGACCTGCCGTACGAGTTGGTTGACTTCACGTAGACACACGCGCCGTACGCCTTGTCGGACGCGTCCGAGAAACAATGCAGCTCGATGACCACTGAGTGATCGATTAGAACTCGGCGAGGGATTTTGAGCATGCTGAGGACGCGAATTTCGATTCTGTACTGCTTCCACCATTCTTGATACTCCTCTGGCAGCTCTTGGGTCCACCCGAAGTTCTTTTCCCACAGCGATTGGAGAAACATTTTTGCTCGAATAATGACTGGTCCTGCCATACCAGTTGGGTCGAACAGCTGCGACAATTCCGAGAGAATGAGTGCCTTCGTGATTGGCTCCGTCGAGTTGTATTCGGGAACCTTGCAGCTGAGGTGGTCAGGCACCGGCTGCCACAGAAGGCCGAGCGTCTTGATCGATCCGGATTCGCTGAGCTCCAACTCGGTTCGGGGATCTCGGAGTTCCTCAGGAATGTGAGACAGAACGCGAGAGCTGTTGCTGCACCACTTGCGCATGGTGAAACCGCCAGATCCAAGAAGTCCGATGAGTTGACGATTTGTTTCCATCAAGCGGTTCTCGTCGTTGTCACCCGATAGGTAGTCGTCCACGTAAAACGATCGCTTGACTTGAGGAGCAGCGAGGGGGTAGTTTTCTGCCTCGTCGTCGGCCAGCTGGTTCAGGACGCGGGTTGCGAGGTACGGCGCGGGGGCGGTACCGTAGGTAACAGTGTTCAACTGATACGTCTTCAGGTCCTCGTTCGGGGTAGATCGCCATAGAATCTGCTGCAACGGCCGATCGTCTGGATGGACGAGTACCTGCCTGTACATTTTCTCCGCGTCGGCAGTGACGACGTACTTTGGCAGACGAAATCGCAGAATGGTGTCTAAGAGTGGTGGTTGCACCGTAGGTCCAATGTAGCATAGATCGTTGAGCGAGATGTTGTTTGACGATCTACACGAAGCATCAAAGACCACTCTGGTTTTTGTTGTTGTGCTCTCTGGTCGCTGGATCGCGTGGTGAGGAAGGTAGAAGTGAGGCTTGCTGAGATCTGGGGTGACCTCTTCCATATGCCCGAGCTGTTCGTACTCCGCCATGAACTTTGAGTACTCCTTGTTCAGCTTCGGGTTCGACGTGAACTTCCTCTCAGTACTAAAGAATCTGCGTTGAGCGACCGCAATCGACTCTCCCAAACTAGATCGCAACTCCTCACGAATTGGCAGACGAACCACGTACCGACCGTCAGGGGCTCTAGTGTGGGTCTTTACAAAATGATTCTCGCAATACCGTTCCTCGAGGGACAGGGCCTTCCCTGTCTCAAAGCTCTCCACCTCCCAGAACTTGCGAACTGCAGCTTCCAGCCGTTCGACAGCAGTAACGTTGCAAGTTACGGATTGTTGTGCGGGTGTATCCGTGTCGCCAGCGACGACGTATCCAAAGACAGTGTTGCGTAGTGTTGGTAGGCCAGATCCAATCGATAGTTGTTCACCCTGCAGGATGGCGAAAAAGTGCTTGACGCCAATGATCATGTCGACGTCATGAGCGATGTTGAATTTTGGATCGGCAAGTGGGAGGTGGCGAGGAATGACCCACTTCGAAACATCCACGTTGGTAGTGGGAAGGATTCTGGTTAGGGAGGGCAGAATCAGAAAGTCCATGCTTGTAGTGTACGGGCCCACACGAGACGAAACAGTGATTGTGGTTTGGTGCTTCACTTTCTTGACAGTTTGACTGATACCGTACACATCGACGTTTGCGGGTTTGCGTTTCGACCGCAGAGCCTGCGCGAGAGATTCGGTCACGAAATTTGCTTCAGAGGCGCAATCCAACAGGGCTCGAGCATGGATGTGTGTGCCATCTGCACACATCACCCTAACGTAGGCGGTCAGCATAAAGACGACAGCTTGACCAGCCTTCGAGACGAACGAGTGGGTTTGAGTGACTGCTTGGCTGTGAGTCACTTGCGAGTTGTGAGACCCTGACGGTACTGCGTGCGAGACCGACGACGGAACGAACGAACGCGAAAGACATTGCCCAACCGACGGCGACGGGGCCGATCCCATTTCCCGAGGGACCACGTGACACTGCTCGGCAGTGTACGTAACCGACGACGGAGACTCGACGACCGAAGCCAATCGTGAGGATTGTTGACAGTGGGCAACTTGTACAGCTGAGGCCGTTGGTTTGTCGGCGGCAGCTGTGTTCAGGTGTAACAGTGTGTGGTGGCGTTTGTTACACGTTCGGCACGAACCCGCAGTGCATGCTTTCATCATATGGTTTGACTTTAAGCAGTTCAAGCAGAGACCGTGCTTTTTGGCAACGTCGAAGCGGTTTTGTGGCGAAAGCTTCTTAAATTCATCGCACTGGTGCAGCATGTGCTCTTGCTTGCACAGCTTGCACTGGGAAAGCGTATCACTAGTGTTGGTAGAGTGGTACGCTGAGGTCTTCGAGCGAGTGGATTTGTGTTCGACCTTGGGTTCGGGTTTTGTGCCGTGTTGCGAAGTTTGGGAGAGCTTTAGAGATTGTAACGTGCGAGAGCGCTTGAGGATGTATGCAATCAGATCAGTGTAAGTAGATTTCTGGTCGTCCTCCAAGCTGTGCTCCCACGCCGTCTGGGTTCCAGGATCAAGCTTGATGCTGAGAAGGGTGACGAGGAACGAGTTCCAGTGATCTTTGGACTCTTCAAGCTTGTTAAGCACGCCAACGCGCTTCTCAAATTCGTCAGCAAGTTCCGAGAGCGCTGTCGACGACTCTTTGTGAACAGAAGGAATAGATAACAGCGCCATGTAGTGCTGTTTCAGGAGCAGATTCTTATCATCGTACTTTTTCTTCACAATGTTCCACGCGAGCGTGTAGTTAGCCGTGTTCACATCCAAATTCTGGATGCGCCGCGCAGCATCCCCTTTCAGCACAGATTTCAAATATTGAAACTTCTGCACCGACGACAAATGGTGGTTCGAATGAATAAGTGAGTTGAACAGATCGTGAAAGTTCAACCACTCATCATAATCCCCGTGGAAATCAGGGATTTTCAATTCGGGGAGCCGGACGGAGGAATGAAATGCAGGTGGAGCAATGGGGGAGGGAGGTGCGTGAGTGTTCTGGGTGGCGATTTCCAATTTCGACGAAAGAGCTCCCTTCAGCTCAAAGTAGTCGTTTTCAAATTGAGTCCTAACAGCGTCAGGCTCGTCGGTCAAGGGTTGGCTAAACTCAATTTCAGCTTGCACCTCGTTGAATTCATCCCAAAGATGATCCAGTTTCTCGAGGCGAAATTTGAGTTGGGGGAAATCCCTATCGAACACAAAATTATCGTCGTAATGGTGAATCAACTTTAGGGAACCCAAAATGTTGTTCCGACGAATCAAATGCTGCTTCAGTTGCTTCGACATAGTGATGAGCGCAAAATCCTCAAAACCCCGTGAATTCACACTTTATTTGTCGCAATTGTGGTTCACTTGTAACTCACCTTATCTGCTGCTGTGAGGTTACCTTTGCTCGCTTGGCTAGACCTGCTTCCTCGTCCACGCGGTTACCACGTGCACAGTCCAACGCTGTCCTTGCCTCGTACAAATGTCCAGGTCGAGAAGACTGCCGTGGGCAGATTGTTCCGACCGAAGATCCCTCGTAGGACGAAATCAGCTACTCTCCGACAGACGACGATTGTTGCCGGAGTCCAAGATTCCCACGATGTTCTCCTCAGGCCGGCCGACGATGGTGATGACCAGGCAGTCCCGGGTTTCGGCACCAAAAAATGTACGCAAACTGGGCAGCTACTCGGCAGGACGTCTTCTCCGTGGGGTTTGCTTCGGTGGGGAACTTGCCAAAAATTAAAACAACCTTCGAAGAAAGACTATACGGCTTAGACTTGGGCCATTTATTCAAAGAAAAAAGCGAAATGTGATCTTGGCAGAGGTTCCTCCTCGATGTATTCTTGCGAGCGTTGTCGAATACAGACTAAAACTAATGAGCCGCAGCTCCCTATCGGCTACCCGATCGATCGTGCTGACGATCGTCGGCGGAAATGCAAAAGATCGCAGAGAGCGATAAGAGATTGATTGAGAGAACGCAACAATTCATGATTACATTAGAACAGTCCAAAATTCTTATATCTAGGGTAACAAATTCAATCATCGGCAGTAGATCTCCAACAGATGGTTCATTTTTGAAAAAAAAAACTATTTTGGAATTATTAAGAAAACTCCCTTTAGGCCTAAATTTTGCTTTTCTGAACTTTGTTGATACGGCATTTGATTGCTGAGATATAATCATGCAAACATAAAATAAAAAACAGGAGACATGATTTTTTCTCAGTGTTGCTCAATTAGCCCTCGTTTTGATCACCTTGGGAACTAATAATCCGATTTTTAATGTCGAAAAAAAAATTGGATTTTTTGTGAAAATTTTGCTTTTTTTTCAAACCTACCTGCGTGGTTGTCCACAAAAAAGATTTTTGAAGTTTTGTATGGAAATTGTCCATGAGGGGGGAAGGGGGTGGTCTGAGATTTCAAAAAAGTGTCCACGTGGTTTATGGATGGTCCATTCAGAAAAAAAGATAAACGGAAAAAAAATCTTGTAAGTAAAAAAAAGTAAATCTTTCCCAGTTCCTGAGGGGAACACCCTTTGAAGAGTATCGGGGCCGACATTTACAAAGCGGATTCAGTGGCAGTTTCATTCTCAACTTAATGTTAACATGTTAAGGTTAATGTTAACATTCCATAGGTCGCCTCCCTAAGGTGTCGTGATAAGGTCCAGTTTGTGACGATACACTACCTTCCCTTTACTAAGCAATCGATTCCAGAAGGGAAAAGATCACCAGTTGTGTTGGTCCGAGCCGGGATTTGAACCCCGATCTACCGCTTACGAGGCGGAAGCGTTACCACTGGGCTACGTGGCTCGGAAAAAAATCTTGCCGATTTCTTTAATAATTTTTTTGTTGTTACAAGAACTCAATTTCCCAAAATCGGTATTTTTTTTTTAATTTCAGGATTTTTTATATGTTTTAGGGGACCAAAACTCGCAACTTATGAGCCATAGAGAAGTAAGGTCAACAATTTTGCCGCCAAGTTATGATTTTCTTTTTGAAAAAAAAAATGATTTTTGCAAAAAAATAAAATTTAAATTATTTTAAATTTTTTTGACCTTGGTTTTTTATGTAAATTTTAATTTGCAATCAAAAAGTAATTTACAGATTTTTATGATAAAGTGCCTCGTTTCCAAGATATAGCCACCAAAAGACTTCAGCGAAATATTTGCAGTTTTTCGATTTTTTAAAATAGTGACCATGAGTTACCATTTCTGAAAATATTTTTTTTTAAAGTTCAGAAAATGTGCTATAAAATTTTCTAAGAGGCATTGAAGGTTGGACCTCTTTAGTGCGTCCATCCCGGGAATTCCCGGGACAAAAATCCCGGGATTTTTTCCAAAACCGGGAATTCCCGAATCCCGGGATTTTTGATAATTTGTCCCGGGAATTCCCGAAATTGAAAAAAAAAACAAATTTTGGTCGGGAAATTCTGATTTGGTTGTAGAAATAGATGAACAGTTGAATACATAGCATAGATTCGGAATATATCAGCTTTAATTTGACTTATTAGGGAAAATTGTTTAAAATTTAGTTCACAGATCCGCAAAATGCCTGGCGCTTTAAATATTTTCTATTTAATTTTATGCTTTTTTAAAGACTGGGTATGATATTTATATTTAGGATTTTAAATTTGAAAAAAAATCTAACCTTAAAATATTTTTCATCAAACACCGGAATCTGGGGCAAGTAACGAATTAAGACTGCTATTTAAGAAAAAAATGCATCGTGTTTTGAATAACTTCGGTTAAAACAGGAACAGAAAAAACAATTAGTACACCAATTTCCAAATCTAGATTTTTTTTTAAAAAAGGTCCAATAAAGTATTGTGTTTCATATTTTTAAAAGACCTAATAAAAAAAAAAGTCTAGAAATGTATTGCTCTGAAATCTCCTGTACCTTTTCAGCCTGTAGTCCTGATTTTCCCCAGTTGACGGTACTAACTTTAAGAGAATTAGTAAAATATGTATTATATAAAATAAGACATTGAAAACTTATCTAAAATTTTGCATTGACTGGTATCATTTTATTTCCAGATTTTTTTTAAAGGTCCTATAAACATATGAAGGACAATAGCTTATAGGACCTTTTTTTTTTGAAGAAAACTCTGGTTTTGTTGTCGCTTCTCGTTTTTGTAGATATTTTTAAAGAAATTTTTCAAGCTTTTCTAGTTATGGTATTTATAAAAATATATGAAAGAAATATATTCATAAAACACTTATTTAATTTGAATGACATTAAAATTGATATTTGTACTTTTCTAAATAAAAAAAAAATGGATTTCTTTTAAGTTATTTCAAAACTGTCCTTCTTTGTCTAGATTGAAGTGTAGATGGTCACCAATTATTATTATCAAGCTTATTCAATGATTTTAAGCTTGAAAGCATATCAAATATTATGAAAACATAGATTTTTTGACTGCTTCAAAAATTTCCCGGGATCCCGGGAATTCACGGGATTTCAAAAATATTTTTCCCGTTTCCCGGGAAATTCAAAACCCGGGAAAATTGAACGCCCTAGACCTCTGGTTGCTGAAAACGAAATAGAAATAAATAAATTTAATTGAAGTTGAATTGAAGTCTAACCCATCAAACCCTCCATTTTCTAATGCCGATGTCTCGGCAACTAATGGTCCGATTTTCAATGTTAAATCATGAAACAGTCGTGAAATTTTCCGAAGTTTTTGGAAACAATATTTTAAAAATTTTTGAATCAAAACTAACATTTCAAAAGGGCGTAATATGAAATGTATTTTTTAATTTTTAAAAATATTGTTTTCGAAAAGATAGGAAAATTTCACGAATTGGTTTTAGTAGAGAATTGCTCAAATGTCAAATACCGATGCAAAAAGGGCTTTGTTGACCAATGGCCTTTTGTCTTACGTTCTTTCAGAAACTAATCCGAGAATTCTTGTTTACCCTGTTCAGTTTTTTTTACATCACAAATTGTTGTTGTTTTATTAAATAATAATGTTCGAAAAAATAACTGGTTTTATGTGTGTGTTTTTAAAGTTGATGTTTCTTTAAAAAATTTAAACTCAAATATGAGTCAAAGTTATGCAAACTTCTCTGAATTTTTGAAAGTATACGTAAGCGCTAGCTGCTAATCGTCACCAAATTTGGTCCAATAGAGGAAAGTGGAGCAAGACGACCATATGTGCAATTTTATTTTTACCTCATATAGTCGTCTTGCTCCACTTTCCCCTACTTACGAAACAAATTCCAAATGTTTCGTAAGAATTGTCGGCTTTTGAAACTGAATAAATAAGTGATTATACTACTCACTGCCTCTGTCGCTGAACGAATGCTTTCAAAATTGCTAACCGTCTTGCAAAGTTTCATTCATGTGTAAATATAACAATCGCCTTTGCTGCAACCAATTTGTGTTTTAAGCTGTGTGTGTGTGTGTGCTTGTTTCCAGGAATCTCAAACTTTGATCAAACACCAATTTGCTAAACATCGTTTCTCTTTACCCTTATCTCTTCAATATCCGATTTTGTTTTTTCGTGGAACAGCCACCGGAATCGCGCGCTCGGTTTCCCCCGGCCAGCTGATCCGCCAGACGGCCATCTCCCAGCTGTCGATCACGTCGCCCCCGATCGGGCTAGGTCTGGGCTCGAACCCAGCGCCGGTCGCTCCCGCACCCGAGACCTACGCCAACACGCCACCGGGCAAGGTAAGTTCGCCGCTGCAAGGTTAGGAAGGAAGCTCAAGTTTGTGTAACCTAACCTAACGAATTTGCTAGTCTGAACTATATATAACACCACGTTGAATTATGTTTAGAGCTTCTTTCGTGGTTTAGGTGCGCTGTAGATTGCTTTCTTATTTACTTTATTAGTTTAGATATAAAGGTAATTTATTTTTGTGTTTGATAGTTTATGTTTAAAAAGAAAACATTTAACAACACTTTTAATTTGTCTTTGTGCGCGTTGCGTGGCTTTTTGTGCTGCACACGTCCCTATCGATTGGCACGGTTTGTTCAGGTTTGGATTTTTGGTTCGTACCAAGCTAGGCCGGGAGGCTATTCAAAATTTGGAGGATAGATAGTGTGTTTTGGTTAGGGATCCCATCTTGAGCTGGCACTGAGGTTCTATCATCCATTCGTTTTAAGCATAAGTTGAATGAATTTGAAAGATTTCCCAAGACAAATCGATTATTCATACTGTGAGATATTCCATACTGCTTTACAGAAATAATTTTAACATCATATTTTGAATACTACTAAAATTTTATTTATCTCCATTTAAATAAAAAATCAATTAAAAATATCAAATAAATTTTGATAATTTTTTTCTCACGGCTCGTCTTATTTCCTACAAGTCCAATGGTTTATATGATATGAGCATAAGATACAGGTCTACAAAGTTTCATTGATATCGGAGAAGGTCGATTGAAAAAGTTTTCAAAAATTTTCTGTTTTGGGCTGGAATTGCTCGAAAGACTTATTTCATCCTATAAGAGTAAATTTTATGCAATTTTGTACATTATAAAGATTTTGTTAAATTCAGCTTAGTTACATGCTGATTATAAAAAAAAGTTTTTTAATTACAAAAAAATATAAATAAGAAAAAGTAAGGCTTTCTAGACAGGAATTTACCAACACATTAAAAGCATGTATACATGGCTGCTGGGGATTTGTTTGCATCAGATCTGCTATCTCTTTCTAGAAAAAGTTTTTTGTCAGGCGACTGACCGCCCGATATGTCATCCAACATATTTCGTGGGGCTGTGACAGGTGACAGCTCGAGCTCGATCATTGTTTGCATCAGGACACTGTGACGAGGAGTTCGTCATTTTTGGGTTAAATTTTTTTTTTCGCTCGGCCTAGTAAGCCTAATTGGTTATATTAGGGCGGTCCTACCGTTGAGAAATTAAGACTCAATTTTACAATGGAACTATTTTTTACATTGAAAATTTGGAGCCTAACATTTCAAAAGGGCACATAACTTTTGTAAACAATAGTGTATCCCTTTCACTCGAATGACAGTTTACATAAGGTGTGAAAGGGACACACTCTTGTCTAAAAAAGTTATGTGCCCTAATGAAATGGCAAGCACGATTTGTCCAAAAGTCACTGAGATCTCTCTAAAAAATCTCTTTAAAAAATGTGTGCAACAATGGCAAAAACAAAAAATAATTACAACCTTTTTAACAAAGTGGCATTAACTTGGAAAAGAGAAAATAATTTAAATTTATTATACTTTTTACAATAATGTTCCTGAAAATTCAATTTAAATCCAAATTTTTGGAAGGAGATTTTTTTTTAAAGATCTGGCATTCTTTCTTGAATTGTGAGCACATATCTGGAGCAACATTTGAAAGGGGCGCTACGACATTGCTCTTACGGCCTTTCGTCCCATATTAACGCGTGTAATGATAGGCCATAAGAGCAATGTCGTGCCGCCCCTTTCAAATGTTGCTCCAGATATGTAAAATTCACGTATTGTTTACTTCAATTATACCGAACATTACTTTGCTCAATATAGTTTTGAAAGACCGTCCGAATGAGTAAAATAAGGTAATTTTAATTTATGTGGTATTGCTATATGGTATTGCTGTCGTGAGATATCTTTACAAAAGTAGAATTTATAATCCTTTGATCCATAAATTCCATAAATTCAGATTGTCTGGCAACTCTGTCAAGAAATAAAACAACTTATCTTAAGTTAACACAAAAAAAAAAATACTTCCGAATGTTACATTATTTATGATGTAACACTTCATTGCACGTTATTAAACATTTAAATTGAAATGCAATTGATGTAAATTTGTAACGAATTATATGTAATAACATGTTTTACGTGTGATTCAATTCACACTTTTTTCCTGTTGTTTATGCGACCTTTCCTTGGCTGGATGTCGTAAATTGTTAAGCCATTTTTATTAAGATATTTTTATGAATCGGAACACTGAACGTTTCTGATTTATGTAAACTAGATATTAAAAATAAAGAAGGATAAAAGTCAACAATAGCTGAACAATTCATTTTTAAGTTAAAAAAAGGTTTAATAGTTATTATGGTAATTACCTTTACTTAGTAATTTTATTTCTAAAATAACTTTAAAATAGGACGTAACCTGAGGCGTTGTCACCTTTTCAAAAGTTTGATTAGATTTCGTTATTTATTTTTATTGAAATAAAAAAAATGTGTTAATAAATTCTGATAAATTTGAGTAAATCTAATCTAATCTAATCCAATCGAACACAAGCACAGCCAGTCCGAAGAAAGCATCCGGGAAGAACTTATGGTTAGATTACGCCTCAAGTTCTTTCTTGTCATTATTATTGATTGCAGTACTTTCGAGAACCCCCGAAATGTATTACACTCACTAAAGCGGCCCGGCCTACTGCGTTGCATTAACCGCAAGAGACAGATTCTATGAACGGAACCCACATTTCATGGAATCATCAGGGGAAGAAGAAGAAGTGGGGATTTACCGTACCAACCACTTCGAATTATTTATAGAATATGGTGTGTGGTGTGTGTAGGGGAATCGTTATGAAAGGGATTGTTGTATTTATATAGTAAATGACCTTGTGACATTATTTCACCACTACAGATTAATTCACACAAGGGGTGTCAACCCTTCGGTGGCCGAGTGGCTAGAGCATCTGACTACCAATCCAAAGGTGTGAGTTCGAATCCCACCTGATTCCATGCGTTTTTTGTTCATATTCAAAGTTCAATTATAGTCGAATAAGTTCAAGGAGACCGGTCGGGAATCGAACACGGAACCTTCCGCTTATGAGGCGAGAGCCGTAGCCATTAAGCCACGGGCCGGTCTCCTGATAAATTTGAGTAAAATATTCAACTAACTAAACATTTTCTGCTTAACAGTATGGAATGTCTCGTATCATTTTAACTCTCTATTCAGTTCAATTTTAGTCACTTTCATCTCTCATTGGGTATTCTAACAATATCCAGCTGTTATATCAACTATTCTAACAATACATTTTGAGTATTTTCAACTGGATCAACCATTTCATTATCATCTCCCGTATTTTTAGTCCGATTCATCCAAGATATGGTAGCGAGCCCCCAATTAATTCTAAGTATCAGTGCCAAAAACAACCTCAAAAATACCAACATTTGTAGCCAAACTGCCGGCTAGCGATAGCTAATTTTGTTTCTCTCTGTTTTATTTCCAATCATCTTGTCTCAAAACCAACCATTTAAAAATAAAACCAAAATTACCAATCCGAAACTCGAAATAAAAACGCCCCAAAAATACTAACAATTGACGCCGATAAATAACAACAAATCGTTCGCTTTGCATACATAGAAAAAGGTTTCTTAATATGAGGACTGTAGCGTAAATTAAGCCTTCTAAAACAAGCAAAACCAATAAAAATCTATTGTTCAAAACAAACACACAAAAAATTAAAAACCAAAAAAAAAAAATCATTCCATTTATTTCATTAAAAACTTCGACACCGCAAATCTCTTGTCTCTTCCACCAAAAAAAAACCAACAACCAACGACATTGTGTATACGGCGTGCACCAATACAGATGGCCACCGTGCGGAAGGCGTCCTCGTCGCCGGCAACCGGAAGTCCCGCGATCGGATCATCGCTGGCAGCGCTCGGAGGAAGCGTCGGAGCAGCCGGATCGACGGCCACCGTCAAGAAGACAATAATTCCACCGGTCGGTGGGCGTGGCGTTCCGCCGCCGATCCCGCCCAACAAGCCCCAGATTCCGCCAAAACTATCCGGCACGACGGCCGCCGCCGCCGCCTCGTCCCGTATTCCGTTTCTGAACAGTCACCAAATAGTCGCCGCCGCCGCCGCCACCGTCAACAGTACTAGTAGTATATCATCGTCATCCTCATCATCATCACTGTCTTCTCCGCTCTCATGCTCACTGTCCCCGTCCCCGGCTCCCCCCTCCGTCGGCAGCAACAGCAACAGTTCTAGCGCTAGTAGCAGCACCTGTCCCGGAGTGGCCACCGTCAATGCCGCCAGTAGTGGACTGCCCGCAAATAATCTTATCGCATCTTCAACAGTTGCCAACAACGTTGCTGGCCCCGGAACAGCCGCAGCTTCCGCCGCGTCCCCGGTCCCAGCCAACATCGCCGTCCTCCCAGCCAACCCAACAGCCACATCACAAAATTCTGCGCCGCCAGCCGCATCTGCATCCGTTTCAGCAACAGCAGCATCAGCAACCGCAACAGAAATACTGACAAACATAGCCGCCGGCGGCTGCGAAGGTGGGATAGTGTAAAATGAGTAAACGTGTTGGTAACTTAGGCTCCACCCCCTTCGAGAAGACCGTACTATAACATACAGGCCACGCCCCTCCCTGCACACTACTACACTTGTCAGCAGCTTGCTAACATCACACTAACACTGAGAGTCAAGTGTTGTTCCCCACGTGCTCATCCCTTACTAATACACTGTTACACCTGGGTTTGCGGTTGGCGCTACGAACGACTTGAAAATTTGAACAGTTCAACTTTTCTGTTGTTTATCTAAAAAAAAAAGTTTTGGATCGAACTTGTTCGTAGCGTTAACCGTGAAACTTTGCTGTTTATTGTTGACACTTGTGAAACCATGTTTAGCTCCTTTAATAACTGTGTATTTTCTCTTTTTTTTTGTTAACCGACAAACAGACGTGAATCCTGGGAAATTTATTGTTAGATACATGATACTGAATGTCGCAGTATTAAATGAATATGGACGTTTTGGACGGGGACCAAAATAAAGTTAAAATTACTAATTTTATTACACCCAACAATAATGGTCATTTTTCTGAGTGCTTGGATGAAATAGTAGTTTATGCAACAAGTTGCAAAAAGAGGATTTTTTCAGCACGAGTCGTACATTTATCCAACGAGGTTCACCGAGTTGGATAAATACGAAGAGTGCTGAAAAAATCAAGTTTTGCAACGAGTTCCATACAACATTTTTTGCAATTCCGAAAAACATCCATTAAGTGCAATTTTAGGTCAAATTTTCATGTATTTTGTCAATAAACGATTTAAATAACAGAATCGAATAGCAACACTTTTCAAAAAAAATGCTGAAAAGTGTTACTTTTCGAAAAAAGTGCTGAAAAGTTCAACTTTTCAGCACCTATTTCAGTGCTGAAAAGTAGAACTTTTCAGCATTTATTTTGAAAAGTGTTGCTTTTCGATTTTGTTATTTTTGGTACAGAAAAGCAGGCTATTTCGTCGTTCAAGAATGACAGGAAAAATAAATAGTTTAACGACGGAATTGCAAAAAAATGATTTTGTAATTAATTTAAAAAAATAAATAGGCCACTCGATTTTTTTTTGTATTTTTAATCTTGCTGAAACAATTTTGTTGGTGCTTCCGTTTGCCCAAAAAAATAATATTTTTTTTGCCTCGTTTTGTAATGTAATATTAATTCACTCGCGATCACAAATCGTTTCCTACCGTTTGTCACTTCCACACCAATCGCTGCTGAATACTCTCTCTTTGCTCTTCCTCTCACTCCAATCGGCTAGTACAGCGAATGGCTCAGATAGACCGATTGCGCTCTATCACTCAATGCTGACTCGAAATAGTCGGCGATCAGCTTTATTTTGATCATTTATAAAACTGCTTAAAATCAATGTTATCATTTTTTTTTGCAATCTTGTTAAAAACCCAACATCAAAGATGCATTTGGTTTTGTATTTGGCAAAAAAAAAAAAAAAACAGGGAAAATTAGATTTTCTCAGTGTTGTCCAATTAGCTTTCGTTTTTTGATCACCGATATCTTGGGAACTAATGGTCCGGGTTTCATCATTAAATATTGAAATACTTGTGAAATTTCCTGATTTCCTCGAATTAAATATTTTTAAAATTTTGGAGCCTAGACTAACGTTTTAAAATGACCTAAGATTACATATTGTCACTTCAAACAAACATATTTTTTTCAAACTGATGAAGCAAAATGGACATCGGAAGGCACCAAAAAAGTTTCAGCCAGATTACAAAATACAAAAATTAAAATTTGATATTAAAGATCATTTCGTAGGAATTGCTCCACATTAAAGATCCGGCAACGGTGTAAAGTTATGGGCGTTTAATGCAACTTTTTTCGTCCAGAAACTGTACTTTCTTGTATTATTGCATTCGCTTATTTTTTTTAAATTGATGGTAGTTTTGGGTCTTTTCTACAACCCTCAGTCTTATAATTATTTACTGTTTTAAATATCTTTTTAAGGCGATATTAGACTATGACAAACAAACAAACAAACTCGCAAGGCGGGTTTTGTTAGCTGTCAAAATAGTAAGCACGAAACCTGGATTTTATATGGAGATTTTCATAAATGTGAAGATTTGGCATGCCAAACTTAACCAAAAAACGCGTTTAGCTGAACTTTTTTTTTTAAATATTTTTGTTTTAAAAGCGTATTTCGGTTCAGTATGGCATGCTTAACAATTCTAAAGAAAAAAATCCGATAAAATTTGGCCGCAAAATGGTCAAATTATCACTTTTCTAAAAATCTCCATATAAAATCCAAGTTTCATGTTAATTTTAAACTATTTTGACAGCTGGAAACCCCGCCTTACCATACTAATCTTCATACCTTGATAATCTCGCCATTTTTGACAGTTTGTCAGTTTACCTTGAGTTTACCTACTTTATTTGTTTGTCTGCATTTTTTTTGCAGATACTTTTGCCTGCATTTATTTTGGTTTGTTTGCGAGTTTGCCGCAAAAAAAATTGCAGGTTTGGCAAACTGTCAATCACAAAAAAGTGCGAGTTTGTTTGTTTGTCATAGTCTAATACCTCCTTCAGTCACACTCTGGAGTTCTCCTTTCCAAAGGTTTTATGGTTCTAGAGGCGGGATTGGATCTTAGAGGGTTAACCGTATGAGATAAATTCGATGAACGGAACCATATTTCACGCAATCAACAGGGGAGGACGGATGCGTGGACATACCGTACCAAACGCTCGAATAGTCCATTTTTAATTTGAAATTTTTTAAGCCTATCTCAAATCTTTAAATAGAAATAAACATATTTTTGGTTTCAATCAATAATTATATGAAATAGCCAAATTGTATTTTAAGCAGTTATTGCTTGTTCTTTTTCTTTAGTTTATTCTTATAATCTTGAAATATCAGTGCCGTATGGATAAAATCCGGACAACCGGTAAAATTTAGTTTATGTATTTACGTCTGTTTGTGTAATGTTTTTTTTTAATTAACCTTCTTCAATATTCATATTTTTGTTGATAACTTCAATAAGTTGGTAATCAAACCTTATTTTTTGTTTCATTTCGTTTCATTGAGTGTTTAGAAATCATTTTCCTGCTTTTTTATTTATAATTTTTAAATGTTGCTTTTCCAGATTGTTTTTATAGATGCGAATTTCCGTAACGAATATTTAATCATGTTATAACACCTTTTTTTCTTTTTTTTTCATTCATTCCTGTTTATTTTCACATATTCTGTACACTTGACAATTTCACATCAAGTTTTACACAAAAGCTGTTGAAACGGATGTAGATTTAGTTGGCAGTTTGTAACGGAATAAATTGTAACCAAATTGCACCTGTATAGAAGTTTGGCTTTGGATGTATTCGTATAAATTTAGTTCTCGCTCCACAATCACCTCCATCGAACAAAAAATCAACAACGTTTCGGCTCCACCGCACGTGGACATCTTCAGGCATCTCTTTCGGTACCGAATATGAATGGAGCTGTTCGGGAGCATCTTTTCGTTGTATTTTACAATCATTTCTGCATAAACTCATTGTCACATTTTCATTCATCCATAAACGGGATTTGTAAGCAATCTGTGAATTAAGTGTGTGCGTGTGTAAGCCTAATTTGCACATTCAAGCTAGCAAACAAGAAAAAGGAGAAGCTGTTAGTCGGTAGTGACGGGGAAGCTGCAACCCAAGCTAACTTACATTAAATGAGATTCAAAGCAAAAATATAACTTATGGTGTTGAAAAAAAGTAATCAAAAGCATAATAAAGTTACAAAGAAAAAAGAGAATATATTGAACGCTTGGAACGAGAAATCTTAATACAGAAACAACCAATACTGCAAAGTTACTACCGTTGTGTAAGAAATAACAGTGAAAATAAACATTACCGGAAGCAAGCAACCATCATTCACACACACAAAAAAACGAACAAAGCAATAGGAAACACGTCTGTAGTAGCGGCTCCTTGATAATTGTTGTTGTTGTTATTCAAAGTCCCAGAGAAAACAAGCAAACAAAAAGATAAGAAGTAAATAAAATAAATCATAAGTCAAAACGAGCTAGTGTTGACCACGAAGCTCATACCCTTAAAAAATTATCCCCGAAGATAAAATTAAATAAAACAAAATAGTTTTTGTACTATTGAGTGTAATGTTAGAGAAAAAAGTCAAAGTCATTCGTGAAAATTCCAATACTATTGAGTGTGCAACCTTACTGCAAAGTAGGCGTTGCACGGCAAAAAAAAACAGGTGACGCAGAGAGGCACAGACACACATACATTGATATTCACCGTGGTAGGCCAACTGTGATTATTCGTTTATAAAATTACGTTTATTTAATATGTGGTTTGAGATTGGTTTTGTGGGTTAATTTGGATGGGAAATTTGCAGCTTTACTTACCGGGGCCGATTCAGCTAAATTATAGTTATTTCCTAAGTCAGCCTGAGTTGAAAATAGCAAATTATGCTTGTTTAAGTAAAACAATTTAGCGTTTATTTGGTAAGATTCTTAAAATAGCAAACCAAGCGTGTAGAGACAAAACAAGAAAAAAATAAACTTTGAATAATCTTCCAAATGCAAGCAAGCAAAAAATGTAGCTTTTATAGTATGTAAGCAACTGAAATCATAACCACTACAGACCTACCGGAAACGGAAACTAACCCCAATACAATAAAGAAAAGGTTCCCATATTTTACTTATTTCTCCTCGTAATAACTCCGCTAAAATATTGTATTAATTATTGGTTACCAGTGCGCGGTTCAGTAAAGAACTCTGCTAGATCTGATCTACTTAAACGCAAAAATTAAACCTTAACGTATTGTATACTTTAACCTCAACCGATCGGAACGGCAAGCTCCCAATAGTTCGATATAAATAGTATTATACGGTGCATTTCCTGAGTTTGTGCGTAAGCGATAGAATTACTAATATTTTGCCATGCTTTGCTTCCCGTTTGTAAAGAAGGAGAACAAGAAACAATGCGATTTATACCTAATTTTAGCTGTAACTTTATAAATATGTAATTTCTTAATTGAGCTTATAGGAATCAACTTACTACCGATGATTTTATTAACTATAATTTAAACGAATGAAAACAGGAAAGAAACAGTTAATAGGAACAAATACCCTGCTCGAAAAAAAATAGCAAGAACATTTAACGAAAGAAACAGAAATTCAATAAAACACACACTGGAAGCAACCAGATTAAAAAGTACCACATTAAAATTATGTAATATAACACACATAACCTATTGAAGCAAAAAAAAAAAAAACTCACTACACATAAACATGTATTACTGAGGAAGGAAGGTAAAGTGAACACAAGGAAGAATAAAAATTCGTACCCTCCGGAAGTAAGCAGTACAGTGTGTTTGTGTGTGTACCGAAGGGCAACACTAACCTATCTAGAGACTTGCAAGAAATATATATATATATTTAAATAATAAAAGGTTGTTTTAATCTGTCCGAAACCCTTCGCAGTGATTTTTAATTTGTTTTATAAACATGGAAACCAAATCCGCCCCTTCAATTCGCTGGTGAGTAAAAATCGTTCCTGACGCAAATCTGCTCCGATGAATTCACGCCGTTCGTCGTTACTACGCCAGTCACTAATGAATACTCTCTCGCTCGCTCTTTCTCTATCTGCTCGTCTCAGACAGACCAATCGCTCTCCATCACTCCGAGTTGAGTCACGAAGGATTTTGAAAAGCTGTCGGAAGCTGTCCATACAAAAATGATATATGAAAATTCAAAAATCTGTATCTTTTCAAGGAATTTTTTGATCGAATTGGTGTCTTCGGCAAAGTTGTAGGTATGGGTAAGGACTACACTGAAAAAAATGATATACGGTAAAAACTTTTTTGGTGATTTTTAATTTCACTTTTTGGCACTAAAACTTGATTTGCAAGAAAAAAAAACTATTTTTATTTTTTTTTATTTTCCGATATGATTTTGGGGACATCAAATGCCAACTTTTCAGAAATTTTCAGAGCGGGCAAATATCTTTGACCGAGTTATGAATTTTTAAATCAATACTGATTATTTCATAAAATCGAAATATTGGTCGCAAAAAATTTTCAACTCCAGTTTTCGATGTAAAATCGAATTTGCAATCAAAAAGTACTTTAGTGAAATTTTGATAAAGTCATCCCTAATATTCGGAACAGTTTACAGATCGGCCAATGTTCAAAAAATCAAAGCAAATTGATATTTGAACATAATGATATGCTTTTACCTTCATGTGAAAGCTTTTCTTGCGATCTTTCGATTGATGTATTGACCGACTGTAATTTTTTACGTTTTATATCAAGCTTTCAAAGAAAAACATTGACCCTTGAAATCCACAAATTCGGAACACTTTTTTCCAAGCTTCCCATGCGCCAGTGCCAACGCACACCGCGGGTTTGGTTTTCTAGCTTCGGTACGTGCCTGAACCCATTTATGTATTGGTATCTTGGTACATCGTACCAGCGCACCACGACAATCTCGGCTCGCCCCATCGGTTTTGTGTCTGGCACTCACCCATGGCATGAACCCAGCGTGCCGTGGTACGCGCCGTGGTATTGAACCCGTTTTGTACCGCCAGCGCGTACCACGGCACGTACCTCGGCTCGTATCGAGTGAAGCACCTTGGCTCATACACCGGGTTCATGCCATGGGTGAGTGCCAGACACAAAACCGACGCGGCGAACCGAGAGTGTCGTGGTGCGCTGGTACGATGAACCAAAATACCCTCGGTTCGTGTGAGTCGGGTACGGGTGTAAACCGAACAAAGCAGGAGCAAAGCAAACCCGAGTTGCAAGTGAACCGCGTGTACCGCACGGTGCAGGGAAGCTTGCTTTTTTCTTACGGATGTAAACAAACTTTGGATCTCTCCAGGAGTACACATTTTCAACAAAATAAGGACTTCACACACTGGAACCGATGAAACTAAAGCTTTGTAATGTTTTATGAATGGTCTGATAACTTTTTTTGTGAAAATATCTGTTCAATTCAGGTGTTCCACAATTCTGGGAGGCACAATAACATCCCACAATTATGGAACAGGCAATTTGGAGGCAGTGTTTTTCTGCTCTGAATAAAATTGTCTCGAAATGCAGTTTTTTGTTCAAAAAGAACTGGTTTTACTAGTGAAATAGCAAGAGAATGTCCAAAAAAAGGTCCTAAAAATAGTAAGGTCGACAGAAAAGATGCATTTGGCATGCTTTTCACAAATTATCATAAAAGTGTTCCGAATTTGTGGGTGTTTCGAATATGTGGGATGACTGTAATCATTTTTTTTTAAATTAGTGCCCATGTTTGCCCACTTTTGAAAAAAAATAATTTTGAAAAGCTGAGAAAAGTCTCTGCATTTTGCATTTTTGAACTTAGTTGATACGACCCTTAGTTGCTGAGATATTGCCATGCAAAGAATTAAAAACTGGAAAATTGATGTTTTCTAAGTCTCACCCAAACAACCCACCAACTTCTAATGTCGATATCTTAGCAACTAATGGTCCGATTTTCAATGTTGAAATATGAAACATTCGTGAAATTTTCGGATCTTTTTGATAACAATATTTTCATTTTTTAATCAAGACTATCATTTCAAAAGGGCCAAACATTCAATATTATGCTCTTTTGAAATGTTAGTCTAGATTTAAAAAATATTGTTTTCGAAAATAACGATAAATTTCACGAATGTTTCATATTTTAACATTGTAAATCGGACAATGAGTTGCTGAGATATCGACATTAGAAAATGGTGGATTGTTTGGGTGAGACTTAGAAAACATCAATATTCCTGCTTTTAAATCTTTGCATGGCAATATCTCAGCAGGCTTCTAATTTGTATGTTTTCTTTGGAAAAAATGAATTGGTGGACAAAGTTTATTTGATATAAATTCTAAGAAATAAGTTATTTAGTTGTAAAGATTATTACTGTTATTTTAAAATGGGACTTGTTTCCTTTGAATTTTTCTTGCAAATTTTAGACCAGTTTGTTTTGCATTCTGATTCTTTATGATTTTTGCAAAATGATAAAAATCTAGTGCTATTCTACTCTAGAACTGATCCCTAGAAATTATTTCTATAATTCCAACAATTCTAACAAACCATGCTGCGTCTCCACCCTTACGTCGACTAACTTGCAACGCCGTCCTTGCCCGCCAAGGCTGTTCCTTTCTTATTCTTTAGCCAACCAACCAGTCCTAAATAGAGCTGTGCCAATACCGTGTTGGTTCCCGATCGATTCTGGCATTACAACCGGCCTACTAAGTTCGTTTGAATCAATGCCAGTCAACTTTCGCTGCTACAATTTGTTAAAATTAGTACCGTATGGAACCAAATTCCGGTAATAAAATGTGTTATGTTGAAATATATTTGTTCTAAATATCATGAGGTTTTTTTTTGTGTCACATCTGTTAATAAAAAAATTTCTTAAAATAATTTAAAGCTCCAAAATTACAACCCCCGCGGTAGATGCACAAAATTCGGTCGAGGAAAATCGCAGCCTTTTGCGCAACCGGGTTACCATGGTGAGCCGAAAAACAAAACAGTTTCAGCTTGTCGGAGTAGGCTTTTCCTTCCCTTCCTGGCCTGTTTAGGTGTGCCATCCTGTAGTGGCAAAACAGTCCTTTGTGATATTTCTTATACATTTAGTTAGTTCTAATTGACTTTTACTAAAAAATATATTTATGACAATATTTTTTGGTAACTTTATCAACCTCGAACATGCATTTTTATGTTTCAAGTTTTGAATCAGAATTAAGTTAAGCCATTCAATCGTTTATCCCTAGTACCAAACAGTGAAAGGATTCGCGAAAAGCGCGAAAGCAGTTCGATGTAAAAGCATTTTCCTCGTCGACGGCGAAACTCGCTGTTTGTTTGTTATCGCGACCGAGTTCGGATCGGGAGCAGCTGGAAGGAAAATTACTTCACTCCCCATTTTTCCCTCTGGCTTGCTTGGATTAGGTGAAATTTGAGCAAACTTTTAACAAAGTTGAAACAAGTTGCTTTTAAAAAGTCAAGAAAATCAAGATAAAAATCACATTAGTCGCCTCAAGGTAGTCGAACCACGAGTTTCATCGACTGGAAGAGTTTAAATCTTCTTCAAAGAAAAACATCTAAAAGAAGAAGAAATGGCGACAAAATCGTCTTCGGCCTCGTACACGATCGAAGCTCGGCCGTTCGCGACCTCGGCGAAGCTGGTGGCTCGAAGGCCGGTGAAAAGTGCCCCGTCGTTGCGGCCCGTGCCAGCGTTCTCCATCGAGTCCCTGCAGAAGAACACGCTGGTGATGGGTCCGCCCAAGGCGCAAAAACGTGAGTATCGTCAACATGGTGAGTAATTTGATACAATATTTTTTCACGATTTTTGTAAGGATTATTATTTTATGATTTGTTTTTATTAGAATCGGATCGATTACAGTTCTCTCAAAATAAATAGACAAGGCCAAACAGTGTCCTTCATCGTTCACTCAATCAATTTTCTAGACCAGAGACTCCAGAACATTCCGTTTTTCATTCACACTAAATATCGATGCCCGTGTGCTTTCTTGTACTAACTAAATATGATTCCCAGCAAGCTTAGTAATAGAGGGCACAAGGGCATTGATATGAAGATTCGAAATGAAAATAAGTGAATTCCAGTACAATTTAAATCTAAAGAAATGAGTTGTTCCAAAATTTACATAGTTAATCAAAGAGATTTTCACTCTTTGATTTTTAATTGTTTTGTTTTGATTTTTATGGTTATCATAATAATTTAAATCCATGATACCTAATTTGACCTCATGTAATAAAAACTGTTTAAGGATTAATTAGATAACTTTGGAATTTGATACTCAAAAATTTTAAACTGTGTCGTATTAACAGCTTTCAGCTTTCAAATTTCACTTTGCTATCAGAGTGCTTGTAACTTGCACGTTTTAAAAACGTTTTCAAAATAAATCTTATGCTCTTCCATTTTGTTTTGTTAAACGTTTGAAAGTTTACGAATTGTCATGGTTACAGGTTTTCACAAGCTTTAAAAAGCATTTGGATGTTTGGATCTTTTATTGGGGTAACATATTTTGTAAGGATCTTGAATAGAACAATTATTATTCATAATCAACTATAGACTAAGGCAAACCTATAAAACTATACAAATTGTCATTTTAAAATCAAACTCAAAAGTTTTGGCCAACTAAAAATCAGTGCAACTCTCTGAGATTTCGGTAATTCGATTTTTTTTGTACTTTTTAATTTGCCTGAAACTTTTTTGGTGTCTTTGGTATGTCCAAAGAAGCCATTTTGCGTCATTAGTTTGTCCATATAATTTTCCATACAAATTTGGCAGCTGTCCATAAAAAAATGATACATGAAAATTCAAAAATCGGTATCTTTTGAAGAATTTTTTTGATCAAATTGGAGTTTTCGGAAAAGTTGTAGGTATGGATAAGTACTACACTGAAAAAAATGACATTCAGTAATTTTTTTTGGTGATTTCTAATTTTACTTTTTGTCACTAAAACTTGATTTGCAAAAAACACTATTTTTATTTTTTTTATTTTCTGATATGTTTTAGGAGACATCAAATGCCAACTTTTCAAAAATTTCCAGAATGTGCAAAAAATCTTTGACCGAGTTATGAATTTTTGAATCAATACTGATTTTTTCAAAAAAAAATCGAAATATTGGTCGCAAACATTTTTCAACTTCATTTTCGATGTAAAATAGAATTTGCAATCATAGTACTTCAGTGAAATTTTGATAAAGTGCACCGTTATCAAGTTATAGCCATTTTTAGGTAACTTTTTTGAAAATAGTCGCAGTTATTTTTTTTTAAATTAGTGCACATGTTTGCCCACTCTAAAAATTTGTTTTTTGAAAAGCTGAGAAAATTCTCTATATTTTGCTTTTTTGACCTTTGTTGATACGACCCTCAGTTGCTGAGATATTGCCATGCAAAGATTAAAAAACAGGAAATATTATGTTTTCTAAGTTTCACCCAAACACCCCACCATTTTCAAATGTCGATATCTCAGCAATAATGGTCCGATTTTCAATGTTAAAATATGAAACATTCGTGAAATTTTGCGATCTTTTCGAAAAGGGAGCGTTCTTTTATTACGTAACGCAGTTAGGGGGGGTGGGGGGAGGAGGTGTCGGCGTCTGTTACGAAATGTTACGAAAATTGGGGGAGGGGGGTTGTGATGAAAAATTATGTTACGTAACGCAAAATTTTCATATAAGCATTCTTAAAAATTTGCAAAAAGACCTTGTGTTACGCGTTACAGGGGGTAGGGGGGATCGCTCATCTGTTACGATTTATTATGTAGGGGGGGGGGGGGGAGGGAAGGGAGGTCAAAAATCCCAAATTTTGCGTTACGTAATAAAAGAACGCTCCCAAACAACATTTTTTTAAAATCAAGACTAACATTTAAAAAGAGCGTTATATTGAATGTTTGTCCCTTTTGAAATGTTAGTCAATATAGTTACATTTGTCCTGATTTGCCCCAGATGCCGGTGTTTGATGAAAAATAATTTAATATGATATTTTTTTCCAATTTATGGTCATAAATATACGTACTTATTATCCAGTTTTTTTTTATTGTATAAAATTAAATAGAAAATATTTAAGACGCTAAAATTTTAACAATTTTCTCTAAAAATCCAATTTAGTGCTGATAAATGCCGAATACAAATTATAATGCTTTAAATTTCTTATCGATTATTTAGGGGAACAGCATCTAATTCCAGCGTGCCTCTAATGTTGGCAGGTCAGAACTTTGACATTCAATTAAAGCTAATTAAAAGCGTTTTCAATTGAAATCGAGTGATAAATAGCTCAATCAGAAGTGAGCAAGCAAGTTTCTATCAAAAGTTTTGCAAAATTAGTTGTTTAAATAGTGAAAATCAGCAAATTGGATGGAGTTAGGAGCGAGAGCTTAACCTGCCAAACATACGAGAATTTCCCCTAGTATTCAACTGTTAATTGATTTCCGCAACCAAATCTAAATTTCTAGACAAAAATTTGTTTTTTTTTTTCAGTTTCGGGAATTCCAGGGACAAATTATAAAAAAAATCGGGGATTCGGGATCCCGGTTTAGGAAAAATCCCGGGAATTTTATCCCGAGAATTTCCGGGATGGACGCACTACTTCTTTCATATGAAAAGTGACAAAAATGTACAGAGTTTTTTCGGTCTTTATTGAATATCTCAGGATTGAAATCGAATTTTAGTTCTCAACTCAATTTGGCTCAAAATGCGCGTGCGACAAGATAGCACGACACGACGATTTTCTAAATTTAAATAATGATTGAAGTCTATTAAAAACTTGTTTCTTCCATTTCCCCCACTTTCAGACAAGCACCTGCTCCAGCAGAAGGCCACCTCGTTCCGGATGTACTACGACCGGGGCGACCTGCCCATCAAGATGGAGTACCTCACCGGGGGGGACAAAATCGCCTGGACCGTCGACATCGACAAGCTAGACTATGGCCTGTACCTGCCGCTGTTCTTCGACGGCCTTTCGGAAATTCGCCACCCCTACAAAACGTACGCCCGACAGGGAGTTCAGGACCTCATTTCCCACGGTGGGGACAAAATCTACCCAGTTATACCGCAGCTAATTATTCCGATCAAAAGTTAGTCACGCGACCGGGGTTTAATGTTGAATGTTTTTCAAAAACTTTGATTTATTTGGCTTGTTCCGTGTAGATGCGCTCAATACACGCCACATCGAGGTCATGTGTGTCACGTTGCGGATCATCCAGCAGCTGGTGATGGCCTCGGATCTGATCGGACCGGCGCTGGTGCCCTTCTACCGGCAGCTGCTGCCCATGTTCAACGCCTACAAAGTGAAAAATAGTGAGTATTGTGCAGCAGTAATCGATGTGGAGGCTTTGGGTTGGTTTAGGGGAGCATGGGGTTACTGGAGCACCTCAAACAGAGTATGGGGTACGGACATTTTAAAATTAATTTAAAACAATCCCTTCTTTTTATCATTTACAACAATCTTAAACAAAAAAAAATCGAATATTATCGAGATTTTATTCAATAAAAAAATGTTTGGATTGCTTTTTTTTTATTTCACGTTTCAAAAAATTTTGAAAATTAAATGAATTTTTAACCGTTTTTGAAGAATATTTATAAAGAAATTAAATCAATTATATGCTTTGTAATTGTAAAGCACTAAATATCCTATAGTTTGAAAAAAAATTGATTGATTTGAATCTGTTTAATTTCTTTCAACTTTTCATTTTTTTTCAGTAATTATTACTGTTAGATCTTGGAAATTTTAATTTATTTAGACCATTTTTATCTTAACATTATTTTTATTATGCCCTTTTCTTTAGATCTTTTCATTTTTTTTTCAAAGTTCTTGTCAGTCACTTTTGTTGGTTGCCAGAATTTTTATTGCTACTATTTGTCAAAACAAAAAATAAATAAATTGTATATTTTGGAATCCCAGCTCTCCTTTCCTCTACAGACAAATTCAACCCCATTTGTTCTGAATTGGAGCCACTTATCTTCTACAAACGTCTAGAACTGCCTCTGGGAAAATCGCGTGTCAGTGGCAATTAGTTTCGAAGGTTCTCTTTTTCGATGACCCTGACAGTGCCGTTCATTTGGATGGTATCTGCTTGTTTATTCCTTCGGCAGGGTAATATATTTCGATAGTTTGCTTCAGTCTATTTAGTTGGCCTTGAATTATTTAAGGAAACATTTGGACTAGTTTAGTTCATTTGTTCTGGACTGATTTACTTTTTATACATATGTTTCAATATTCATTTCACTAATATATTTAAAAAATTAAAAAGGCAAAAATAGCAATTTGATAATCGAAGCTTATAAGAAAACAAACACAATTTTTAAATTACATTTATCCAAACTTCTAGAAACTCGCTGAGCAAACTTTTCCCAAATTAAATTCACCACCCAAACAAGATAATCATTTTAATTTGGTTCGGAAAAGGGGTCGAATTGAAACTTCCCTCCGATTCTCGCCGCCCACAAAAACCCGGTTCGATGCTGATGACGATGTGGTCGGTTCTAATTTAAATATTGATCTTTGATAGCTAATCTATTTTTTTTGGTGCTGGGAGGACTCCAGTCAGGCTGGCTCGTTTTGGTGCCACCGTCAATAATCGCTCTTCTGGTGGGATTAAATTGTGGGTTTGGGGGGTGGGATGTTGGTTGGCGAGGGGAAAATGGGGAGAGTTTGCGGTGATGATAATTAATTTTATTAATTAGTTGAGGGATCGGTTTTTGGAACCGAATTAGTGTATAATGGGATTTTTGTTGACCCAAAAGTGGTTGTTGTTTTGGAATAGGTTGTATTAATACCGAAAATAACATGTAATTAGAGTGAAAAAACTCGATTAGATTTTTATACATATTTTTACGAAGCAAATCACTTCTTTTGTTTTATGTTTTTCTTCTTTGATTTTTAGTATTTTTATCATTGTTTTCTATTTAAAGTTGTAAGTCTATCCTACAAACTCAAATCATTATCATTTGCCTATTTACAGATTTGAATAATTGTCCAATAACTTTTTGAATATTTAGTGTTTTTTGTCATTTTTTATACCAAACAATTACCTTTTAAGTTAAGTTTTAGTATTTTTTGTCATTAAAATGTTGGCCGCTGTAAATATTTTTGATGATTATACACCTCGGATCTGTCCAAATTTAACCCACCGGAGGTCGCGTACGTGTACTTTGTACACAGTTTGTAAGGGCACTTGTAAGAAAGGCGAAAACACGCGACTTCCCGAAGGTTAAGGTGGAATTTATTATTTCTGGTGGAAAAATGAAGCATTTGGTGTATTGCATACCATGATTTGCGAGAATCCATGTTTCGGTAATTTTTCGGGTTAGTGTTGCCCACTGTAGACAAAGTAGATGTAGAAAAAAAAAATAATTTGTTGAACTCGAAACAATATTTATATTTAAATTAGTTTAACCTTAAACTAATCAGTGCTTTATGGACCTTTTCCAGATTAGAGAAAATTGAAAATTTAATAGAGGATCATTACGAAACATTGATGGAAATGCCCGATGCAAAGCCTCAACAGCGATTAGTAACACTACTAGTGTGGCCCAAACCGGCCAGCTAAATGGCTTTGTAAAAAGTTGAAAAATATTCAGTGGCGTTTTAGGAACCAAAAAGACCATATCATACATCTTTGCGCTTACTAAATAGCGAAAACGAATTAGGTTGATATTTTTAAGGGCATATGCCGTCAGATCGACATCCACCTTGTTTTTGAGGACAAAATTTGTGTAACATTCATCGTATAATTTTACTTGTGTGCCTCGGCAATTGTGCTCTGAAGCAAGTGTTGTTGCGTTTAAGAAAAGTGCGGTTTACTTCACCCAACGCATGGCTGCAAAGTTGTCATACATGTTTCTTCTTTGCTCAGTATTGGGACTGATTGTTAATTTACCCAAATTGTTTTAATCACCTTGCATTGTTTAATTTACGGGCTTTATCGGTAGTTTTCGGTGAAATTAAACTCACAAATTAGAAGAAAGAAATGAAACTGATAGGTGGATAGATGACTAGTGTCTTAGAAGAAGATTGAAAAGGACGGAAACTAAGTCAGCGAAAGGGCCATATGAGAAAGCGTACGTGTGTGATCAGGTCTTTTAACCTTCTAATTTGGCTGTGTACAAGTACTGAGTCGCAACCTCAGTAAGTGTACACAGACAAATCATCCCTGTGTGTCATCCAAACGTCCTGGAGTCATTTGGATGACACACAGGGATGATTTGTCTGTGTAAACTTACTGAGGTTGCGACTCAGTACTTGTACACAGCCAAATTAGAAGGTTAAAAGACCTGATCACACACGTACGCTTTCTCATATGGCCCTTTCGCTGACTTAGTTTCCGTCCTTTTCAATCTTCTTCTAAGACACTAGTCATCTATCCACCTATCAGTTTCATTTCTTTCTTCTAATTTGTGAGTTTAATTTCACCGAAAACTACCGATAAAGCCCGTAAATTAAACATGTTTCTTCTGTCGCGAAAGTTATCGGCTTTCCGTGTAGATAACGTCTTTTCGAAATCTGGTACAAACTACTCTTATAGGCTGGAAACAAGCGATTTGTTGATCCGTCTAAAAACACCGCTTTGTAGAAAGATAATTTTGTCAGCATTTTATACATTGCTATCAAATCGTCTCTTTGCTTGAATAAAACGATTATTTTGGTTCTAGGATTGAATGCATAAAGAACTTAGATGATTTCCTTAATTCCTGTTAAAATTTCGCTTGCTTGTATTACGACCAACATTGGTACAGCAATGTTCCCGATACTTTTTGCTATTTTGCTCTTGGTGAAAACTGTTTTTGTAACAAATTGTAGCTCAGGTGCACTCAACATTTTTTCTAGTTCAATGTCGAAGAGATCCTTTGTAGAAGTTTCAAAGAACACAAAGTGTGGTACGCCAGTTTCGACTTTTGTCAAATTTTTAATAACTGATGGGAGATAGTAGATCGGGTTCAGTGCTATAGTAGATCCAGTTGAACAAAATATGAACAATTTCAAGATCCAACTCGTCCGCTCCATTATGGAAACTGAACTGTCGTGGCATGTAGCTTAAAACACGTATGTTTTCAACCTTCCGCAGTATTATATATATTCCGAAGTATTTTTTTTATCGAAAATGATTGTCCATTACTGTCCTTTTAAACTTTTAAAGTTAAATCTGATAAAGACTGTGAAACACTTTCCAGAATGGTAGTCAGGAAAGGCAGTTAACTTCGGATCCCGGGCAGACGATAATAACAAAATTCATGCCATTTCAATAACAAATACTGTTAAAATAACAGAAATTGTTATGGATTCTTCATGAAAAATACATTTTTGCATAAGGGTTTTATAACAGTTTGTGTTATAATAACAAAATTTGTTATCGGTCTGATATTGGTTAAAAGCAAAAACAACTTTGGAATAACATTTTTTGTTAGGGAAGAATACCTACAACTGTTATTGTGATGATCGGATTAGTTGTTTAAAATAACAAAAAATAACAACAAAGATTTGTTAGAAGAATAACTAAAGTGTTATTTGTCTGTTATTACAATTACTATCCAATTACAAAAATTTCATAACGACGAATAACAAATCTTGTTATAAATAACATAATATGTTATTGGCCTGGTATTTTCAAATATCAAAAAATGTTATCCCCACGTTATTTCCGTCTGCTTCGGGTCCATTTGACGTAATCTCCTGAAACTTAAAAAAATATTTTTATATTGTTGATATTTTTCAAATTATTTACATTATAAACGTAGATGTTTGGGTTTTAAAAGATCGGAAATGTTATGCACTTTGATCCCAAAATCGGTGTTATATCCGCTCCAAAATGTTTATTTAGCAACTCTATGGTAAAACATTGGCATTCAGATAAATAAAAAGTTTGCAAATTTACAGAGTTGTATGAAATTTTATACTAAGTAATTGGTAAACTTTATATGCAATCCAAATTATTTTTGTTATCAGTCAAAGATGCCGATTTGGGGTTGGCAGACTGGATTAATGATGATTTATCAACAAATAACTTTAAATATGTGTACAAACTGTTCTTGCATTTTGTTTAAGTATTTCTTATGGAACTTTTTATTGAAATCAACTTTTCTAAAGCTCATGAAAAAATGTTGGGCACGAGTTTCTCAACAAAACGTAGTATTAGGTTTCTGTCAAACATTGAATTGTTTACATGTTTCATCACAAAATGTGCATAGTGCTCAAGGGGTGTACAGACTTTGTTACATACTGTATCTATCCATTAATGTGCTTTTAAGGCTACAATCTGATAAGTTCGGCAAAATAAGGTGAACTGCGTAGTATTTGTTATGATAATACTTTTCACATTCAACCCTTTTTTTTCTTGTCACACAAAAAAACTGCAAAATGTCTTCTAGCGTCACTTTTTTACTAGAAAAGCCGACAAAATTATTTGAAAAATCAGTTCTTTTTATCGTTTGTAATCTTTGTTACTAACTTGTATGATGCCAAATTGATCTTTAAAATTGAAAAAAAATAGTACCATAATGTCAACATCTAGTTTGAAATTTTAATTTGATATTAATAAAGACCCATCAATTCAAAAATTACTAATGTCTAATCTCTTATTGACTTTATCTATCCTTCTTAAATCATGAAATCTTTTTTTCCAGTTTTGAATCTTGAAAAAGGATGGAAAAGGAAAACTTTTTGAATCAACCCCAGAAAATTATATTTATAAATTGAAAACGGCAAAGCAACTAAAAATAAGCAAAACAAAGCAAAGCAACTAATAATAAGAAAAATCCTTTTTGAATAGATGTATTAAAATTGGAGTTACATTTTTTTCCAGATAGCTTAGTACAATCGAGTGTACGTTATTTGGAATACAGTTTACATTGTATTTTTGTATATTTTTATTAAAAAAAGCTATGTCTCCTTTTGATTCCAAATCAGCAAACTTAATTGTTCCAATAATTCGTCAAGATGACCCAAAGCCAATGCAACAACCAACCAATCTTTGTCCAATTAATTGAGCTTCAATTCTTATCCATTCTTACCACCTCTCTCCAGTAAACTCGGGCGACGCCATCGACTACGGCCAGAAGAACAACCTGAACGTGGGCGACCTGATCGACGAGACGCTGCAGGTGCTTGAGCGGCACGGTGGCGAGGATGCCTTCATCAACATCAAGTACATGGTTCCGACGTACGAGTCGTGCTACCTGAACTAAAGTTGCTGCTGCTGCGTGAGGCGAATTAATTAAGTGGATTATTTGGTGTTTTCTTTCCTTCGTTAATTACCGCTAAATATTAGAAAAGTGCCAAATTAGTCAGGTAAACAAGTTGATGATAGGATCGGGAACGCTGTGGATGGGTTGGGAAAAGATGGCGCTTTGATGGATCACTTTGCTGCTAACGTCGTTGACTGCTTCAAATTCCAAGATAATTGCTAAAAGTGGTAATGTTCCTGAATTGTTATTTCTAGCTTAGAATTTGAATGTTGTCATCGTCACAGCAAAATTAATTAAACTCTTTTAGTTAAATAAAAATTGCTGCAATAAAATCACTTACCAAATTCAGATAGATGGTTTGCACACATGATTACTCAATTAGATAAATAAAATGTTATAGAAAAAAAATATTTCAAAATAAATAAATTTATTTCACCACTAATCTCTCCGACTTTCCATCTTTTTACAACATTGCTCGCTACTGTACATTACATTACGCTAAATATGAACCATTTGATGATGATTTCACTGAAATATCAATATTTTCTGCTCTACTTGTCTGTTGTTATACTTTTGTCCTGTATACTACTTGTTGTTCCGCGATTTTAAAATGTTATCTTTTTTTTCGTAATGAGAAACAGAAACAAAAATGTCACTTTTGGTCTTCTATCATGGTTACAAAAATCAAAGTTTCAGATTGTTTCAACTACTTTGGTGTGTTGTGTGTGCGACATTGATGGCGGTGTTTTCGCGTGCTCATCTACTTTTTGCTTGTGTTTTTCTCTCTTCCTAAAGCTGACCAGAAAATGTGCACTTTACAACATTGTTTTTTTTAACTGTTGCTGCTACTTTTTTCTATTATGTTGATTGGTGTGAAGATGCTGCTGGTTTGGGTGTCTTTTAACGGTGCTATAAGTTCCATTAAGATGATAATGGTTTTTCGTCCCGTTTCTTGGTAATTTTCTGATTTTCTCATTTCCTGTTCAGCAAGTTTTTTATCGCTTTTCTCTTTCATAACAAATTGTTTTCGACGAAGTAAATGTTCACGATATTGTCTAGCTACTTTCGGCTAACGGATTCCACGCCACTTTTTTTGTCGAGCTTTCTGAAAGCTCACCTTTTCCTGTAATTAATGATATATGCCTGTGTGATGTGATGGGAATTGTAGTATAACTTTCGTTTCAGAGGGGAAATCTCCTCGGTTTTGGCGTAGATGTTGTTGTTGTTGGAGGGCAGGATAATCTTGGTTTTTTTTCTATTATCCGGTTGTTTATGATTGTATCTGTGGAAGAAAATAAATTTAGTTTTGGTATCTCATTTAGTTATGAAGGTTTATTTTTAGATTACTGTATTTCAAACATTTTGCCACAGTCCACTCTCTGGTCGAATATCGAAGGGATCATCAAAAAAAATCAGTTTACAGAACGTTCCATAAATTACAAATCAAAAATCAAAAAAAAAAATTAAATTTAACCATTATCCAGGCAAATGTAACCAGATTTTATTCTGTAGGGTTGTGAAGTTATCAAACTGAACCGAAAAACGCTTTTAGTTGAAATAGATTTTTTGAAAAAAATATCTTAATGTTAAAAGCGTTATTCAGTTTTTCGCATGGTAAACAAACCTCCAGGAAAATTTCATATAAAATTCGTTTTTCAATAACTTTTTTGACAGCTTGAAAACCCGCGTAACCTAACATTTTTATCCATCTTCCTTGTCTAAAGCTTCGATTTGCAAAAAAAAATGTCGTGGCAAGTCATGAGAAAGCGAGTAAATTGACAATTGAAAAGTATTTTTGGACCAAATCTAGAGATTTTTTTTGAAAAGGTTTAATGAACAAAATTTCCAATTTTCGCTTTTTGGGTGTTTTTTAAAACCGCCTTGAGTCAGGAATTTCAAAAACACCAAGAAAAAAAGCTTTAGACATGAAACTCGAGGAATTAATCCATCCAGAAAGAATATCGAGCAAAGAAGAGCATCCAAGTATGCCGTTTGGAGGGACTGAAGAAACTACAGTACTTGTTCGGTAACTGGGCTGAACAAAAATTTACTAGGGGGCCAACGATGCATGATATATTCGGGATGAAATATAAAAATAGAAGTTACTCAAATTTGTTGGATGACGTTTTAAGGCTTCGATTGTAGAGGAGACAATTTTATGAAAGTTTGAAGAAGACGCCAAATTTCTAGCTCATGATCTACACTAGATATACGCAATTTTTGCAAAAAAAAATCGAATATGGCATTTTTTTGGTGATAACTTAAAAGTTTAACAGCAAAAGTTTTTGAGCCTTTATTGAGGAGTTATAACTAGAGGTGGGCAAAAAAAGAGCGAGCCGCTCAAAGAGCCGGCTCATTAACAAGAGCGAACGAACCACGGCTCACAAAAAAAGATCCGCGGTTCTTTTTTAAACTCCGGTCTTTTGAAAGAACCGTTCCGTTTGATTGAATTTTCAACAAATTGTTGTGTTAAATTTGTTTTTGAGCATTGAAAATATAATTTCAAATATTTCAATACTAATAAAAAGTATCCCAACATTGTTCCTTGGTGTACTTTTTCGAGTACCGTCATCAGGGTCATTGGGTCTGAAGGGTGCAATTGGTTTATACAAATTTCGACATTTTTGTATGACTCAATCTCACCCCCCCAGACCCAATGTCACCCCTGATGACGGTACTTTAGGATAAAAATCGGCAGGTTAAAGAGGGGCTATTTCCCGTCATTTTCAGAGCTGAATCGTCACTTTTCAAGCTCATATTTTCAGCTTTCTATTTTTTTAAATTCCAAAAGGAAATGATATTATAAACAAAATGACGATACTTTTCATTTTACTTATCGTATATTAAAGTATTACCCGAATACAAATTTCAGCATTTCAAATAGCTTACCTTGTAAATTAATACCAAAAGTCTTCTAAATAGCTTAGAGATTTTGGAAATAAACTAAATCCTCTTGCCCGAATAAACTCATAGACTTTGTAGTTCAAATCAAAATGTAGAAAAGAGATAACAGATTTTTTTCTCTAAATAAAATATCAGCATTAGTTCAATTTTGGCAGAGATAAACGCAATTTTAAAATTGAAAGCAATTTCTCCAAATTTAATTTTGGATGCCATTCAATTATTCAAACGTTTAGGTTCGAGTAGAAATGTTGACAATGAGACCGTTAAGCCCTTTGGTTTTCAAGGGCATCTTCTCGTTTTAGTTATTTTTTCCAAATTATTTATATTATTCCAATGTTAAATAGCTTTAAAATCGCACCATACCTACAAAATATCATTTTCATCCATATTTTGAAAAAGAGCGAAAGAGCCGTTCAAAAGAGCGGCTCTTTTTAATGAGCGAACGAAAATGAGCGGCTCCTAAAAAAGAGCGGTTTTGCCCACCTCTAGTTATAACTATTTTTAAGTGATTTTGAGCCTATTTTCAAGTATTTTTGTTTTCAAAGCGGCGCATTTTGGCGCAAAACCGAACAATGCATCTGAAAGTACACACTTCCATCTACATTTCTTGTCTATTTTTGGATATATCAGTTTGAATTTAATTTTTTTTCCAATTTATATTGTACACGTAATCTCTTGGAAACTAGGTAATTAAAGAATAAATTGATTCATGTTCATGGAAAATACATTGTCTATGAAGAAAATCACGCCTTACTTTCTAAAATGATCAAATAGTAAAGAAAATACTTGATTTTAATGAATAACATTTATTTTATATTTAAACTTATATTATTTATGGGCTAAACATGTGTTTGTTAATCATTTAAGAACGTTCGTCATAGTTTTCTTCATAAATCATTATATTTTCAATAAACTTCAATCAATTTACTCTTGAATTGCCGATTATCACCTCGTTTTCAATAAGATTCACCCAAGTTTACTGTACTTTCTTAAAAGATTCAGTAAGTTAAACCTTGGGTTCTTATTCTTAAAATTAATAATATCATTAAAATTTATATTTAAATTTACAAAAGTTTGAATTCTCAAAATAATACGAAAAACTTTAATTCTCAAATTTTTAATTTGTTCTTTATTTTAAGTTTGAATGAGGCAAATCAAGAAAATGTATGAGGGGAAACCTCTCTTCGGGATTTCACCGACAGGTGGCGCAGATCCCTCCCAAAATTACCAAAGTGTTAGATTCTTGTAAGGAATTCATCTCATTTTTCCTTACAACTTTACCCAAGGGCGCATGCGAATTTTCCCATACATATTTCAACGACCTATTGGGATAGTTACTTACTTTTGTCTAAAGAATCAAACCAAGAGGTATCTCTTGAGATTTTCCAAAATTTTAATTTTTTTTGTCACCCTAATGTGCACACATTTTTTTATTTTTCAGTTGATTTGTAAATTAAAACTCATTTTTGAAACGCTACCATATTGATACCCAGAGGGTGTCAAGAACACGAAGTGTGGTTCTGTGCTACTACCATAAAATGTAAAATATTCAGAGCACCCGTATAGAATGTTTATAATAACGAAGGGTGCATTACGGAGAATCTGGCGTATGGTATTTGCATTCCCCCCAGAGCTTCATGCTCTATTTTCAGCATCATCCTCTCAGAATCTAAAAGCCAGTTTGCGCTATGGAAATAACCTGCCTCATTCCTACTAACCTCGATCCATCATCATCACAGACCATGTGCGCCGGCCAGCCAGCAGCAATCAATGTCCGCCCGTCCTCCGCCCTTAACCCTGGAAGCTGTGCAGATGGGTCATGTTGTGGCCAGCGTGCTCCAAATGCTGGCAGCACAGCTCGTTGAACGGCTTCGGACCGCACACACACACAAAGCTCGCATACAGCGGCGAGTCCACGCTGGTCAACCGGCGGGCGATTTCCTCCGAAATCCGACCCTGCTCGTGGACGAACGTCGTCGTCACTGTGCTGGATGCCGTGGTGCTCGGTGGTGGTGGGTCCACGTCCGATAGGAAGTGCTTGACCGACAGTCTGGATGACGAGCGAGCCCGGTTTGTGTTCGTCGTGGTGGAGGCGGCCATGTCACGTGGTCAGATTGTGCATTTGACGTGCAGGTTTTTGGGAAGGCAGAGAGGGAGGAAGACAAAAGATAAGCAAATTTATTATCGGAGATAGGGCTGGAAATTGTGGAATTGCAAGCGTACGAAATTGATGAGATTTTGCCGGATTTTGCGCAGCGGGATTAAATTTATTTGCTATTCTATGCTAATCAAATCTAACTTCTAATTCGAATCGAAACTATTTGTTATGCATACAAGATAGAAATGTGAGAAATTAAAAAGAGCTGAAAATATCGTAAAAAATACATCAAATTTTCCGAGATATCTCGAAATGCAAAATGAGGGCTTAGATCACACAAAATTTAAACTTAAGGATGATGTATCTCAGCAACCAGCAGTCCGATCAAAAATTGTAAGAAATTTTCTACGCATTTCAAAAATATCTTTTGTAGGTGTGCTTTTTCTTCACGAAATGATGTAAGTCTGTTGCAATTTTTTTCTTCAAAATTTTAATGTTATTTTATGTGCAATTAACTTAAAACTACTTAAAATGCATTTCTTTGCGTTTATAATAATTTTAAACATGGTTGAATTAAAATTATTTTGTGATTATGTGATTTTTAATGAACAGTAACGCAAGAAAAAATATTTTTTTTACCTAAAAAAACAATATTTTGGTAAAACTATTTCATTTTTTTTGTACTGCTAAATAATGCATTTTTTAAGCCATTTTACATTGAAATGTTGAAAATCTGGCAAGCTATTAAAATTTTGCAAAGTTGTAGCTTATCATTAGAATCATTTTTTCATTTTAAGAACATTTTTTTTTTATTTAGCTGTTTATCACTAAAAGTTGAATTCCCAAAATGTATATTTGAAATTTTGATTTTTTTTATATGAATTAGGGTTTTTTTTTTTAAATATCGAAAATTAGTTTCTGACATACCGTAAAACGGGGTGACTTTGATAGGTTTGCGATTTTTCCGCACAATGAAGAGTACAATTAAAATACGTACGGAATGGTTTGGAATCATACTGACCGTGGTAGAGACGTGTTCAAAGTACCCAAAAAGAACTTTTCATAAAATTTTGAAATTTTTGAAAAGTTAGTTAACTATAATTGAGAAAATGTTGATGAAAGCCATTATTTTAAACTTCTCAAAGTGTCATAATTTTCTCAATGAACATGATTTTGAATCGGAAAACGGAATGCATTTTTGGATTATTTGGACAATTTTCCACTAGGAGAAGGTTAAATACGTTTGTAAATAATAAATAATATGTGTTTTTGAAACACAATTAAAAAAAATCTCCAAATTTATAGGCAATTCCAGTTGAACAAATTTCATGTCAAATGTGAAAACTTGTGATTCTTTGCTTCTAATTCAGTATAAAATGCAATATAAATCGGTAATTTTATAAACAAAACTAGTTTTAACAAATTTCAGGCAAAATTTCGACATTTTAACAATTTTACCTAAAATTTATATGTATTTTGTTAAAAAGCTTATAAACAAAGTTAACTAAATATTAAACATTGTTTTTTTTTTCTTAAAAACTATATCAGCTACTTTAGTGATAGTACATTTAACGTACAAATAAAGTTTGAACATCTTACATATGATTTTAACAAGAAAAACTATGACTATCAAAGTCACCCCGGAATTTAAAATGAACATTTTTAATGTAACTATTTTTCTAAACACTATTGAAAAAACTTTTTTCCAAAATAGTGCATGGACTTTGTGTGGCCTACCCCAGTACATGTTTTAAAAATAATAATCTTGAGAAAAACCTTACCTCTTGGAAAATATTCCAAAAACAAATTGAAATCCTATCAAAGTCACCCCGGTTTACGGTATACAGTTTGTAAAAAAAGTATTTACACCCCTTGGGCACTATGCACATATTGTGATGAAACATCTAAACAATTTAATGTTGACAGAAACCCAGTACTACGTTTTGTTCAGAAACTCATGCCAGACATTTTGCTACAAAAAGCTCATGAAAAGATGATTTCTATAAAAAGTTATATAACAAAGACTATTACGAAAATAAAAAAGGTGCATAAAAGTTTGTACACCTTTCGAAAAATTAACATAAATAATGTTATTTGTTGACAAATCACCATAAATCCAGTCTCCCAACTCCAAATAGGCATCCTTGACTGATTAAAAAAATAATTTGGATTGAAGATAAAGTTTACTAACTACTTAGTATAAAAGTTTATGTAACTCTGGAAATTCTATATAAAACTTATCTAAACTTAATTTTGCAAACTTTTAATTCAACTAAATGTCAATATATTACCATAGAATTGCTAAATAAACATTTTGAAGTGGGTATAACACCGTTTTGGGGGTATTTGTATCGATAGAATAGATTTTTCGTTGGAATTTCGTACCAACCCGGAATTACGTCGTCGGAAAATCCGCCGGCATCTGAACCGGTCCACAATTCACAAGTCAACCTATGTGGCATCAGCAAGGGCATAAAATTTCCGATCTTTTGATACCCATACATCCAGGTTTTCTATAAAACCCACGTTTTTAAATACCTAAGCAAAAACGTTGTTATGGTTTCGTTTGAGCAACCTGCCAAAAATGTATGGAATTCGTAATTTTTGTTCTCGTGGATCAAACTTACTTTTTGCCCAGGAATTTAAAAACGTAGGTTTTAATTAATTAATTGTGTTTTTATTAGAATTTAACAGTTCTGCTCCAGGATGTTACATTTGCAATTCAGAGATTTGGAGAACCTTTCAACTGAGATCAATTCATAAGCCTTTGCAGGGAGGATACATATTTCTACGTTTAGATTTTGCTAACTGGGTGTTCTTTTAGGGAAATTTTATGCCCTTTCCGATTCCACATAGGTTGACTTGTAAATCGTGTACCGGTTCGGATGCCGGCGGATTTTCCTACGACGTAATTCCGGGTTGGTACGAAATTCCAACGAAAAATCTATTCTATCGATACTAATACCCCCAAAACGGTGTTATACCCACTCCAAAATGTTTATTTAGCAATTCTATGGTAATATATTGACATTTAGTTGTATTAAAAGTTTGCAAAATTAAGTTTAGATAAGTTTTATATAGAATTTCCAGAGTTATATAAACTTTTATACTAAGTAGTTAGTAAACTTTATATTCAATCCAAATTATTTTTTTAATCAGTCAAAGATCCCTATTTGGAGTTGGGAGACTGGATTTATTATGATTTGTCAACAAATAACATTATTCATGTTAATTTTTCGGAAGGTGTACAAACTTGTTTTGCACCTTTTTTATTTTCGTAATAGTATTTGTTATATAACTTTTTATATAAATCATCTTTTCATGAGCTTTTTGTAGCAAAATGTTTGGCATGAGTTTCTGAACAAAACGTAGTACTAGGTTCCTGTCAAACTTTAAATTTTTTACATGTTTCATCACAAAATGTGCATAGTGCCCAAGGGGTGTAAGTACTTTTTTTACATACTGTAGCCACACAAAAAAATCGTATCAAAATAAAAATTAGTTTTCAACTAACGAAATATTGGAAACGACAGGTCCGATTTTGTAATCGGAATTTGTTCTGAACATTGTTTGTTTTTAGAACTTTTCAAAAAATGGCTTGATTTTTAATTTTTTTTTAAATCAGAAAGTTTTACAAAAGTTCAAATTTTTAGCTATTTAAACAAGTTTTTTTTTCTAAATTATTTTTGATCGCGCAAAGCAGTAGGACCCATAGCACGTTGTGTTGATTGATTGCAGGTTCCCAGATGACCAACGGATAGCAGCAGAAATGAAACAATAGCTTGCACTACACTTCAGACCAACCGTCTAGGACGGTGGCTGGATGAAGAAGAGAGTGATCGTCAGATCTTTATTCGTCACAAAAGGTTCACATTCGTATTGTTCTTCAGAATGTACACAATAAGGACGTGTCCATAAACTACACACGGTCTCAAAAAAAAATTTTAAACTCTAATATCTATAAAAAAAATATTCTTAAAAATAGATATAACATTAAAAACGGTGCATATACTTTTCGATTGCAAATTCGATTTTGCTTTAAAAATGATTTTTAACTAATGTTTTTGTTCGCATTCTAAACCAGATTTGGCACCATCACGCTCTATGCCTCAGGAGATGTCTTTTTACTGCCCATGATCGCATAAATGTCCCACATGCATTTTGATCACTTTTAAGTTATTGATGCAGTTTGGTTCAAAATCGTGTGCTCTTTCAGAAGAGCCTATAACATCCAGTTCTTTGTTCTAGAAATCAGGAGGAAATCCAGTTTTTTCGTGAAAACTTAACACGTAGCCTTATGTGTGGGAAAAACTCCAAATGCGTTTTTCTCAGCTTGCTGTTTTTGCATATGGGACATTTATGTGAACATGGGCAGTTTAGTCCTCTAAAACAAAATTCGAAATTGATAAATACTTATTATGAGAATTCAACCTTAAGTGAAAAAAATTAAATAAAAAAGATCGGATTTTTTTTCGAAAAGTCCTGATTATAAACTACAACTTTGCCGAAGATACCAAGTCGATCAAAAATATATTCTCATTAAACAAAATTTCATATAGGGACCATCCATAAACCACGTGGACACTTTTTTGGGAATCTGTTACCCCCCCCCCCCTCCTTCGTGGACAATTGTCCATACAAAAAAAAACTTTTTTGTATGGATCGTGGACAATCGCCATACCCCCCCCCCCCCCCATCTAAAGTGTCCACGTGGTTTATGAATGGTCCCATATTTACATGCCCATTTTGTATGACTAGCCAAAATTGTATGGAGTCTTGTGAGGAAAAACGAATTATGCAAAAGGACTTCTTTTGACATGGACAAGGCATGCACCAAATTAAAAAAATGAAAATAAAAACAAAATCGTAGAGATTTACTCACATTGAAGTTTCACATATTATCGTTTTTTTTAAATCAAGCCAAATAAGCCGAATTAAAGTCATATTAACGCAGGAAATCGCATTTCAAATTGTTGTATTTGATCAGACTTATTTTTCCATTAAAAATTTAATGTTTTTTGAATAGAAAATGTTTTTGCCCTGCGAAACTGTACCTTCAAAATATTCATTTTTGACCCCATTGCCATGTTTGGCTTGGTTTAAATAGTATGAAGATTTACATTTAGGCCGTTGCAAATATTTTTCAAAGTTCATAAAAATTTCAATTGAAACTTTGAAGTTTTTAAACAGAAATTGTGTGCTCAGGGTTAAAAATTTCATTTACAAAAATTATGAAAAATTTTAAAACTGATTTTTTTGAGTAAGAACAACATTGTGTCAACACACAATTGTTTTAAATATTGTGTCCATTCAAACCGCCCCCAAAATTTTCCAAAAAGACTCACGTAGGTATTCGCTGATAAATCAAATCGAAATTTTCAATGAAGTTGTTTACCAGCAGAGTAATAAATTATATCTCCGCAATAAATTGACAACTGCTCGCGCACGCCACCGTCTACAACGGAGTTCCCAATCAACCCAATCAGTTCACCCAAAATCGTTTATAAGACCCCAATCAAAGCGCACCTGGATCATCACTTTCGTTCCACCCAACCAGCATGTTACAGTCTAGACTGTTGCCAATCCTGCTTCTAGTGCCCCTCGCGGTCGTGGCAAGTCCTGTTCGCGACAACGACGACTCGTCGCTTCATCCCGTCTTTGAAGCGGGCGTTTTAACCGCAAAGAACGTTCGCGAACAAAGCACCGAGTTCTGGCGCGATCACTCCCGCCAACAGACCCTGGCGAAGGTGGCTCGTCGTGACAACCGAAACGTCGCCAAGAACGTGGTGTTTTTCCTGGGGGATGGCTTGTCGGTGCAGACGGTGGCTTCTGCCAGGGTCGCAGCAGGCGGTGAGGAGCGCGAGTTTGCGTTTGAGCGGTTTCCGCACACCGGGTTCAGCAGGACCTACTGCGTTGACGCTCAGGTGGCGGATTCGGCCTGTACCGCGACGGCGTATTTGGCGGGGGTCAAAGCCAACTATGGTACGTTGGGGGTCAATGGGAAGGTGAAGAGGGGGGATTGTGAGGTGGATCGGGGGAATCGCGTGGAATCGATTGCGAAGTGGGCATTGGAAGCTGGGAAGGACGTGGGGATTGTGACGACGACGCGGGTGACTCATGCGTCTCCGGCGGGGTTGTACGCGAACATTCCGGATAGGGACTGGGAGACGGATTTCGGTATTCGACGGGACGGTTGTGATCCGGAGCTGGTGGATGATATTGCGGAACAGTTGGTGTACGGGGAGATTGGAAGTAAGCTGAAGGTTGTGCTTGGGGGAGGTCGTCGGGAGTTCTTTGATCGGACGCCTGATCCGGAAACGGGACGTGCTGGATTTCGGTCTGACGGGAAAAATTTGGTGAAGGAGTGGTTGAATGGGGATCCAGGGGAGCATCGACGGTACGTGTGGAGTAGGAGCGAATTGTTGACGGTGAATCCGAAGACTACAGATAAGCTGTTGGGCTTGTTCGAACCGAGCCATCTGCAGTACAATCTTGACAGGATAAGTGGGAACATGCACGAAGAACCTACTTTGGCGGAAATGGTTAACAAGGCAACGGATATCTTGTCGCAGAATCCGAACGGATTCTTCCTGTTTGTTGAAGGTGGTCGGATAGACCATGCTCATCACGAGAATCGGGCACGCTACGCGCTGGACGAAACGATACAGTTCGATCGGGCAGTGTTCACTGCCCGTTGGAAGTACAGTGAGGAAGACACGCTGATCGTAGTAACCGCTGACCATTCGCACACAATGAGCTATGCTGGATACCCGGTAAGAACTGTTTTAAGCTATCAATCGTTATCTTAGTAACCACTGATTTTTCTTCCAGACCCGCGGCAACGACATCTTCGGCTTCGCCGGAACGGGAACCGACGGCCTGCCGTACTCCACCCTCTCATACGCCAACGGTCAGAGCTTCGAGGACCACTTTGGCGCATACAGCGAGGGTTCCGCTCGGCGCGATATGCGCACCATGGACATGCAAACTCCGCGGTTCCGCTTCCCGGCAACGGTCCCGTACAGTACGCAAACGCACGCCGGCGAAGACGTTCCGGTGTACGCGTCCGGACCGTGGTCGCATCTGTTCAGCGGTAGCTACGAGCAAAGCATTATCCCAGATCTGATTAGCTACGCGGCCTGCTTCGGCAGTGGGCCGCAGGCGTGCGAGGGCGCGGGTTCGTCTCTTTTATAGATTTATTGACTTTATAGGGTAATAAAAGCCGTGCGGTGGTCGGCAGTAAAACTGATAATGTGCTTGGGTTATTTATGGCGCGGGGCCGTCTCACACGCGAACGCGTAGGGTCACAAAGAGATAAGATTTCGCCTTTGTCTTAGAAAGCCATGCCAACCTGTGCCAAGATTTATCTCGGTGAAAATTGTCTCCGCAGCGAAAACACACACGGTAACACTCGGTTCTGGATGTTGTAAAACAACCGGAAACCACTTTAAATGTTATTCCGTTCGTCCTCTTGTCTGCAATAACAGAGCAAGTCATGGTTTCGTTTGGCAAACAGCAGTAGGCTACCCAGGACAGAGGAGAAACTTCCACCTTCTAGCGGGCATCTTGGATGGCTCATGGAAAGGTTAGGTCAAACTTGTTGACACATGGAAAGTAAACTTGTTGTAGGGTGAGAACTCTTGGTAGACTTACTGTGAAGGTAACGATTTCAGGTTGAGATTCTATGGAAGAAGTCGGTTACGAGTGCGCAGTGGTCCATGTTCTTAAAATTAAACGGAAATTTGATTTTTCGAAAAAAAATGCAGTTTTGTTCTTTAGAAGCATTGTTTAACTCTCTAACGCTTATGGATGAAACATTTTTGAAAAACCTGGAAAACTAGGGCAAATCAATTATGAACTAATCGATGCTCGATCTAAAAGCTTGATAGGATTTCTATGTAGCTAGAGCGTCCTATTTCCCGGGGTTACAAATTTCCCGGGAAACGGGAAATTTTCAGCCAATTTCCCGGGAAATCCCGGGAATTCCGGGGAAATTTTAAATTTATTGAAAATTGTTATGATCTTGGTTTTAATAAACATTATGCAACAAAATTGTATAGGACATCAACATTGATGGTTTAAATAAGTGTGAAGATCAATTAACAGATTGACTGCATGTAAAAAATCATTCAACTACAAGAAAATGTATTTTGGTATTTTTTGATGAGAAATACTTTTTATCAATGTGTTTAAACTGTGAGTAAAATGAATCCATAATCCACAATCATAAAAATTGAATTTATTTTATTGAAATGAAAAAAAAAAAAACATGCAGAAATTATGTTTTTCATGACAAATACTGGGTTCAGCTCTTGAACAAATGGTAAAGCTTTTTAGTGTTGGTTTTACTACAAACAACCTAATGTTTTCAAATATTTGAAGCAAGTTTTGAATATATTTTTGCATTTTTTGAGAACAAACAATAGAAAGTAATGTTTCAATGATTTTTTTTGTATTATTACATAGAAAAAAATGTGTAAATTTGGAAGATTTAATTTTGGAAGGTTGAATATTACCTCTTTTATGATGTAATTTTACCTCAATTTCGACAGAAAAAGTGACATTACACCATAAAAGTGGTAAAAATACACATTTTCATAGGTAAAATTTCATTTTTCTGACATAAAAGATGTACCCCTTCCCACACGGAACAAAATCCGGTCGGCGGATCCGAAAAATATTCGCGATGAATTCGAAAACATTGAATGTTTCCGAAATTATGGAAAATGTTTGCAAAATCGGAAGAATTGTTTTCGATGTTGAAGCAAAATGTTTACGAAATCGCAAACATCTTGTTTGCGGCGCATTTTTCTGAGCGATCCGCCGCAGCCACCGCAGCTGATGCGTTACGCTGTCAGAATCAGCTGGTCGCGCTACCTAAATTTAATGTAAACAAACTTCAAATCGAGCGCAAAGGAAAAAAACAAACAGCAGCGTGTCGCGTCCCGGGATTAAGGTGATTTAGGTTCCTCTCAACTGGCCGGATTTAGACATTTGGCAGTGATGGATCTGCTTCGGAAAAACCACGGAATCTACATCGATCGCTGGAACCAAAATTTAGCTCCCTGCTGGCTCGACCGGAACAATTTCATAAGATTGTTCGTTCGCTCTCAGTTCTCGACCGATTGTAGATCGGTATAATTCGGTTTCCGCTGATCTCACGACTGCCGGTTGCTCCCCGGAAACATGATTGTGATTCGAAAGTGTGAAACCTAAACAATTTTATGTGATAAGTCTTACCAGCACGGAATCAAATATTGGTTTGACGACGGTTGTGCATTCCGTGACTTTCCGAAGCAGACCCTGCCCTGCCGGAGAACCTAATCCAAATCAATGCCATTTAGATTAAAAATGCTGCTCCTAAAGCTGATGGAATAACGGAACGAATCGAGCAGGCGGGTCAGTTTAGTCACTTGGTGTCGGAAGCCGTATCCGCGCCATTAAGAACTTTTTCACCGGAAGTGTTACGAGAGCACGGATTCCATCAGAACCGCCCTCGGTAAGTGGTCAAATCAACAGTAGTAGTGCAAAACTAATCTGTTAGTTATTCCAGTGCCATCAAACGGAATCCGAGGAGCGTCGGGAGATCAACACAGGCCTACTGCTCCGGGTAAAAATCGTACTGAAGGAATTGGTAGCACCTGGTTCATGGACCCGGTTGACCGGTTGACCGAGTTGACCTTTAGAAACTCTCAGCAACGACTTGTGTCCACGATTTAAGATGAAAGCCAATTGAGGTTATTCAAAATTGTCCAGAAAGATTCCGAGAAAGCAGGTGAGTCTTGATGAAAAATAATACAGTAAAACACCGGTGATTAGAAATTATAATTAAGACAACGTGACTTTGAGAGTAAACTTTTAATTTCACCTCTGTGCTTATGCACACTACTACACTTAACCATGATGGTTAGACACCGATTCCTCATGTGTTCTAAGGGGTCCGGGTTCGAATCCCGCCCATCTCCTCTAGGTGTTCTTTGTTTGTCCCGTTAATTTAATACCCACTGAGAGTTTTGGCTCGAGCCTCGATTCAATTCAGGCTCGATCTCGATCCAACAAAATTCTCCTTCTTCTTCTTCTTCTTATTGGAATGCACAATTTTATTCGAACTCCAACGGTCAATTTGAATAGCAGAAATTTGAAGTGGCTGCGTGCTGCGTGCTTTTGACAGAGCAGCGTTACGGATTCAAAAGAGCGTTACGTTTGCGATATCGGAAATCATCGTTTGCGATATTGGAAGCAATGCTTCCTGCTGACGGGTGTAAACCAAGATTTGCGATTTTTAGAGTAAATCGGAAGCAAAGTTTGCGATTCCGCAAACCGGATTTTGTTCCGTGCAGATGTAATATTACCATGATTTTTTTTCTGTGTATGCAACATGATTTAAATTATACGATAAATTAACATCATTCCACAAAAAGTCATCTATTTTTTCACATTTAACCCTCTAACAACTGTAGTTGCACCAGTGCTCCATAATTCTTTTACTCCAAATTGTAATTTCTTTAGTACTAGGTATTCAACCAATTGAATTAATTCTTTTTCCACAAATTCGATTTTCATCTCATTTGATCATGGTAAACAAAAACGTAAAAAAAACTCAATTTTAATTTGGAGGTAAGGAGTTAATAATGTTTTGATGAAATAACATCAATCTGCTAAAAGCTTACCTAATTGTAATAATTTTATACTCATTAAGCAAGATCTATTCCACGTTGCTTCAAAAATTAATATTATCAGAAATAATTCTGATATCATAATTTCTGATAATCTGATTAATTATATATAAACCAAACAATAGATTTAATTGAAAAAAAAAACATGTTGAGTTTGTTCATTTATTATTTTTTCAGAGCATTTTCAAAAAATAGTTCCAAAAATTTAAGAAAATGTATACTTCCGCTTGAATTTCGGGAATTCCCGGGAAATTTACAAATTTCCCGGGAAACGGGAAATATTTTTTTTCGGGGAACCCCAGGATTTTTTTTCCCGGGACGGGAAATTGAACGCTCTATATGTAGCAGAACAGTGCACAGAGGCATCGTAATGCTAACTTATTATCTAAAAATCCGATTTTTGATGAATAGCTCTGACGCTTTTGGTAAATTTTCCAGTACAAAGTGAAGATTGCGCTTAAATTGGCATGTCCATCTGTTTTCTAGGAGAAGAAAAAATATTACGGAAATGCTTATACAAATATTTTGGACTTTTATGAAATTACACTGTTCAGCACCGCAAAAACTTTTTTTTCTCACAAAAATAAAATTTTCGTCAAAATTTTGAATTTTATGTTTTGCCTCTTCTTTACCTCGACCAAAGCGGAGAGACAAAATCATGAAATAAAATTTGTACCAGATAAAACTTAGAAAAAATACCCATTTTTTAAGAAAATCTTATTTTTCTCATCAGCCAGCAAACATCAACAAAGTAAAAAAAAATAGTAGGGAATTTTATTAGCTTTTAAATATTTTTTGCAAGGGTATTTTTCCTTCTTAAATCATTTTTTTTTTTCAAAAAATCATGTCTCTGGCACCCGGTGCTAGATCTTAAACTCTTTAGTGCAAAAGATGCATTTTTTAGTCTCTCAAACATAAAAATATTGAAAATTAAAAAAAAAGCGGTGAAATTCCGGTGAATTACTCAGTGGTAGTGCTTGAACCTTATTCGAATATTTAAATATTTAAGAAGGCACTCAAAATATTACAAGGCTTCGATAAAGGGTTTGTTGTCTTATTACATTTTGCTTATCATTTTCCAATCACCATCTCTTTAAAAAAAACAGGCCTAAAAGGGTTAAACAATTTGAACCTCGACTCAAATCAATAAACCCACCTTGCTGTACATATTGCAAAGACCTTTCCCGAACAAATCTCTGTTATTAAAAGTCACCCGTTGCAATTCCACAATATATCACCAGTTGCACATGTTGCCCACACACGCATGTACCACCAGGCATGCAGCACCGCAGTGCTGCCAGATCCGGAGTCAAATGTCGAACAATAAATTACCTTTTGTCCTTTTCGCATAAATTATCCAGCATCTCCCGGCACCAGATATCCGGCTCGGTCTTGTTGAAGTACAGCAAGCTAATAGACTCCCTGCAAAGAGAGAACACGGAACAGAACGTAGGAAAACGGATACCATTATTTATTATATGGAGCTCGGTTGTAGCAGGTTGTAGCAACAGGGAGGATGCAAATTTCGACATTGTACACACAATCTTCGAAGGAGAAAGGATTACACTGGTGGGAGGAGGGTGGAAACTAGGCCCAATTAGGATCAGAGCACCCGGTCGTTCCGGGGATTCGGGTTCAGTATGCTGCTCTGGCTTCTACGTGGATGATCCTTGCTTGAGAAGGTCATGTTGCTCGGATCCCGACGACTTGTTGGAATATTCAATAGGCGAATCGGAGTGTAATTAGGTCTGGGGATGGTTTGGGATGAGAGATAACGATGATGAAAGGATAAATTAAAGCTTCATTAAGAGCAATGACTGGAACGTCGGATTAAGACGGAGCAGAGACCATCCAGTCTAAACAGGCAGCATTAAGCACTCTTCACGCGATGAGCTCATCTAGAGGAAACACAATGAGGTGTGCGGAAAGATATTACAAGCTGTGAAATCTCCAGCATCCGGGAGAGCATCAACAGCACTTGAATGCTTTCCAGGAAATCTTGCTGGCACGGAGGCGGGGTTTAAAAAGCACAAGGAATCTCTGCATAACATCCGGAGTGGAGTGAACCGAGCTGTATTTTTTGCCCGGCTCCGAATGGCAAGTTATTGTCCTTTTATTTGCCTCTTATCTGCTTTATAGCAGATTGTGCTAGACTGGTTCAGAACAAAACTTTTATTGATAACCGTCTACCATTAGGATCAAAGTAGTCCGGGATTCAAAACCTGTTGGAAATCCTAACCTGAAACTCAAAAATCTGAACCAGCCTACTGCTCAGTATTATGTGTGTTAATAAAAGCAATCCCAGAAAAAAAGAGAGTGAAACATGAAGAGCAAGAAGAGCGCTGCTTGCGTAGCCGGAAAATCTGAGCTTCAACAGCATCGAATGGGCTATGATGATATGGTATGGAGCTTGTAGCAAAAAAAAAAAAAGAGAATTCAAGGAAGCCAACAATGCCCGGAAAAAGCTTGTAAAAACTCGAGCAAGAGGGGCGTCTAGTTTCGGTCTGGTTTCAAAGCAAAAAGGGGTTTTTTGTTGCGTGGAATCGATGCAGCACGTCGGGAACGTCGTGGTCGTGTGTGGCATGTGTGGGCCAGGAATGTTGTTCTGAGAGGTATGGAAGGGTTTGTTCACACAATGCTGACTAGGGGCTGGATTGGATATTTGGAATGTTTGAATAAATGCCAAAAAGGTGCTTGTTGGATGGGATGTGCAAAGATAACTCTCGCTCATTGTTTGCTCGTTCAGCATTGTGCATTGTTTGTTCTAGCTGAAAAGGTAATTGAGCAACTCTCTACGAAATCGGCCGATTTCGACCATTTTTATTTTTTGTATTTTTTTATTTGACTCAAACTTTGTGAGGGCCTTCCCTATGACCAAATAAGCTATTTTGCGTCATTGGTTCACCCATACAAGTCTCCATACAATTTTGGCTGCTGTCCATACAAAAATGGTATGTAAATATTCAAACAGCTGTAACTTTTGAGTGAATTTTCTGATCAATTTGGTGTCTTCGGCAAAGTTGTAGGTATTGTTGAGGACAATTGAGAAAAAAATATGTACACGGAAAAAAAAATTTGCAGATTTTTTCATCAACTTTTTTTTTACTAAAACTCAATTTCCCAAAATAAGTATTTTTTGATTTTCGAGATTTTTTGATATGTTTTAGAGGACAAAAATCCGAAACTTTTGAGCTATAGAGAAACATGGTCAAAAAATCTGCCGCCAAGTTATGAATTTTTGATAAACAGTGATTTTTGGAAAAAAAATCCAGATTTCATGCAAAAACAAATTTGAAGTTATTTTTTAATGCAAAATTGAATTTGCAATCGAAAACTACTTTACAATTTTTTTGATAAAGGGCTTCGTTTTCAAGATATAGGCACCGAAAGTTTGATTTTAGCAAAATATTTGCAGTTTTTCGATTTTTAAAAATAGTGACCATGAGCGAACATTTAAAAAAAAATTTTTTTAAAAGTTCAGAAAATTTGCTATAAAATTGTCTAAGAGACATTGAAGATTGGACCTCGGGTTGCTGAGATACAGCCGCTTTAAGAAAAAGAAACACGAAAATTGAAGTTTTCTAAGTCTCACCTAAACAACCCAATCAAAAAAAAAAATCAAACCCTCCACATTGACGACCCCCGGGTCTTTTGTGGTCTCTATTGCAAGTTTCTGCTCGAACCTAGGAGTCCGAAGGCTTGAATGGGGAGAGCACCCAAACCTCTTTCTACTCCAAGGAACCTTCCACCCCAGTGTTTGAACTGACGGCCTTTGGATTGCGAGTCCAACCGCCGCCAGCGATTCCACCGTAGTAGGCTTGGTTTGGTGTGTTGTTTGTACTTATGGCATGGAGACGACTCCTACACCTGGAATGACTTAACGGCCTAACAACCAAGGCCGGGACCGACATTTTACTTCCTCATCCGATGGAAGGTTGGAGCAGATGGGAATCGAACCCAGAATCATCCGCTTACAAAGCGGACAGCGTAACCATTCGGCCACGCACTGCTCCTTGCTAAACAACCCACCATTTTCTAATGTCGATATCTCAGCAACTTATGGTCCGATTTTCAGTGTTAATGCATGAAACATTCGTGAAATTTTCCGATCTTTTCGAAAAAAATATTTTGAAAAAAATTAAATCAAGACTAACATTTTAAATGGGCGTAAACTTCAATGTTTGGCCCTTACGAATGTTTCATGTATTAACATTGAAAATCGGACCATTAGTTGCTGAGATATCGACATTAGAAAATGGTGGGTTGTTTAGGTGAGACTTAGAAAACTTCAATTTTCGTGTTTCTTTTTCTTAAAGCGGCTGTATCTCAGCAACCCGAGGTCCAATCTTCAATGTCTCTTAGACAATTTTATAGCAAATTTTCTGAACTTTTCAAAAAAAAATATTTTCAGAAATGGTCGCTAATGGTCACTATTTTTAAAAATCGAAAAACTGCAAATATTTTGCTAAAATCAAACTTTCGGTGCCTATATCTTGAAAACGAAGCCCTTTATCAAAAAAATTGTAAAGTAGTTTTCGATTGCAAATTCAATTTTGCATTAAAAATTGATTTCAAATTTTTTTTTTGCATGAAATTTGGATTTTTTCCAAAAATCACTATTTTTTAAAAAAATCATAACTTGGCGGCAGATTTTTTGACCATGTTTCTCTATAGCTCAAAAGTTGCGGAATTTAGTCCCCTAAAACAAATCAAAAAATCTCGAAAATCAAAAAATACGTATTTTGGGAAATTGAGTTTCAGTGAAAAAAAAAAAAAAAAAAAAAAAAAAAAAAAAAAAAAAAAAAAAAAATTTGATAAAAAAAATCTGCAATTTTTTTTTCCGTGTACCTATTTTTTCTCAATTGTCCTCAACAATACCTACAACTTTGCCGAAGACACCAAATTGATCAGAAAATTCACTCAAAAGTTACAGCTGTTTGAATATTTACATACCATTTTTGTATGGACAGCAGCCAAAATTGTATGGAGACTTGTATGGGTGAACCAATGACACAAAATAGCTTATTTGGTCACAGGGAAGGCCCCCACAAAGATTGAGCCAAATCAAAAAATACAAATAAAATCCATTTCCGGTTTTGGTAGAGAATTGCTCAATTGAAAACTTTGTCTAGCATATTCAGCTCGGAAAATTGAAATTCATGAGTATTGCACCTTATGCAACATTTTCTGCTATTTCTGTCTTCTTAAAAATTCATACGATAACAAACTTTAATAGCACTAAAGTTGATATTTTAAAGATATGTTTACTAAATTTTTATATATATTTTTCTTTTGAAAAAAATCCAGACAAGAATTCAATGACGCAAAAGCGTCAAACTAAAACGCACTAATCTCAACCATTTCGTCAGTCGCCAACCAGCGACAAGTTAAGACGTGTTTTGCTCGTGTTGTCATCTCGCGTGCTTGGAAGTTTTTGACGGATGGAGGTGGAGGAATCCTCCGAGGAGGAAGATTTTAGTCCCGTCCGCGGGAATCGGAAGCGGAAGAAGATCAGCGAGGTCACTGGACTCGTCATCGAAGCAGAAAAAGTTGAGAAGACCCTGCTCAACAGCAACAAATTCAGCGCGCTAACGGGCGACAAAAACAACAACAATGCCAGTGCAGCAGGAGGAGGAGACGCTCCGGCGGTTCCAGAACCCAGACAATCTGCCGGTAAACAAAAGCAACCACCTTTGGTGGTAACGAACTTGGGATTCGACAGATTTCTGGATGTAATGGCCCTGTGCGAAGTGAAACCGCAGTACAAGCTGACCCGGAGCGGAATAAAAGTGACGTGTTTTTCCGTGGAGGGATTTAACACCGTTCGAGAGCTGCTGCTTAAGTACAAAGTGCAATTCTACACGCACGACCGACGAAGCGAACGTTCCCACCGGGTCGTTCTGCGAGGACTCCCAGAACTGGATGTGGAAATTATCAAGGATCGACTCAAGGAGGACCATAACCTTGATGTTTTGGATGTGAAGGCCATCAAGCGGAAGGAAAAGTCTACCGCGGGTGAAACCCCTTATATTGTCTTCTTTCCCAAGGGACACACGAACCTCAAGAAGCTGAGTGCAATTAAGAAAATGGGACCAGTCATCGTCCGATGGGAGGCCTACCGGAACAAGCAACCTAACGTGACCCAGTGCAGGAATTGCCTCCGCCTGGGACACGGAGCCAGGAACTGTTATCTCAAAAGCAGATGCAACAATTGTGGGCGATTCCACAAAACGGAACACTGTAAAGTCGAAGTAACTCAACCCAAAAAGTGTGCTAACTGCTCTGGATCGCACGAGGGTCTGGACCGTAGTTGCCCCAAACGTGCGCAGTTCATCCAGTCGAGGCAGCAGGCGTCCAAGCCGAAGCCGCCAGCTTGGAATAAGGACAAACAGAGTCCGGTGGTACCGTCGTTCTCCACGGCGGATTTCCCTCCGCTGCCGGTTCCGGTCCCGATCCCGGATAAGCTGAAGAAGACAGAACCACAATCCGCAGCTGATGCAGGAATCAGTCGAGGAAACACTGGCCCTGGCGCCGGTGGCCAACCCAAGGCGATAGGAGAGGAGGTGCTTTACAGCACGGAGGAGCTGTGGAAGATGTTCATCGGGGAGCTGTGGAAGATGTTCTACGAGTTCACCGCGCGGCTGAGGAGTTGCAAGACCCGCTCGGACCAGGAAAGGGTGGTCGGCACCATGTCCCGCAAGTTCGCTGCGGATTAACTCCTGTGTGTATTTATTTATTTTTATGTATTTGATCCCCGGTCGTAACCAGGTCTCGGTACCGAAGAGGACCTAATAAAAATAAATTAGCGAATAAAAAAAAAAATCTCAACCATTTATCCGGCTTATGAAGACACATGAATAATTCGAGCCCTTTTTCTCGGAAAAAAGCGCCTAAACTGCCTAAACATTCTCACTAATGTCACACTCTGTCGGTTTGTTTTCCCCGAATCCCGGGAAAGTTGCCGGCTCGATTAGCAGAGCTCCCCCAAAACGAGAATCACTCACGCAGTAGGCTGCGTGTGTTCACAAACCATTAATTCCACTCACCCCCCACCTTCGCCACCCACACCGGTGTTCTTGCGTACTAATCCATGGCCTACTAACGAGGATCATGTCGTCTGGCTGAGCAAGCCATCAAACAAACGTTTTCTTGGGAAGTTTCATTTTCGTTTTCGTCGTCTTGTCACGGCCTCCTCCCACACGATGTTTTGACTTGGGGGATTACTTGGATTAGGGAAGGAATTAGAAAAAAAAGTGGAAAGATACTCACATCCGGTTGCTGGTCCGCTCGAGCAGATAGTTGAGTAAGGCGAGCATCGGTGTGATTCCGCTTCCGGCGGCTAGTAAGGCAATACGGTTGTGGTGCTTGAGCTTGGCCAGCGCAAAGTTCCCGCTGGGTTGGGACAGCTGCAGCGAGGTGGCCAACGGGACGGGACGGGTCAGGTGGCGCGAGAGGGCGCCGTGGGGGTAGGTTTTGACGAGGAGCGGGATAAAGGTGGGCGGACAGTCGGTCGGGACGGCGTTGGCAGGTACCGGGGTGTAACTTCGCGTGACGAACTCGCCCTCGATGGGGGCCGATACGGAGATGTGGTGGCCGATGGGGGTTAGCTGGAGGATGGAGTTGTTTTTGGGTCGGAGGAGGAGCACGCAGGAATCGTGGGTGATTTCGATCCGGGTGGCCACGTCGTACTCGTTCAGTTCGAGTTCGTAGTTTTCCTTTTGGTCGTACTCCATGGTTCCGTAGTTGGTCCACAGGCCGGGAAGTAGCTTGTTGAACACGATTTCGACCTTGCCGGTTTCGAGCGATTGTCGTACGGTGCAGGGCCATTGGAGGTTGTTGGACGCCTGGAATCGGTACCGGTGCAGGACGTTACCTTCGAGGAAGAAACGCACGTTGAACTCGAGGTTGTTGACACACTCCACGATGACGGCCGGATTGCAGAGGGCTCTGGTGTAGAAGATGAACGACACTTCGGCCGTCTTCTGGATCCAGTCGAAGCGAGGCACTACGGGTAGAGTCTTGGCAGCGGAGTCTTCACTGGAACTGCTCACGATGGACACGGCCGAGGCGGTTTTGGGCGTGTCGGCTGGCGGTGTCACCGGAGTCGGTGGTTTGAGGAACGCAGGAGGTGGCATCGTGCCTTTCGGGGAACCCAGGTTGAGCACGGTGGTATTCCTGAGCGGTCCTACGAAGCACTTGGCCAGCAAGGATTCGTAGTTGACCCAGGCGTGGACCTCATCAAACAGACTAGTGGCGTCCTTTCCTGCACCTCGCGTCAGCTCGTCGACACCTTTGAAGATAAAATCCACTCAAAACTCAAAACAAAAATGTCCCACAAAAACCAAATTACTCACCCCCAGGATGAAAGTCCAAATAGCTCGTCACGTTGTAGACCTTCCCCCGGATGGCCATCCACATGTCGCCAGGTTTGTTGTGTTCCGCCAGCTCGGCGTGGCTCACCGGCCGCACCCGGCCACCAGTCCCGGCAAGATCCGCGCCCGAGTTGCCCAGCCGGATCCAATCCATCAGCGAGTGGCCCGGTTTAAGTGCCGTTTTGTTGCGGGGATTGCCTGGCGGAGAACACGGGAGAAACGACAATTCATTAATCTAACAGCTTTGTGCGTGTGTTTTTCAACGGCGTTATTATTTTTTTGTTAGGGTGGAAAAAGTTGGCGGAATTATTTTCCCACGTGCGTTGGGAACACAGGAATATTTGATGAAAGTAGGGAGGATTACAGTATCAACTCAATTTTTGGAAACTCTCATGTTCACTGAAAAATTTGTCAGTAGTCACAGTCGTTTGGGGAACGTTTACCTAAATTGGTGTTCGGGGTGAGCAAAATCGTCACATCCTGTTGGTTATTGCATGGGGTCGCCGTGGATTTGGGTTATAAAGTTCATGGAGTGAGGTGTGAGGTGGAAACGACGATGAAAGGTTGGAGGTTCGCGACCGGCTTGATGGACAAATTTCAATTTATGCCGATGGACTGGCGTGACAGTTTTGATCCGTTGGTGAAATTTACTGGGGGATTATGAGCCGATGGGGTGGAAAACGGAGAAGTATCGTATAGAGGGGACGTGATGAATTTTGCATTTGGGAGATTGTTGAAACTCAATTTAAAATTCAATTGTTGTGAATAAATTGGATCTGATCGGCCTAACAAACCAATATTTAGAACATTTAAAATTCATAGTTTTGTAAATGACGGATAATTTAAATGGAGCAATTCTCTAAGACTTCGGACATCGATCATTTTTTGTATTTTTTATTCGGATGAAACTTTGTGCATTTTTGTTGTCAAAGAAAACATTTTGCAACATTAGTTTGTATCTTTATCTTGAGAACGGATCTTCTGAACGGTTATCTTCGGTGAAGTTTTAGGCTCAAAACGTCTCAGAAAAATTGGCCACACCCCAATTTTTTTTATTCGACTTATCACACAAAAAATAGATGACAAAAAATGTCATCTCTTGAGCTATGACACAAGTTGGTCAATAAAAATTTCTCAGTGATGCCATTTTTTCGAAAAAACAGGTAAACAAATATTTGATTTTATTTCAAAAGTATAATTCTAGAGTTTTTTTTGAAAAGGACCTATAATCTATTGTCTTTCATAAGTTTATAGGACCTTATCAAACAAAAAAAACTCTGGAATTGAATTTGCAGTTCCATACCGTGCACCATTTTCGAATTATATCCACTAATTTTTTTTTTGTTTGGTACAAAAGAAGACTTCTTTACCTTTACCAAGCTTGACCACCGCTGAAAATATAACTGAACTGGAACTGCGTTCAAATTTCAATGTTAAAAATGAAAGTATCGTAAAATTTTGCGAGCCTTCGAATAAAAATATTTCCAAAATTTTCAAAATAAACCCTAACATTTGATATGGTCGAAAACAAAACATACAGGGTAAAATTACAGGTGAAAAAAAAGTCTCGTTTTTATCACCAAAAATATCACCAAAAATCAATGGTGGATATAATTCAAGATATCGAAATTCAATTGAAAATTGAATTTTACGTCTAAATAAAGTTAACATATTTTGTTTGACCTTTCCAACCTTTTCAAAAATTCATGATATATTCAAAAAATTGGCAACACTGCCAAATGATTTTTTACCAACTTGTGCCATTTCTTAAAACATGGCATTTTTGTCATCTAAAACTTGTTCGTAAATGGTTATTTTGACCAATCCAAAATTTATGTTTTCAAAGTAGAATACTTTTTTTCCTAAGAAGTAAAAAAGAAAACAGTATTTTTTTTTCAGTGTGGTAGAAATCTGGATAGTAAATCATCTTACGTAAATATTAAAACGAATCAAACTGAAAAGCTGTCAAAGGCAAACTTATGGGAAATTGGATGAGCTTTCCGGCAAAAATATTTCCGAGACTGAAAAATCTAGTCTGTCATATAGAAAATGCCAAAAACCACCAAAAAAGCTGTTTTTTCAACATTTTAATTTTTAAAATCGCTGTAACTTCGCAAGGATTGGACTTAGGACAATGGTTAATATGGAGACTTTTATGTGAAATTGTCTGGAGAATCGATTCCCACTATCGGTTTTTGAAAATTTTCACGTTTAGACCACTTTTCAAAAAAACAGTTTTAGTACATGATTTTTGTATTTTTTTAGGTAAAACATACCATCCTGTATTTTTCGTGAGTCTTTTTGTAACATTTTAGGCTTGACCCTCAAAAATTTTGAACGAAAAAAAATCGTGACTTCACCTTAAAATTTAACTTTTAAACATAAAAATTTAAAAATCCCGTAGAAGTGGCGTGTATTTTTCTTTCAGTGTATTTTTTTTCAGAAAGCCCGTCCAATTTCCTACAAGTTTGTCTTTGACCACTTTTTGGTACGATGCAACGGCTTCGAGATACAGTCATTTTTAATTACAGAATACAAAAATATCTAAATAATTTACGCCCTTCTCAAATGTCATTTTCGAGTACAATTGGCTCCATATATACAAAAATGGTTTATATAGGCCTAGGATAACATGTCTACAAAGTTTCATTGAAATCGGAGAGGGTCGGGTACAAAAAAACCAGAAAAATTCCTGATTTGAGCTGGAATTGCTCTATAAATTTCCTTTTTTTTTCTTTTCTTTCCATCTTGGAGCGGTGAAACTTTTTTTAAATTAGTAACACTAATAATGATGTAATTCTCAATTGATGACAACATTTTTTATCAAAAGTTTATAACTCGGCAAAAGCAATTTGCCCACACTTGGCGTTCTAAGTCTCTTAAATAAAAAGTTTATTTTTCTAAAAAAAAAATCTTTGATGTTCAATCTCGCAAACTTTGGTTAATTTCGGGGAAGGTCGAGTTCTTCTTCAAAAATTACAACTTCCCTTTTACATGGAATTACGAGTTCTGCAACATCCCGATGCCAAAGGCGCCAAAAGCTTCTTTTTGGTAAACCAACCGTGTTCGGTCCAGCTTTGACAAACCATCGGTCCAGAGAGGGATTCCCAGAACTGATGGAAAGGTCCTTGCCCATGTTTGGTCAAGCGTGTGACACACTCGTGAAGGTGCGAGGAGTGTGCTGCTGACCTCCTTCATCCTCTCGGTTCCGTTCGAGTTAAGTAGCTTTACGTCCGAGTCCGGTGGCCCGGAACCGGGTTTTTCCATTTACTTGAGGTGCTTATCAGCTTGGAAAATTGGCACCAAAGGGTTCGGAGGAAAGCAAGTAAATGGAGTTATTAAGGGATTTTGAGAGAAATCTAGAAGTTTGAAGTACCATGCGTCTCCATGGAACATTAACCACCATGTTATTTTAAAGGAGACGCGTGGTCACTTTTGTTTCCAACGTTTGCTTTCCACACAGCCATTGAAAATCTCATCTCAATGCAATATAACGTAAGAGGATTTACCCTTTGAAGTTGCATGGACTAGAAGAGAAAAAAAAACTATCCTCTCTAATGCACTTGGCACGCGTTCTGAGCAAACTTTTCCTTTTATCCTTTCAACCCAGCTAACCATCCCTTGTTCACTCCGTCCAACTTTGCTTGTCCTATGATTCTTTGTGTGTACTCTCCTCGGGTGGATCCTGTCAAACAAGAACATCTCCCCCCCATCTTCCAGTTGATTCTGAATGAGTTTATGTAAGGATGAAACTTTTCACCGAGTAAGAGAGATCCACCGCGGATAAACAAAATGTCGATCGATTGCCCTCGGTCTGTGATGCCCGTGATGATCCTGTGGGGAATGTGTTTTATTTCCGAATTTTACGATGACCCAGGAATGTGTTTAAGCTACAACAACGACGGTGGCCAATCAACTTTTGCTACCCCAAGGGGAGAGGCAAAACAAAACAAGTTTGTTTTGGATTGAGATTTTTTCCCTCCCATCCTTTCTTTATACATATTCAGGCTATTTGGAAGTCGATGGAATCGAAAAAATGCCAATAAATATTCATGCAAGGTTTTTCGTGCAGGCTGACGCTGGCTTTCTCGAATCGAGAATTTGCTAGAGTTACGTTATCATGGGTATTTGGATGTTGTATGTTTAGAGGATTTTGCTTAAAAGGAACAAAATATAATGAAGATCTGATTGTCTCTGACAGAAAGAAGATTCGCTGAACAAGAATGAACGAATTATAAATTCAAATGTGAAACTTTCAATACAACTTTGGGTTTGTTTGTAAAAGAGATGTTATTGAATAATATTTTTGTTCTGGGTTTAGACAGACTTCAATTTAAATTAAATGCCTAACATCATATGAAAACAATGTTTGATAGATTTCCCTTACCATCACAAGGGATGTCGGGTTGCCAGATTACTAGTTTTCAGCCGATTTTGATCATGCTAACTACAAAATTCTTCAATTTAGGTTATATTTTTCAAAAGTTTAATATGTTTAAACAACAAATTATACCATTTTTAAACACAAAAATGGTTATAAGTTCACAGCAAAAAATCCGACGGTAAAATCGCATGCACATCACCTTCGTCAAAAAGACACTTAATATTACACGCTGCTTGTACAATTTTTGTAAACACAAAAAAAAAGTTGCAACCTACGGGATTCAAACCCAGCACCAACAGTAAGGCCCGGCGCCTTGGCCCGCTCGGCCATCAGACCGATGAAGAGTGCAAAGGATAAACACATATATGAGCTTGACATTTCAGTCAAGTAGGTTTCCCATACTGATGGGCTACATATTTCAGGGTGTAGTATTACATTGAATTACATAAAATAATGCAAAATTTATTTTACACCCAGGCCTTTTACACGCAGCTGGATTACTACTTTTTTTGCTGTGTTTGCGAATCCACTTTTTCCAAGCAAAATCGACATCTTTTCATTTGATTTTCAAATGTAGTTGAATGTTTTCCTATTCTGCCCATAGTTGAAAATTCGGCTATTATGCCAAATCAAGTATTCCGAAAAAAACGCTTTTTAGTGATTGTCACCAAATCTCCGTCAAGGCAATTTCCCATAAGAGTGTCATATTAGTCGTTTGGTTTTTCGCATCGGCAGCCAAATCTAAACACTATTTTAGTGAAATTAACTTGTTTTTTCAATGGTGGGCAGTATTGTAAGTTGTTCACAAAATTTACTTCAATGCCAATTTTATCTAATAAATTCCCTTCTAATGAAATTTCCTGCACACGAAAAAAAAAATTATCATTCTGTTCGATACTTTTATCCCTTTAAAATTTTAACTTCACTAAATTTTATGATGTTTGCAAAAAAAATAGATTGGATCATGATACATTTAGCTACTCTTTTATTTTTTAAAATTTGAATTAAGTTTAAAACGAAAATTTTAAAAATAAAATCTTCTCAAGTACCTTTTTTCAATTGATTTGAAAATAACAACATAGAAATTTAATGATTGCTTAAAAATAAAGATTATGTTATGTTTCGAAAAATGAGTGTTTCATTGTTAAACAAGATTGATTTACTTTTTAAATCATGGATATAAAAAGGATATAAAAGGATAAATATTCCAGCTATATCTTTATTAAGGAACAGTGAGCGATAAAACTTGTATGTATGTATTTGAACCACCGCACAGTGGGAAAAAAGGACCAAAAAAATTACCGCAACATGATTTCGCGCAAACCATCGATTGCTATACACCAAAAGCTTCGTTTTTGCACCAGGAACAATAATCCGATGAAAAATCGCACAGCACGGACCGGTGGCCGGAGTACAGGCCACCGGAAGATCCGGATTTTTGGAAAAAGTGTCAGATTTATCCAATTGTGAACTGATAAGCTTTTTTCTACCATGATTAGTCATGCAAAACAATCCTAGAATAATAATAAATACCATATGACCCATCGGAACCGGTTCCACCGATCTCCGGTGGCCACATTCGGAACCGCATTAGGAAACAGCGTAAACCTGTCATGCGACGTATCAAACTTCTTGATTTTGGATGGAGAGTATCCTTAAAATGTATTTTTACCTTCGGTGACCGGTTCCCAGGTTCTCCGGTGGCCACATCCGAAGATCATATTTGGCAAATTCCTGAAACCACTCTTGCGACATATCAAACTTCATGTTTTTAAAAGAAGAGTGTATAACTCATGTCCCCATCCAAAATCAAGAAGTTTGATACGTCGCATGACAGTTTACGCTGTTTCCTAATGCGGTTCCGGATGTGGCCACCGGATATCGGTGGAACCGGTTCCGATGGGTCCTATGGTATTTATTATTATTCTAGGATTGTTTTGCATGACTAATCATGGTAGAAAAAAGCTTATCAGTTCACAATTGGATAAATCTGACACTTTTTCCAAAAATCCGGATCTTCCGGTGGCCTGTACTCCGGCCACCGGTCCGTGCAGTGCGATTTTTCATCGGATTATTGTTCCTGGTGCAAAAACGAAGCTTTTGGTGTATAGCAATCGATGGTTTGCGCGAAATCATGTTGCGGTAATTTTTGGGGCCCTTTTATCTCACTGTGCACCGTCTTGGCAGGACTTGGCCATGACCATAGTATACTTCAACTGAGACGATTCGGTTAGGAACAGTGAGTGATAAAACTTTATCATAAAATAAAAAATTAAAAAAAGTTGAAAGGTTATAAGATTTTTTTTTACGTTCACATTAATAAAAGACAAAAATCAATAACTTAGATTTTTTTACATCAAATTTTAATGTTTTCAAGTATTTAATTATTATTGGTTTTATTTTTTTGGTTTTATTAAAGACACTTTACCGCTGCAGTGGTTAATATTTGATCAAATATAAGAATACAGAAAAAACAATAAAATTGAAATAGTTTTTTTTTAAATTAAAGTTAAAATAATTTAAATCTATTTTTCTATTATTATTATTCAATGCGTTATTTTTGTAAATTCCAAAAATGTGTTTAAATTCTGTGGGCCAATTAAACCTTCCTGAAAATATTCAAAACCATACTTGCCTTAATTTGTTTTAAGTGTCGGTTTGAACAATTTTAAATATTTTAGATTAAACTTCAATGAACATAAGTTTAACATCTTGTAAATTGATCTGAACTATTCTAATATTGTGATATTTCATATATTTATTTTAAATCAGATTCAATTTCGTGGAACTTTTTAGAGTATTTTCAATTAGAAAAAAATAATACTTATTACACCAGTTAATTACATCTCTCATCGACTATAAAAAAAAATCGAAAGGGAATTCAACGAAAAATTCAAATAAATTCGGAATAATCTGAAAGAATGCATTTTTGAAACATTCAGCATGTCTACCTGATATTTAGCACTGTTGAAATTTTAATAGTTAACACAACTAAATTTAGAATCTTTGCTTCAACAAAGGAATGATATTTTAAAAATAATTTTTCGTTCATTAAATTCTTAAAACTTTACACATTTTGAAATTATTTTGGCAAATCAGATAAATACTTCTTTAATTTGTGTAAATGTTGCAAGTATTTAAATTGGTATGCAGTTTTTTTTTATTTTTTGATTCAATAAAAAAAATCAATCATTTTTCATTTCATTGACTCTTAAGTGGGATTCCACAATAATATCAAAACCAAACTCAAAACTGCTTTTTGGTACCACTGTCTTAAATTTGGAAGATTTGGCAACCCTATCTCAAGTTTTGACCACTTTCGTGATATTGATGCATTTCTTAAAGCCAAATCTTTTGAAGTTATACCAAAGTTTGAACCAAAAAAACTCGTTTGACGGCGGATGTCATTTATGTCAGGATTTTTTGTTTAGCCACATTTCTTTGGTAAGGATTATGATGGCATTGAGTTAGTGTTTTTTTCTAATTAAAATTGCAGTAAAATTTTTAAGCGTTAATTAGGTTCATAAATTGGCTATGCAATCAACTCAATTTACCAATGGCGAAAAAAGTATTATCGAAAAAGCCTTTTAATTAGTGACCCCAATCCCATAAAAACCATCAAGTAACACTGATTACGTGCAGATTTCCGCTCATTCCAATTAATTTAAAGCCATAACAATTGTACGATTGATGGTCCGCTCAGATAGCCGGAAACCTCCAACACGGAAAACCACTTAAAATAATCGTCCATTTGTGGGGCCTCGTCATGAAACTTAAATTAATTGTCCCGTTTAATTGATGCAGATGTGCTAGGCGATATTTTTGGTTGCACCGAGTGCTTCCGCAAAAACAATAAAACAGACCTGGTTGCACTTATTTGGGATCGCTTTCTGGCAAACCAACATTTGCATTTCCGCCCAGCTAAAAGTCAAATATTTCAACAGGAAACAGCTGGAAAAGCTTTATCGCGGTTTTATCATTCAAATGGCTGCGGGAAATGTGCTCGGTAAATAACGCAGATTTGAAGCTGTGCAAATTGTGTGGCAGTGCTGCCAGATTTTTTTTTTTGCTCAAAAATTGTTGAAAAATTGATCAAAGCTTTTAATGTTTTAACCAGAAATGCAAATTAAATTTTCGCCAAGCCTCGTTAAAATTGCAACCACAGCAGTAATTATACCGAGGGCGACTGTTTTCCACATTCATGATTACGTACATATCATTTGAGGGGTGGGACTCCTCATATTGGTGGCCAAAAGCTCGGGTTGAGCCCTGGAAAGCGCAACGGTGCAACGACAGTCCTACATTTACGGCAGCTGGGTTGATGAATAATAAATTTAATAAAGCTTCCTGCGCTCGCGGCACCGGTTGCATAACTTCTGGCGAAGTTAAGCAAATTTCCGGTGAATTGAAGTTTATTTTAAAATTTTGGCATTTATATTTCACGTTATTGTTTACTGATTTAAATTTTAAAATTAACAGTTCAAATCGAGAAATTGTTGAAATTTCGATAAAATTCCATAATTTTAAATTCAATCGAATTGTAATTCTTGAAAATCTCAGACAAGTTTCCAAACTATCCGGACAGTTTCATGCTTAACAAATCCGCTAATTGAGTTCAAACTGACCCCCCCCCCCACAAATAGAGTCAAACTTGATCCCTTTAACGACGAACAAAGTGCATGAATTCCGACAAGCCAAAGTGAAAAACTTTTCGCCACCGGAAAATTAATGAGCCACTAATGGAGCCGCCAACCCTTCCGGTTTCGCTTCTTGAAACATGAGATTCACCCTTTTCTGCCTCGAAAGAAAAACGAAAGCCTCTCTCTCTTGGGGGATCATCATCGATTTGAAATGTTTTCCCTCTTGCTGGGGTTTTGTGTGTAGGTATTAGGAGGAATTCCAGGGTCTTTAACCCAAAACAACGTGATTAATTGGGTAATTTTCTTGTCAGTCTCGAGGTGGAAAGTTTAGCCGTTTTCGGGGAAGATTTATTCGAAAAATTATTTGCTAGATCCCGATTAGCTTTCCGCTTGATAGATGGCCAAACTTACGCCCAGATTGTTTCTGCAGAGGGGAATTATTCAATCAATTTGTCCTCCGGGAGAATGCTGAATAATCAATTTGGGCAACATTTTGTCATTTATCTTGTATTGAAAGAGATACCATTTCCCGTTCGTAGTGAAAGATTTATCAACTTTTTCAATTCGTAAAAAAAATCAAAGTCTCCCACAAGCTGTGAAAATTCTCCCAGACACCTCAACTCAAGCCAAATTGAAAACTTGTCGAAAGCTTTCCACGCACAGAGGGGCTCTTAAAAGTTGAACTTTGGGTCTTGGAGAACAAACTGAACACGGAACGGAAAACCGGTATCAAAGCAGGAAGGAATCCTTAAAAGTTTTCTCGTTCACAAGTAAGTTTTCTCTTGGTGAAGATAATTTTATTGATACAAAAACAACGTAACACCGTTTTCAGGGGAAATTTGTGGTGACAGCTGGAAGTTGGTTGGTGAAAAGCAATTTTGTGATTTTGTAACAATTAAGGGTTATCGAACAAGAATCAATTGAAGGTTTACTAGAATATTTCTTGAAAGCAATTAAAATTGCATTTCTGCAATGTTTTTGAAAAATTTGAGAAAATTAACAAAACTGAACTATTACGAATCTTATTTTTTCCATTTCCTTTAGAATGTTTTAAAATGAGTTCAAATTTTCTGGCAAAAAATATCCAAATTTCCATCCTAAAATATTCAAATGACCTGTTTGCTTACTGATTCGCATCATCATAAATTCAAAGCCACGGAGTTTCGCCCCACCCGGAAAAGCATCTCATCCATATCCATCAGCGTCAGCTTGCCGGAGGACCCTTTATGGGCAGCAATTTTTCGCTTTTCACAAATGGATGAGACGAATGAAATATGTTTTCAAGGTCTTTTGTAAATGTTAGAAGAAAGAATATAAAATTGATGAAATTCGAAGTTGAATTTTATTCAATTTTTTTTTTGAAAATTTGTGATTATTTTTTCAGAATTTAATTTTATTGCAAACTTTTATTTTAATTTAATAATTAAGTAAAATAATTCTGAAAAAAATCATTCAAAAAATGCCCAAAAAACATGAAAAAGTATGTTTGCTGTGGAAACTGACATCGGTTGACATCCGGTGCCAGATGGATGGACTCGATAGCGTCCCGCAGGGAGTTGTAGAATTTCAAGCACCAGATGGGCTAAATGATGTACTTCAAAGGGCTTGGTTTCGCTTTTTTGTATGTCCTTTTATTTATTGACATTGAGTTAACATTGACGAGTGTTAAAAAACATAATCGAATTTACTATTAGATTCAAATTATTTAAACAAATCAAAATAAACATTATTTGAAAAAAATATAAAGAACTGAATCTGAACCCGTTTCTTATAAACTTATAAAAAATGGAAAAGCTATTTGAATGCCTTTACTTTTTGTGTCAAAATAAATAAATATGCATTAATTTTATGTCACAAACAACTTTTTTGCTTTCAAGTTGCAATTCTCCACTAAAAACCGGAAATCGGTTTTATTTATATTTTTTGAATTGGCTCAAACTTTGTTCCTCTTTTGGGCCTTCCCTATGACATTAGAAGTCATTGGTTCACCCATACAAGTTTTCCATACAATTTTGGCAAAAATTTAAAATTTAAAGGATTTTTTAATTGACGCTTTTTGATCATTTTTTTTTTAAATGTTTTTATGGACAAAAATCCACAAATTTTAAACTATATTTTTGTTTTCGAAAAGTTGAGAAAATTTCCAATCAAATTGCCTGAGAGACTTTGAATATTGGACTTCTGGTTGCTGAAATACAGCGTATAGAAAAAGAAACAAAAATTTTAAGTTTTTTTGCGTTTCATCCAAACAGCCTCTCAAAAAATTAAACCTTTGTGAAATTTTCTGATCTTTTCGAGAAAAATATTTAAAAAAAATTGAAATCTAGATTAATATTTCAAAAAGGTCAATATAATATAATATTCAATATAATGCCATTTTGAAATGTTAGAGCTAATTCAAAAATATTTTTTTCGAAAAGATCAGAAAATTTTACAAACATTTTATTATTTTTACACTGAAAATAGAACCATTAGTTTCTGAAATATTGGTACTAGAAAGTAAATTATTTAATTGGAAATTTTCTCAACTCTTCGAAAAAATTAACGTTTTTTTAAAAACGAAAAACGGGCATTTTTCAGTTATAATTAAACTTTGAAGTACTTTTCGATTGCAAATATGATTTTACATTTAAAACTTAAGTCAAATAAAATTCCGAGTAAAATTTTGTTTTTATTTTTTCAAAAAATCATACATAACTCGGCGCAATATCCATGCTTTTATATGGCTCAACATTGGCACAAAAGTTGCGTCTTTTGTCAAAAATTTCAAAAATAAACATGTGTAGATGATTTTTTGTGATTGTTTTTTAAGTCCTCATCAATACCAAAAACTTTCCCGAAGACACCAAACCGATAAGAAAATTCCTTCAAAGGAAGATTTCCGAATATTGTATGAACAGTTGCTAAAATTGTATGGGGCCTTGTATGGGTGAACCAATGACACAAAACTGCTTCTTTGGTCATAGGGAAGGCCCTCAAAAAATGTGAAAAACTCTCAAAAAAACAAAAAAAAAAAATGAGGGAAAATTATGAAAAACATTTGACATCGAAGGGTTACAGTTTTCATTTGAGAGTTTTCTGTAAATTAAACAAAATTTTCATTTGATTTTAATTTATCGTCAGCTAAATCAATTCTCATCACTTTAAATCATTTCAACTGGAAAATTCAATTTTCTGCTAAAAATTAGTTCATCATCTCAGCATACAATTGAGTTTTTTTTTCTCGTCACATTTTCTGCTATTTTTCCAAACCCCATCAATTATATCGAACACGCTGCGATCGAGTCCATGATTGGAGTTGGAAGGAGGCAACAAGTGCAGAAAAGAGTGCTGAGCAGTGAAATTCAATATTCCCCCACAAGCCACAGGAAATGGTTTCAAATTGGCTGAAACAAAGGGGTTCTCGACGAAGCCTTTGCGAGCTCATTTAAAATTCCAACCCTGTTGGTTTAGGATCGGAAAAGTTTCCCTTTGTGCCCTTTGCCTTTGCCCTTTGTATTTGTTAGGTGTGCTGAAGTTTGGTAAACTTGTAGTTTTGTACAGTTAAATTTAATTTGGTTATTTGATATGAGTTCATTCAACTTGAATTTCAATTTTTAGTTTCTGGTATTCTGGTATTTGAACACCATATGTTAAAGGACCTGAAATGTTCCATCTAATTTAATCCAAACACAAAAGCAAACCTTCCAGGCTACATTCTGCTTCATTAGCATTCAAAATACTCTACATATTGGGTTCATTTGTGAACTTTTCAGCTCCCGCCCCCGCAATCAGAGCTTCCCTCCCAATTTGTTTTCCTCGCACACTTGTTGTCTATTTTGAGTAGCTGATTTTCCACGAAACACTCCCTTCCCGAATGCCGAAAATCTCCGCCTGCCCAAAACTCAATGTTCTGGCAATCAACTTTAATTAGCCTGCTTTTCGCTATCGCACTTCTTAGAAAAGCTCCCCGCAAAATCTATTCAATTTCGAGTGTGGTGTCGGGACGAAAAAGAAAAAGCTCAACTTAATTCAATTTCCCCCACTTGTTTGGTGGGAGGGGTCGCGTGAAATTTGGGATGAAGATTTTTCCTTTTCGATGGTCTTTGTTTGCACGCTAGCCGTTTTCACGCCCCAACTGCAACACGCCCCAAGATTAGAGACATTCCTTCCCGTGTTGGATGGTCCAAGTCTAGGGAGGGAGAAACCTTCTGTGAAAGCTGTTTACATGCGGCTATTGGCAATCAATTGGACGGAAAAGGCAAAGCAAGATGGGATAATAGCAGCAGCAGGAGGCAGAAAAAGCTTTGCAGAAGATGAAGGAATTACGAGATAACGATATAAAGTAATTTGCGAAGGTCAGAGATAAAAGGCACTTGGGCCTTGGAAGAAGGAGATATAGAAGAGGAGAGGTTTCTTCCCCTTCAGAAGTTCTAACCTCAAAGCGATCATCGGTTTTGATTGGCTCGGGGGAAATTGAGGAAAATTGTAAGAGGGTGGTAAAAAGGTTTAGAAATGAACGTTTTTATCTGCTGGATACAAAAGATGGTAGATAATTTTGTAAGATTTTGCTGCGGTAAAAAAAGGTGCATTGATTTCAACAATTTCTACAACATTTCATTCTGAATAAAAGTTAAATTTTTTTTCGAACAGATAAAAAAAATTACAAATGATTTTACAATTACATTTGTTTTACATCGAAAATCGAACCATTAGTTTTCTGAAATACCTGTTTTTGAAAATTGAGTGCTGTTTGGGTGACAATAAGAAAACATCACCGGGACCATAAACCTCGGTGATACTTTTTTTTTAATTTCAAGCCCCCCTCCGCTTTGTTGACTAATTCCATACAAAAAGATCCGAACATTAACAAACGTAAAAACGTACGATTAAAGTTGGTACAACTTTCGAAATATCAATGAAATTTAAGTTGATTATTGATAATTCATCATAATTTATAACTGATTTTTGTGTAATTTTCCATAATTGAAAATATTAGAGTACTTTTTCATCGCAAATTTAATTCACATCATCAAATGAAGTTTTAAATATTTTTGCTTGTATTTTTTTTTCAATTGATATTTTCATTACAAATCATTTGCCATAGTTCTCTGTGTCTCAAATGATGCTCTTTTTGGTTCTCTAAAACTGAACACAAAATTGCAAAAATCTTAAAATACGGAAGATGGGAATTCATTTCAAATATAGCTTTGATTCATTTGAAATATTTTGTTATGACACAAAAAACAAAATCGTTAATTTCCTAAAATATTCAAATTGAACAGAAATATCCTTTTCATATAACGAAAAAAATATTTTTTTGATAAAAAAACGTACCATTGATCAATATAATCGTTAAAATTAACTAAATAAGGCTGGTACAAATTTTATTCAAAGTTTTTTATAAAACTACAAAAATGTCAATGGAAATTTAAGTACAATCAACTGAAATCAATTTAAAATGCATTTCCCTGCGTTTAGAATAATTTATTGCATGTTTGGTTTGATTTCAAAAACTTTTAAAAATTTTGAAAATATTCGATGTTTAAGCTTTTTTCCGCTAAAAATTTTGTTTTCGTCAAATCTTTCATTTCTTGAAAATAATGATTGCAAAACAACTGAATTAGTGTAAAATGCATTTTAAAACGCTTTTTCCATGCAAATGCTGAAACTATGGCTTGTTATTTCAATATTTATATATTTTTTTAATATTAATGGTCAACGAGATATCTCGATTTTTTATTCAATTCTTATTTTTTGCCAAAATAGAGCAATTTAATATTAGTTTTTTGTTACTTTGTTTAACTGTCTAATTTAAGTTTTTTGAACATTATATATTCGTTTTTTAAATAATTTTTAAGTAAATTTTATTTTCTTTTTTTTAATTTTTTTGCAGATAAAAATGAATTTGCATCAATCAGACATCATATAACGACCATATTTTTAAAAGGGCTTCTTACTGAAACCTTGTCATAAACTACTAAATCGAAGCTTTCTGTCAAAGGTTTTGCAAATCAATTATTTTATTCAGTGAAAAATCGTAAGCGATGGCTGAAAAACTTAAGTGCTTTTTTCCGATTTGTACAGCTGTGTGCCTCCTTTAAAATGGCAAACCACATTGAATTAAAATTAATTCGCAAACGGAATTAGATTTCACGCAAACCACCACCGCACCATCAAGTCACAATTTACCACACGTGCTAGGGGGGGCGTCATAAATTAGTGCCATAATTGACGAGGGGGCGCGTGTGGGTGAACCAGCCCGGAGCAAGAGCTTTTCGTTCGAACAAATATAATTATGTACACAATTTATGTCAGCTTTTCCGTGATGGCGGTAGTAACCCGAGGCGTGCTGTTCTGGTCAGGAGTAATTTTCACTAATTTTGTTTTGATTAGTTTTTGGAAAGCTAAAATTAAGCATATTTTGTTGTATTCATAACCGATGACTTTGTATCATTTGTAGAGAGGCATTAATTATACATAACTTATTGAAATTAAATTAAATATGACCCAATTTCAGCTTATCTGAGCTAAACCAGTCATGATACAACGTGGCACAATTTTATTGCAAATCCAGCGATAGAGGAAGGAAAGGCGACGTAAGAGGATTTGTTGTTTGCGTTTGCAAAGAGTGAATTCATATACATAAATCCTCACTAATGAGAGCTTACAATGTGTGTGTGTGTGTGTGTGTTTGTGCCGGGAACGGAATTGATGACGCTACTGGTAGACCCTGGAACGAATGAAGAGCTTGAGGATGAATACACCAAATCGATACTCATGATTATTGAAATGAGAGCAGCAGTAGTAGGGTGAGGGTAAATACAGTTGCGAGGAAAACGTAATTTATTGTGGGACGAGAGCAAATATGTGTGTGCGTCTAAGTGTGTTTGTCGATGAGTTGGAAGGAAAAGCGAACGGAATTATCATTAAATTGCGTTTCAAGAGCTTGTTTGGCTTCGCAACTGGGGTAGAACAATTGAAATTGAATTAATTGTTGTCTAAGAAAATATTGAAAAAGATTAAACTGGAATGGAAAATTGTTTTATCTGGTGCTTTGATTGTTTAAAGTTTAAAAATATTACCAATTAAATAAAAAAAAAACATTAGAAGAAGGAAATGTTTTTTTGTGTGATTGGTTTATTTTATTATATACTCATTAAATAACTATAAGAGTTACTGTAAAGTTATTTTTTAAAATCCGCAGTTTTTTTTTAATTCTAGATAAGTTTTTTAAAATATCAATCATTGAACAACAGCAAATTTTGGACTGCGCAAAAAATGAAAATAACTTTCTGTTCGAATCTCTGCATCCTCTCCAAAAAGCTGAATAATTTATTACCTTTTAAAACGAGCGCAGCCACAACCACCCCAGGGGTCTCCAATGTGGCCCACCCTCGTCCAAGTACGGTTTTCCGAAGCTCTGGCAAACCGGTAAAACCCTAATTTTAACCACACTTTCGCATCCTTTATTCTATGAGAGCTGGTTGGCAAATTTTATCTCTCTGTTGTGTTTGCGAGCTTCCGGCGAGGTTCGTTTTTTATGTTGGGGATTTTCACATCGGATGACCCCCCCCCCCCGTCTCCGGACCGGAACTCCAACATTGAGTAAAATGTAATGATTATTACCGAAATCTCGTCGCCGGTCGTCGTTTTGCGTCGAGATACAGGAGCCAGGGTTCATTGCTTCGGGGGGTTATTTTTAGTAGCCTGTTTTTATGTGTGTGCTCATTTCGTTGATAAATGTTATTTGTTCAATTATATACGCTGGAAGATGCGAAGCTTTTTCGAGTTTATGGCAGGGCTGCCATTTAACGTTTTTGTCACTGATCCAACATCAATTTAACTGGCAACTCTGCCCCAGACGCACATCCTTCACCATCCATAACCTCAATTAAGTGCTCGTAGATTTCGACGAGGCTTAACGGGAGGGAAGCATTTCTCATTGGCATCATCACCACCATATACGAGGGTCTCTATTTCAGACACACGGCACTTTGCTGACCTCAGCCGTCCAAGAAGCGGCCCCAGGCCAGACACGTCCGTCCTAGGCAAATAGGACCCGTTCCGTGACGCCGCCGTGCTGCCACGGATAATGAAATGGAGGCGGCGAGCGCTTTTCATTCCAATCATAGCAGGGAAACACGTCATAGCTATAGAAGCTGTAGAAGGTTTATAGATTGAACCTCCGTCCAAAGTCGATGATGACGGAAGGTGTGGATGGATGGATGGTGACCCTCTTCAAAAAGGTCTGCGAGAATTCCACAGAGGAGAGGTTGGTGTAAGTGCTTGGTTAATGCCGTTAGAGAGCAAGATATTGAACTTTGTGCATGGTATATATGGCATGGCAGGATGGTCAAGGTTGAAGGTGGAGACGATGTGAACATTGGACGGTCACGGACTCGATCAATAAACATCCCGTCCCATAAGGAGGATCCGGGATGGAACGATTGCACTGGAGGGAAAACGAAAGCTGTGTTGATTGATTGGATTAGTTTAGTTTAAATAGGAAATTTCCGCAATTTGAATGAGATTTTTATGCAAGAAGAAGCATGGTTTTGAACAACACATTTTTTAAAGAATATTTCAAATGAATGAAGTAAAACTTCAAATTGCAGGATGCCTAGATATTTTTTTTGGATTAAAAATACGAAAATAAACAATAAATGGGACAACTTTGTCCAAGTAGTTTTTTTGGGACTTGTCCCTTTTTTTGAAATAAAATTTGCAATGGCCTCACAGAAATTTTAACAAAGTGCGTCGTTTTCAAGATTAAGTCACTTTAAATTTTAGGTTGGTACAAATTTTATTTAAAAGTTTTTGTCCCTCGGCTCTCGTCAAGGTTGAGGGAGGAGGTCTTAAAATAAAAAAACAATCGCACCGTCTTTGCAGACTGAATACTTCATTTCAAGCCCAAAAAGACTTGAAATTTTGAAATAAAATTGGCAATGTCCTCATTTTTCCTTTACAAACCTGTTTTTGATTAAAAAAATAGACACTTAAATGAATGAATGGATGAATTTTTAATATATTTTTTTTCAAAGCCCGAAAAATTTACTAAAATATTGTCTGAGAAACACCTGACTGGAAAATTGTAATTTTCTAAGTCTCACTTAAACCGCTCCTCCCTTTTATAATGCCAATATGTCAGCAATCAATTGTCTAATTTTCAATTTAAAAAAATAAAACATTTATGATTTTTTTTTGTGATGCTATCGAAAAAAAAAATATTTTGAAAATGTTGGGAACAAGATTTCAAGAGGGCCAATAAATCAATTTTACGCTAATTTTACTGTAAGTCTACCCAGAATTTGACACTCATGGACACTGTTTTCAAAATCGAAAAACTGCCAATTTTTGGGTAAAATGAAGCTTTATGTGGCAATATCTCGATTAAACATTAATAACCGAAGCCAAAATTAATTATTATCTTTTTCAAACAAAGCTCTTTCTTACGAAAAATCGTTACTAACAGGCATTTTTTTTGCGGATTTTGGTCCTCAATTAAAAAAATGTCTTGTGCGAAAAGTTAAAAATTTATAAATTAAAAATCGGAAATTTTCTCGTTTTTTTTAAGGCTGGTACAATTTTTATTTAAAGATATTGTCACTCCCTCTTTTCAAAGTTGGCTCGAAAAATGAGGAGGCAAAAAAAATTAAAAAAAACATAGAGAATTTTCTATGTTTAGTATCGCAAAAAGTTATTTTTCGTTTTTTTTTGTTTTCGTCAAATCTTACAGTTTTTGAAAAATAATGATTGCAAAATAACTTTACTTGTGTAAAATGCATTTTAAAACCGTTTTTGCATTCAATTGTTGAAACTATGGTTTGTTATTTCAATTTTTACATTTTTTATTTTTTGTCCCGCAAAAAGTTATTTTTCGCTATTTTGTTTTCGTCAAATCTTACAGTTTTTGAAAAATAATTATTGCTAAACAACTTAACCAGTGTAAAATGCATTTTAAAACCGTGTTTGCATTCAAATGTTGAAACTATGGCTTGTTATTTTAATTTTTATATTTTTTTGTCCCCCCCTCGACCCCGGCGATAGCCGAGGGACAAAAGCTTTGAAAAATATTTGCATCGGCCTTAAAATGAAATATATGTGGGATTCAGTGGGTTTCGGTCCTCAAATCAAAAAAATTCAAAAATAAAAAAATACGGATTTTGTGAAATTAATTTTCGTGTGGAACGAGTCAATTCAAAAATTGAAATATTTTTCAGTTTACCTATTTTTATAGTTTTAATATATACCTACAACTTTGCCTTTGTTGTTGATCTGATAATTCCTTGAAAAGATACAGATTTTCGAATGTTTACGTTCCATTTTTGTATGGACTACTGCCAAAATTGTATGGGTGATCCAATGACACAAAATGGCAAAATCTACAAAGTTTGAGCCAAATAAAAAAATACAAAAAAAATATAATGCATAAGAGCACTAACTCTGAAAATAGGGCACTAAATCAGTCTAAAATTCTGACCCAAAGGTTTGCAAAATGGTGACATGTGTAATCTTGCTGTTAATAGATTTTTTTTATTTGGCTATTTGAAAACCAGATTGAAAGGGTTGCCATTTTGTAAAACCTTTAGCTCTAAATTTGGTGCTGATTTAATGCTAGTAAGTGCTTTTTAGTGTCATTTATTTAGTTTTAGTATTCTTATGTTTTCCATACAAATTACTATACAAAAATTTCTAATACAAATCATTGTACACATGTCACCATTAAGAAACATCAATAGATCAAAATTTAGTGCTGATTTTGTGCTGTTTGATGCTTTAGAACTCATATATTAGCGATTCCACGTTAAACAGGATGTATCAAATATCAAAATAGCTCTGATATGGCTCAAATTTGGCATAGAAGTTCCTTGAAAATAATAAGACCCGTATTTTTTTTTGATTTTCGAATAGAAAAATTTCAAAAGAAAGGTTATTAGTTGAGCTTAAACGAAATATGACGTGGAATGGCTGAATTAAATTTTCCATGCAGATAACCATACAAAAATATAACATTGAAAATAATAGCTATTAATCCTTCAAGCTAGAAAGCCCTTTTGGACCTTGTCATATTAGCACTCAAAAGAGTTTTATAATGTTGACGTCCACAAATTCCCTGAGCTTGTGATGTAAGAAGGCCATTCCGTTGCTCGATAAAGACAAGAAAGGTATGTGTTTTTACAACGAAATTGCTAAAATTAACATTCAAATAAGATTGTGTTTCAAGAGCCAGTTCAATGCAAACCAAACACTGCATTTTTCATCATTTCGTTAACGCCACCTCATTCCTTAACATTCATCAAACAAACTGATCAAACAACGCGTTTTCGACAAATTGAAAAACAACATCGACAAAAGCTCTTTCCCTCCCCCGTCGAGAGAACGCGCATAATCCACCATTCTGTCGCTGTCGCGTTGCGGGGTTTCAATTTCACGAAATGGCATCTGATCTGATTTGGTTCAATCAAGAGAGGAGTGGGAATTTTCATTTTCGAGCACGCGATTTTTTTCTTCTCGACATCAATTCAGTATTTAGAGCCATGACACCACGGCAAAGCTCAATCTGTGGGAAGGACAACGATTTTCTTTTCTCTAGGGGGTCTCCTCTCGGGATACCTGGAAGTGAACAAGATTTAACTTAAACAACCATTCAGACGTTGTTGAGCGTTGTATGGCTTTCCGGAGGGGGGAGAGTATCTCTTTGATCAGTCAATTTGGGTCGCAGAGGTTCACTTTACCTCAACGGATGCCAATCACGGGATGGATTGCTCAAGGGATTACGGAATAGGTTTGCTTCTTTAGAATTATCTGGTCAATGGAACCGAAATTTCGGGAAATACGTTCAGTTAATTCTGAACAATATTTAATTTTGTTTCCAAAAACCAGGTCTCAAATTCTACTCTGTACATCTATCACATCCCGTTATCGATTTCCCGTCCGAGGCAGAGATCCCGTGAAAATTTTATTCAGCAAATAGAGGAAGCGCGGGATAGAGCAAAAAACTGACAGCATAGTGAGGAAAATTGTGCCATTACGAATGTAAACGCCGAGGCTGCTTTATGTTTACTTGATGGTTCTATTTCGAGAGAGCTTCCACACCATCGTCATCGCAAGAGAACTTCCACGCCACTTGATTTGCACTATCAGGGGTGTGACAGAGTGGAAATTATTACGGTTATTATTATAACGACAGTGACAGCTTGTTCCCTCTTTCCTGCTGTTGTGGTGGTGGCGCCTGTGATAAGAGGAACTTGGCAGCTTGTGGGCGAGTTGACATGGAAAATGGCTGGGAAACCGCATCCCTGGGGAGGAGGAAAATCAGCCTCTGGCTGTGATTCAGATTTCGATCCGGTCGGGGGAGGAAGAGTTTTCCGGCGAGTTTTGTTCAGTGTGGCGCAGCTGGGAGTGAGGAGATAATTTGCTTAATTATAACTGTGTGATTCGTTTCTGATGAAGCAAATGGACGATGTAATTAAATTGTGATTATAAAACTCGAAAGCCACTTGACCCTCATCATCAGATTGTGAACGTTCAATAAACAGGTGATGTTGACTTTCATTGGAATTAGAACCTTTTTCATAAGGGAGTGTTGGCATTGAAATATTTCAGTTTTTAGTCGAAGTTTAGAAAAAAAGTTTAAAAAATAGGCATTTCATTAAGATTATTGAATCAGACCGTTGAACAGTGGAGAAGATACACACAGAGCTACATGACATCAATTTGAGTGGCGAAATCTTCAATTTCTCAGTACTTGTATCGAAAAGTAAAACTCGATAAACTTCGTTGGGCGTAGATAGACTTGAGCTGAAAATATATTCGTTTTGCTATTATTTTATACTTATTTTTATCTTTAAAAAGAAAGATTTTTTTAAGCCGTTGTAATTATTATTCCACATGGCTTTTTTGCTTTGTATAAATCAAATCTAAATAGCCGAAATCAATCCATGTTGGAAGTCTCAGATTATTGACTATTGAGGATACCAATAATACGTTTTAAGTCCTTTTGAAATGAGATTTAAGTCTTGTTTTTAAAATTCACTTGATTTTTTTAAGAAAATGAGAAAATTTCGCGACTTGATCAAATGTTTTCAAGATATTATCTATTGAAAAATTAGTGCTAATTTTTTTTTCATTCTTCATTCTTTGTTAGGCCATATCTCAACAATAAAAGGTCAATGTTGGCAAAATTGTAGAGAGAAAAAAAAAAGATTTCCGAAATTAATGCGGAAGACAACTGTTGTCGCACTTTTTTCAAATTTTGAAAAATGACTGTTTTTTTGTCAAATTAGCTTCACAATAAAGTTCACTGGGATATCAAGGGCCTATATATGGCACAAATGAGCAAAATGGCATCGTTTTCACAAAAGCACTGTTAGATGGTAAAATCAATATAAAAAGTTTATTTCTCGAGTTTTTTTTTGATAAGGTCCTATAAACATATGAAAGAAAATAGCAATTTTTTTCTTTTTTCTTTATATTTGCAATAATGCAAAATAGTTTATTTGGACTTTAGGAATTGATGGATGATTTTTTTTCCAAATCTAAAAAAATACCATGCAAGATCAATTTGCGCAAACGTAGAGAATATGGCTAATTGTATTTTGATGTTTTGATTAACTTTCCTCTAATGCCCATGGTAGCATTAATGCATTACCAATTTGAGCTACTTTTGTTCTACAATAAACTTTACTGCATTGTTTCTGTTATTCCATTTTCATGTGCATTTATAATGTTTGGTTAATGATAGTACAGTCCAGACTCGATTATCTGAAGACCTCGGAAAATTTCACTTCGGATAATCGAATCACAACAAAACATTTTTTTTCACTGTCTAATTTTTGATTGTCAAGCTTAGATATAACCCCTAAACTACGCTAAAATAATTTAGAATTTTTAAATCCAAGATAGCGGCCAAAATGGCGGTGATGCAATATTTAAAAAATGCATTTAATTTTTTATAGGCAATCAACAACTCAAACATGACTTAAATGGGGTCGTTGAACTCAAATTTTATATTAAAAACAAGAAAATTTAAAAATACGAAAAATTTTTTTTGTTCGTGATTCGATTATTTAAAGCCCATGCAAACCTTCGGATAATCGAAAGTTCGGATAATCGAGGCTTCGGATAATCAAGTCTGGACTGTACGGCGTTAACCAACCTATTTTCACAGCGTCGAGATGGCCGTGCGAGTAGGGGCGCAGACTTTGTAGGCTGGATATGGTTATAACCAAGTTGAGGTTTTTTTTTCAAATTGCAAGTTTTTTTTTGCATTGCATATGCCAGAGGTAAATTTACACCTTATCAGAAGTAAAATAAAAGCTTTTTTCTGACATAAAAGATGTACTCCAGATGTAATATTACCATGATTTTTTTTACTAACCCGCCAAAGCTGACTCCTGAAAAATCACATTTTTCAAAACATTGGTAAAGTCACATAAAACAAATCAAATTTCCAAGTCCAAAACGTTCCAAAATTTGAAGAGCTTAGATTTTCAATGCTTTAACTAGTTCAAAAATGATTGAAAAATGTTTTTTTTTACAAATTTTAAGATCAAAGCCCGTCTAGAGTTGGGTGTGAGTTGTAGAAGGGTACTAAGTATAAGGACCAAAAAATGATATGTTTTGTAATCTTTGGTTTTATTGATAACAACAGCCGTTAGTAAACAATCTGTGCATCAGGACAAAACTTTAGGAAAAATAAATATCACAGCAAAAAATCCGATGGTAAAATCGCATGCAAAAGCATGCACATCACCTTTGTGAGAAAAAGCATGTAATATTGTATGAGAAAACGTGTACACAAAAAGCATGTACCGAAGAAAAAAAAAATCAGGTCTGTTCACCCCAAAAATAACATCAATCCGTCGATAGTCATATTCAGATTACCAAGTCCGCGCCCCAACCCACTCGGCTATTTCGCTGCTATGAAAATAGTTGGATCTTCACCGATGTAGCTGTAGGTTCCCCATACATCGTATGCAGTTAACACAGTATACGACGTACGGAAAACCTACTGTTACATTGGCATTGATCCGACTATTTTCATAGCGGCGAGATAGCCGAGTGGGTTGGGGCGCGGACTTGGTAATCTGAATATGACTCTCGCCGGATTGATGTTATTTTTGGTGTGAACAGACCTGATTTTTTTTTTCTTCGGTACATGCTTTTTGTGTACACGTTTTCTCATACAATATTACATGCTTTTTCTCACAAAGGTGATGTGCATGCTTTTGCATGCGATTTTACACAGAATTTTTTTGCTGTTAACATAAATGCTCCGTAAAGTCTAACCCCGCCTTAATTTCATTTCCTGGCAACCAAAGCGATCCTAATTACGTCCAACCATGTGTTTCAATGAAACTAATTAGATTTCTGGCCTCATCAACCCTCTGGCGAACACCGGCTGCGGCGCTCATACCGTTACAGACGACCCTGTGGTCATCTCAACACTGTCAAGTCATCCATCGCTGGTGGCGTGTTCCGTGAGATGCTGGTCCCAAGATAAACGGTCACACCTTGGGCCTTCGGTGTGAATCCACCCACGTCGCACGTGGCGTTCGCCACACCTAACCTGTTGGCCTTTGCCGCTGCAGGGTGACTTCGGAGAAGGCGACCACCGGAAATAAATCAAATCTCTTGACTTGAGCTCTTCACGGGATGTGCCTTGGTGGAATGCCGGTCACGACTGTTTTCGTCTTCCAAGATTTGGCATTTGCCCCCGAGGAATGGCACAATTTTAGATAAAGACGTTGCTCGGAGGGCGGGAAAACCGCACGTGCCTGTGGTTTTTGCGGTGAATAGACAATTTAAGGAAGTCATCACCGTGCAAGCGATAGATCCTCCCTGGAAGCGGAGCTTATCCCGTGTTGTTTTGCTGGTTTTTGTGTGCACCACGTTCAAAAGTTACATTCATGTCTGATGGTTGCAAAATTGTTCGCATTCAGTGTTGCCAACAAAACCGCACTATAGCTGCATGGTAAACCAAAAGTGTGATCCTGGTGCCCCCTTTTCAAACAACTTGTAATGAAAAGCAAATATTTACCAACAACATCCGGTCGGTTTATGGAATGCAACTGTGGTTGGAAAAAGTTTCCGGATGTGCGGAATAAAGTGCACTGCTGTTTGAGTAGGAATTCTGAATTTAAATGCTTGAAAAGTTACTTTTTAAACGATTTCAACATTTAATGAAATTAAAAAAAAATCACGCTTCCCTTAATTTCATCACCAAGGTGCCATACCAAAATCCACTAAAAGCTTCCGAACCGTCACCTCCGACCCAAATTCAAACGGAAAACAAAAGCTCAGTTTACGTTCGCGAGTGCCATTTCGGATCTTTCTTTATCCCGGTGGAAATCCAAGGCAAAGGCAAAAAACGATCCCGTTGGAATCCAGCAAGATAAAACGCAGAAAGACTCCCATTCGCGTTCGGAACGTGGTGTGGGAGCTCGACAATACGGCTGCTGCTTCTAGTGCACGCAAAACAAAGAAATCCTCTGGCGTAAATTTTTGCGCATTTTCCCTCGGAAAATGCCAGGGTAGACGTGACACCCAAGGATTCAGCCAGGTTAGGTTTGTGGTATTGTGTTGAGATGTGACGGAAGCGCCAAATTCGATGTAAGTTTTTTGAGGAGCAATTCTCTCAGATTTCGGTCATTCAATTTCTTTTTGAATTTTTTAATCTGGCTGAAACTTTTTTGGTGTCTTCGGTACGTCCAAAGTAGTTTTTGTTTGTCCATATAATTTTCCATACAAATTTGGCAGCAGTCCATACAAAAATGATGTATGAAAATTCAAAAATCTGTATCTTTTGAAGGAATTTTTTGATCGATTTGGTGTCTTCGGCAAAGTTGTAGGTATGGATAAGGACTATACTGAAAATTTTTAATACAAGGTAAAAAAAATTTGGTGATTTTTAATTTACCTTGTTGGTACTAACACTTGATTTGGAAAAAAACACTATTTTTTTATTTTTTGATGTTTTAGGGGACATCAAATGCCAACTTATCAGAAATTTCCAGAATTTGCAAAAAATCTTTGAACGAGTTATGAATTTTTAAATCAATACTGATTTAAAAAAAAATCGAAAAATTGGTCGCAAAAAATTTTCAACTTCATTATTTGATGAAACATCAAATTTGCAGTCAAAAACTACTTTAGTGAAATTTTGATTAAGTGTACCGTTTTCAAGTTAAAGCCATTTTTAGGTAACTTTTTTGAAAATGGTTGCAGTTTTTCATTTTTTTTTAATTCGTGCACATGTTTGCCCACTTTTGAAAAAAATATTTTTGAAAAGCTTAGAAAATTCACTATATTTAGCATTTTTGAACTTTGTTGATACGACCTTTAGTTGCTAAGATGTTGCCATTCAAAGGTTTAAAAACAGGAAAATTGATGTTTTTTTAAGTCTCACCCAGACAACCCACCATTTTATAACGTCGATATATCAGTAACTAATGGTCCGATTTACAATGTTAACCCTCTACAACCTAACCCCGCCTTTAGACGGGCTTCGATCTAAAAAATCGCCAAAAATCAATTTTCCAACCGATTTTTGATCTTTAAAAAGCATTGGAAAGAAGAACTCTTAAAATTATAGAAAATTTCCGGGTTGGAAGTTAAACTTGTTTTATGTGACTTTGCCAATGTTTTTAAAAATGTCATTTTTTTAGGGGTCAACTTTGGCTGTGTTTTTTACTAACATTTCCTATATTTTCAGTAAAAAGAAGTATGCAGTCATTTTTGTAGTGTCCCAGACTATGCCTCTACGCATTTTTTTTTGCAATTTAAATGATGATGGTGCTATTCTATAGGGGTAATTCTCCGCCAACTCACACAGCAGTTGCCCCGACCCCTCTTCGATTTGCGTGAAACTTTGTCCTAAGGGGTAACTTTTGTCCCTGATCACGAATCCGAGGTCCGTTTTTTGATATCTCGTGACGGAGGGGCGGTACGACCCCTTCCATTTTTGAGCATACGAAAAAAGAGGTGTTTTTCAATAATTTGCAGCCTGAAACGATGATGAGATAGAAATTTGGTGTCAAAGGGACTTTTATGTAAAATTAGACGCCCGATTTGATGACGTACTCAGAATTCCGAAAAAACGTATTTTTCATCGAAAAAAACACTAAAAAAGTTTTAAAAATTCTCCCATTTTCCGTTACTCGACTGTAAAATTTTTTGGAACATGTCATTTTATGGGAAATTTAATGTACTTTTCGAATCTACATTGACCCAGAAGGGTCATTTTTTCATTTAGAACAAAATTTGTCATTTTAAAATTTCATGTTTTTTCTAACTTTGCAGGGTTATTTTTTAGAGTGTAACAATGTTCTACAAAGTTGTAGAGCAGACAATTACAAAAATTTTGATATATAGACATAAGGGGTTTGCATATAAACATCACGAATTATCGCGATTTTACGAAAAAAAGTTTTGAAAAAGTTGGTCGTCATCAATCATGGCCGTTCATGGTCACCCGCGACAGGCATGGACGACGAAACAAAGAGAAACGCAAAAAGTAACTTTTTCAAACTTTTTTTTCGTAAAATCGTGATAACTCGTGATGTTTATATGCAAACCCCTTATGTCTATATATCAAAATTTTTGTAATTGTCTGCTTTACAACTTTGTAAAACATTGTTACACTCTAAAAAAAACACGAAATTTTAAAATGAAAAATTTTGTTCTAAATGCAAAAATGACCCTTCTGGGTCAATGTAGATTCGAAAAGTACATTAAATTTCCCATAATATGACATGTTCCAAAAAAATTTACAGTCGAGTAACGGAAAATGGGAGAATTTTTAAAACTTTTTTAGTGTTTTTTTCGATGAAAAATACGTTTTTTCGGAATGCTGAGTACGCCATCAAATCGGGCGTCTAATTTTACATAAAAGTCCCTTTGACACCAAATTTCTATCTCATCACCGTTTCAGGCTGCAAATTATTGAAAAACACCTCTTTTTTCGTATGTTCAAAAATGGAAGGGGTCGTACCGCCCCTCCGTCACGAGATATCAAAAAACGGACCTCGGATTCGTGATCAGGGACAAAAGTTACCTCTTAGGACAAAGTTTCACGTAAATCGAAGAGGGGTCGGGGCAACTTTTCCCGATTTCGTGTGAGTTGGTAGAGAATTACCCATAGGAGAAAATTTGAAAAACATGCAAAAAATTGAAAAAGTAACTGTAAAAACGTGAAAAAATTAGATAAGCAAAATGTAATTATATAAGGTGGTAGAATAAGCCAAATACTACCAAAAACAAACATAAACTGAACAAGATAAATGCAAATTAAAATACTAAAAAAAAAAAAAGAAAAACATGAAACAAGAGAAGTAAAGTTTTTCGTAAAACAAAAGTTGCTCAAAATAACCTCCTGAACACGGGAAAAATAAATATTTTCGAAAAAAAAATTTGGGCGTTAGAGGGTTTAAATATAAAACATTCGTGAAATTTTTCGATCTTTTCGAAAACAATATTTTCCAAATTTTCAAATCAAGACTAACATTTCAAAAAGGCGTAAAATTTAATGTTTGGCCCTTTTGAAATATTGGAAATTAGAGTAAAAACAGAGCCAAAGTTGACCCCACATTTTAAAAACATTGGCAAAGTTACATAAAACAAATTAAAGTTCCTTTCTAACATTTTCAAAAAATTTAAGAACTCTTCTTTACAATGCTTTTTTAAGATAAAAAATCGGTTGAAAAGTTGATTTTTGGCAAGTTTTAGGTCGAAGCTACAAAAAGAATGCCATTCTTATTACAATAGTACTTGATATTCCTTAATATTTAAAAAAATTTAAGTGTTTATATGTTTTAAAAAATGTTCAGAAAAGTTGAATTAAAACTTTTCAATGATTGTTTGTGTTGTCCCTTTAGATTTTTGATTTTAATTTTCAAAGCCGTCATTAAAAATATTTGAAAACTTTGTAAAGAGATTGATTACATTAAATCGTTGTACTTTTTGTTAGATATTTACTGCAATCTAGCAAAGCTTTCAATTTTCTGAAGACGAAACTTTTCGTGATATAAATATTTATTTTGAAAATATGCTCAGTACAACATTTTTATGTGCCACTGATAGTTCGCAATTGTTCGATGTCGTGTTTTACAATAATAAAAAAAAATAAGAAAGAACTGAATTTTAGGTTGTTTTATTAATTTTAAACAATAAGAGAAAAAAATCACTTTTGTTTTGTTTGTTGTTTCAGTCTATTTTTGTTACTCCCTTTAATTTTTACGTTTGAGTTATCCAGATTCAATATTTTAAACAGTTGCGTGCTTTTTTCAAGTTTCTTTAACAAAACGGTAAATTGTTATTCATTATCCAAAACTAATAAAAAAATATTTAAAAAAATTCCAAAATTGTTTTTGTCTTCTGTTGTCAAAATGTTGGGCATAATAATGAAATAATTGGATATTGAAAATTGTAAAATTTTGTCATGAATCCGTTTGTAAAAACACTTCGGGAGCTGAATAAAAAAATATATCGATTGATTTTGAAGAAACTACAATGTTTGTTACGAAAAACTCGCCGAACCAAACCCTGGTTGATGTGTTACGTATGTAAGTTGCTTATTTTTAGAAGTAAGGAAGGTTTGTTATTGTTTTACTTTTTAAACTTATTTATTGACATTAAATTGTGCCTGCCTGTTAAAAGTGAAAAAGAAATTCAATTTTCACTTGAATATTGATAAAATGTTAGAAATAATTAATTTAAAAAATATATTAAAAAAGTAAATTCTGAAGTTCAATCCTAAATTATTTTCAGCAAAACAAAACTGTAATGAATGACGAAACAAACAAAAGGATTCATAGCTGTATACGTCACTTTGCAATACAACAACAGAAGGTGCAGAGCTCCAAGAAGCTTTCAGGGCCGAGGATTAAACTTGGTGCGGGATGTATTTTACCACCACCCTGAACACGTGCACCAGCAGGGCTGTCCTTTTCGGTTAATGTCATCATTAAACTGGCAGCAGCACCAGCAGCCAGTGTGTGCACATGAACCGTGATGATGGCCTCAGGGGTAAAAAATTAAGACTTTTGATTCACTTAGTAGTTTGTGGAAAACTTTCTCGTTAGTTATTATTTTAAATTTGTACCGAATAGATATTAGATTCATTTTGCGATGGAAAATAGAAGTTTAATTACATTTTATGTTGAAAATAATAGTTTTTCCTACTTGCGCGAAAAGCAACCAAATTAAATGAAACTCCCACGTCATACCCGTCACCGTGGGGACATGGAATTACATTTTCAAATTGGCAGCTTTGCCTGGCGGGGGGCTTGGAACTCCATCCATCCATCCTTCATCATCATCAGCGCGGGATGGTTTAATTTAATCTTTGCCACCACGGTACAAGCCATCCACCAGCCTGCAGCCTAATGCCTTCCTGACGAGAGTGTGAAAGTGAAATGTTCTTCTTTGCACGACGACGACGAAGCCAACCAAGTTGGGGGGTAATTAAAAAAGCAAGGATTCAGTCATGAATGAGAGTTGCTGGGTGTCATGGCGGGATGTCATGTGGTTTTATAAATGAAGGGAAGGTCATTAAGGCTAATCTTGAAATGAGCTTTTTAACTTACTTCAGTGGAGACGCATGATAACATTTCTGAAATCGTTAGACCTAAATCGATTCTGCTCTGCGTTTTTTAGAATTGACGATCTCACTTTACAAGCAATTCACAGCAAAATCTTATGTATTCATCAACAAAACCTCACTTTTATTTTACAGCCAGTTTCACTGAACGATGTCCTTGGTCTGAACAGTCCCCAATCGAAGCTAAAAGCTCTAGCTGTTTCACAGATTTTATGAGCTCATAAAGTAAACAATACGCTGTACAACAAGCTGAACCCTTAAATTTATGTTGGTGACACATTTTTTCGAAATCAGTCAACTGAGGAAAAACTGATAGAAAATAAAAAAAATCGCTCAAAAAGTTGCAACAGTGCTCGAAATCCACCCGCGTCAAAGACCCCTTTCCAGCTGGTTAGGCTTTAAAGAAAAGTGCTTCATTTTCTGCGGCTCACCGAGTTTTTCCACACGCCGCGAAATGCGATTTAATCTGAACCGCTCGCGCCAAATTTATACCCCGTTGCGAGGGTAAACTTTTGGCGGCAAAAGTTTTCGGGGGCGCTGATTTGCGTTCGCGGACGCGGGGTTTATGACGAAAGGGAATGTTCAATTACTTTGGTGTTGAAAGCATGGGAGAGAGATCATGTTTCACAACGAAAATTGTTGCGCGCTTCCAGGAATGTTGAAATTAGGCGGGAAATATGCTGCTGAGTGATACTGAACGCTATTAAAGTTTGCTGGAATATGATTTTGATTGATGAACGATTGTTTTATCTTCCAATTATGGAATTATGTTTGAATTCCAGATTTTTTTATGTGATGTTTTATCCCTAAAAGTAAAATTCTCAAAAGCTTAACCCTGTACAACTTCAATCTTAAAATTCAATTTTCAACCAATATTTGATCTTTAAAAAGCAAGGGTCAACTTTAGCTGTGTTTTTCACTAACAATTCCTATTTTTAAGTTAAGAAGGATGCAGTAATTTTTGTAGTGTCCAGACAATGCTTCTACGCATTTTTTTTCAATTTAAACAACAACAGTGCCATTCTAGAGCAGAAAATTTGAAAAACAAGCAAAAAAATTAAAAAGTGACTGTAAAAACATGAAAAAATTAGAATGGCAAAATGTTATAATAGAAGGTGGCAGAATAGGCCAAATACTACCAAAAACAAAAATAAACTAAACAAGATAAGTAATGTTTTTTGTAGAATATAAGTTGACCAAAATTACCTGCTGAAAACGGGGAAAAAAATCTTCAAAAGAAAAATTACGTTCAAATAAAAGGACATTTTAGGCGCAAGAGCTTTGGATGGTGCAAAATTTGGTATATTTTGAAAACTTTTTTAAATAAAATTTCAAAAATTATTTTTGCAATATTATTTTTTTTGCAAAATCGAATTTGTAATTAATAATGACATTTTATGATAAAGTTCACTGTTTCAAAGTTGAAAGCTTTTTAAGGTGACATTTTTCGATAAATGTTCAGTTTTTTTTGCAATTTAAAAATACTTCATAAAGGAAAAGCTCCCTTGCAAAAAATATTTTCAAAAAGCGAGAAAAGGGTTAAAATAGTTTTTTTAGAGGCTTTTCGGTATTTTTGGTTACTCTTGATACCAAAAATTCGAACTTTTCTAGAATAACTTTTATTATTGTAATTATTCATCACTTTGTTATGTAAAAATTGCAAATCGAATTTGAGATAAGACATGAATGCCACAAAAGTGGTAAAATGTCTATAATAAAAAAAAAAAAAATTTGAGATATTCTAATTTAAAAAATAAGGGCTTATTAGATAATACCGAGAAAAACTTGTTTTTCAAAATATTACAAAATTATTAAATTTTAATCTCAGCAACAAGTAGTCTGACCAAGAAAGAAATAAAATAAGAATTTAGAGTCTTTTTTCAGCTTTTGAAAACTGAACATTTATCAAAAAAACACATTAAAAAGCCTGTAACTTGAAAAGGATGAATTTTAACAAAATGATGTAAAGCCGTAATCGTTTGCAAATTTGATTTGCATCTCAATTTTTTTTTAAATTTAGTTTGAAAATATTGATAAGGAGTGCGGCATTTTTTTATCTATATATATAAAAAATTTCGATGGTTTTGTTCGAACGCGAATCAGTTCAATACGGAGCGTCGGATCGAGGTGCTCTTTGTTGCGTTGGGTTCGTATAAACCCAAGGAAGGTTCTTACGCCAAAAAGTGGCAACTTTGGCCACTCTGGAACCGATTCCGGAAAATCTGCAGATTGTATGGGAAAAGTTGCGTAAAATCAAATTTTGATCATAGGAGGCTGAACAAGGAAAAAGTTAAAAACGTCAGCAAACGAAAAAAGGAAAAGACGAAGTTTTTCGGGTGAGGCTTGTTTAATATATATTTTTATGGAAATAAAAGCCTGGAAACAATCGAAAATGCATTTTTTGGATTAGTAATCGTATTTAACATGTTTTGCCTGGTATAATTTTTTTTTTGGATTTTATCTAATTGTTTCTCAATTCCTCGGAAAAAAAATCTCGTCAAATTTAGTTTTTTGGAAACTACTGCAAAACAACTGGACAAATGTATAATGCTTTTTAAAACATTTTTTTTCATTCAAATATTTAAACAATGTCTTGTAATTTCAATTGAATAAAAAAAAATATTATGTATGGCCGGCCTGCAGAATTGTTTAGAAAAACTTATGATGCAAAATGACTTCTTTTGACATAAAGAATGCATGGAAAAAGTTTCATTGAGATAAAAAAAATCAAAATTAAAAATCTTGAAAATATTTGTGAAATTCTAAAAAATTACTCAAAACTCATAGTAAACATATTTTTGAGTGTTCATTTTTTTTTTGTTATTTTGTATCCTCACAATAAATTTTCTAAGTTTTACACTCAAGTTCAACAATTTTGAGAAAGCAGAACAAAATCAACACATAAAGCATTCATAAACATTAAACATATATATATTTTTTTTTTAATAAATTCAGAAATATAATCGAATTGATTAAAACTTTAAAACTTTCTGTTATCACAATCTATAAAAAAAATTGAAATTGACTTTGTACTTGGCATGGAGGTTGTCAAGAACAAATACTTTGAATTACTTTGAAAGGCTTAGACATAATCTTTAAAATAGATTAAAATTGCAATATTTGAAATAATTTCACAAACTTCAAAATCCAATTGCCTTGATTCGTTGACCACAAGCAAAAATCATACCAAGTGTTGTTATCAAATAAAGCTCATCAGTAGGATCTGAAGCTCAACGTTCCGTTCCAGAGCAAACACTCCCACCTTCTGAACAAGCAAATCTCAACGAGGCGAAAGAAAATTCAATTTGTACGTTTGAAAAGAGAGAGAAAGTGCAAAACACTCACAGCGAAATCGTTTCACATGAAGATACCACACAATCCTAAATTGAATCAACCATTTTCTCATTACGTACGAGTAAGAAGTTGTGCACCGGTTTGAAACTAAAGTTTTCCTCCTGACGTTGTGGTCACCTCACTTGAAAACAAATCCCGTCACAGAAGGTAATGAAATTATGCAACTCGCAACGAGTTTTGGAGTTCGAGGTGAGTGTGTGTATGTATTTCACTTAAGGGATGGTTGCAACCCAGTGGGAGAAAAGTTTCAGCGTTTTTTTTTGGTCCCTTGGGAAAAGCTTTCGGTCAACTACAATCACGACTTGGTTGGGGGTTTGCTTGTGTCTGTGCGTGCATTGTTAGTGATGGTGTGAAAAAGGTCCTTTTCCTTTTGGATCCATTCTACTTTTCAGTGGGAGAAAGTTTGGCTAGGGTTGTCATTTAACATAAAATAGAAGGTTTATAATTGATTGTAATTAAATTTTCCCCTCCTTTTTCTCAAGAACAAAAATGTTGAAACAATTTTTAAGAACCACCCCAACCCCAGAGTTCCTCACAGAAACCGGAAGCAGTGTACCAAAGTGCAGAATGAGAAGTGAAAACGACTCGTTATGTGGCGATGTTTCAACCCTCTGTTGTATTACTCAGCAGAGGTACAAAAAAAAAAAAAGAAGAGCAGTCTCTGGGTGGTGCCACACTTACCACTTGAGTAATTCCATTTGAAGTTTTGCTCGCTTGCAAGTTGAAATCGAGTTTCAATGTATGTGCCTGCTTCTGTTGGGCAAATGGAAAACCAGAAACTGTGTCAAAAAGTCTCTTTCAGAAGTTAAAATTTAATGCATAGAGCAGGTCCAGCGACTGTAACTACAATTTCAGCTGAAACTTTTCTCCATAATTTAGTGGTTTTAACGAGTCGAAAAAGTTACGTTTGACACTCTGACCATGTCGCATAAACTTTAGTTTCACGTAGTCATTATCCGCAGAACTTTAGCTCGTTGCATTTCAAATTAATGTCTTGTCGCTGTTTCGAGCTGAAAGTTAAGTTTGTCGACTTGTCAGGATAGTTTGGAAATTCCACACATCAAATTTTGGGGAGACATTTACGCCCCTTCAAATTATGTTCAACTGTGATAACTAGATTTCCGTTTTTCTTTAAAGCGACGTAAACGACAAATTTCACCATATTCCGTGAACATCTTCAACTGGCACGCAAGTTACTTCGTAATAAATTGATACTAATTAAGCTTCCAACCCAACCGAGCTCTTGCTCTATTAACGGGCAAACAGAATTTCGCGTGCTCGGAGGTAATCTTCGGTGGCGTTAAGCTGTCTAGCCTGGAAGACGAGGTCCTACACCGTTCGCAACGACAAAATTTCTTAACCAGTCGTCGGAAGGAAATAGTTGTGGCAGTTGCTTACCGCAAATTTTCGGCAAATTTATGAGGAAATAATTGAGTTTTGTGGTGGAAGAAGGAACTTGCTTGTAACATAATCTTGAAGAGGTTTTGCAGAGCAGAAAGTTTAACCTCGGAATTTGAGTTTGAGATTGGATTACTTTCTATGTTTTATGAAGAGTGAATCAGACAGTGTTAGAGACTCTTGACACGCAAGCTTGTTGTTCAACTGACGGCACTGGAACCAATTGGTACAAGTTAGCATTGTTTATATTATTATGGTTTCGAATCAAATGCCAGTATAACATTTTTTTTTACTTTTTGCCGACAATACAGTTTGAAAAAAAAAAAACAATTTGTTATCATATCAATTCAATTTTGTGAAAACAAGATTGACAGTGATTCAGATATTTAAATTAAGTGATTGCGACATAAAAAATTGGTAAAATTTATTTTAAGGTTTCCCTTTACTCTACAAAATTTCCCAATTAGTCAGAGAACAAAATAAAAGGTATTATTAAATAAATACATTTCCATTTTTTTTTTTGTTTTTTATGTTAAATTGGGAAACTTTTGAATGTTAGGACCAGATTGGAAATAGACGTAATGCTTTTGAAAACAAAAAAAAACGTTTTAATTAATTTATTGTCATTTTTATTTTTTACGGTATCGTAACCATAATGAAGTATTCAGCATATGGAACTGCTTGTTTAAATTTATTGTAAACAAGGTTAAACTGGTACAAATTTTATTACAAGTTTTTGTATCCCCCCCCCCCCCCTTCAAAGTTGTCTAAAAAAAATCAGAGGGCAAAAAAATATTTTTTCAAAAAACTTCTAAATTTCAGTCGACATTTAAATGCAATCAGCTGAAATCAATTTAAAATGCATTCCCCTGCGTTTAGAATCATTTTGTTATTCTATGTTTATTATCGCAAAAAGTTTTTTTTGCTAAAAGTTTTGTTATCGTCAAATCTTACATTTTTTGAAAACTAATGATTGCAAAACAACTGAACTATAGTAAAATGCATTTTGAAACACTTTTTCCATGCAAATGTTTAAAACATGGTTTGTTATTACAATATTTAATTTTTTTTTGCAAATTTGAAAGCTTTATTCATTAACAAATTTGAATGTAATTATGCCATTTTTCGATTAGATTGTAAAAAATTGAAATGTGTTAAAATCAAAAATGAAAAAAACAAAAAAAGGAATGAAAAGTTTTAAAATTTGCATTTTTGAAGGATTTTTCAATGTTTTTTTACAATTTAAATTGCTCTAATATCGTTATTATTGATTTAAAGAAGGCCTCTTTACTTTACTTTACTTTACTCCAGGTTCCCAATTTCGAGAACAAATGTTCACGATTTTTGGAATTGATTTTTATCCTTGTGGACGTAGTCTTGCTGATATATTTAAAAAAAGATTTTCATAAAATATACAGAATTTAATGATCTGTACATGATACCCAAGGCTCGGATAAGTCTATTCAGCAATTCAAAACGAAAACAGCACGATTCGAAAAAAAAGTTCTCCGATTGGGCTCAAAAACTTTCTGGAGGTTCCCCAATGGGGGGTGACCAATGCCGTGTTAGGGTGGTCCGAAAAATTGTAATTTTCGTCGATTTTCGCAAAAACCACATTCTCAACAAAATCATAACTCGGCGCCATTTCAACCGATTTTAGCTGTCTTGAACGTCAACGAAAGGTCATTAGGCTTTTAAGGAAAAATATTTAAAGGTTCAAAAATCTAGCCTAACATTTGAAAATTTCGTATGAAATCTTAAAATGATGTTTTGAAGTTCTCGGGACCAAAGAGCCTATGTCTGAAGATCTTTTCATCGGATTCCTCTGAAAATTTTAAATTAAATATGAAAAAAAAAAAATAAAGTTGTTATTACAGGATTCCGAGATACGATTTTTTGAAAATGATAACTGAGTTTTTCGACGCGCCACTCGCAAAAACGAGAAAATGACGAAAACGAAGAAAAATCGACTTTTTGCCTTCCTCACCTTACTGAGGAAAGGCTATAAAATCACTCGAAAAATGAACTTCTCAATCAGACCTCCTAGACCCACCTTCATGTATACCTGTCGACTCAGAATCAAATTCTGAGCAAATGTCTGTGTGTGTGGTGGGATATTGATCAAAAAATTGTCACTCGATTATCTCGAGACTGGCTAAACTGATTTTGTCCGTTTTGGCCTCATTCGATCCGTCTTGGGGTCCCATAAGTCGCTATAAAAAAATATAAAGTTTAGTTAAGTACTTCAAAAGTTATGCTAAGAAACAGTTTTGACTAAAGTTTGGAAGATTGTAAAAAGGGTGGTTTTTGTAAGAAAACCCGTCATGTTATACATTTTTAGAAAGGTATTTGATAGACCTTTCCAACGCATACAAAACATTGAAGATCTGATAATCCTATCAAAAGTAATAAGAACTTAAGTGTTATTTATGATCTTTTTGGAGGCCGGATCTCAAATATTTTTACGAAAACGTTGTCCGGATCTCTCATCCGACCTATCGTTATTAAGTAATCAAAAGACCTTTCCAACGCGTCCAAAACATTGAAGATCTGACAACCCTATCAAAAGTTATAAGCACTTAAGTGTTATTTATGCACTTTTGGAGGCCGGATCTCAAATATTTTGATGAAAACGTTGTCCGGATCTCTCATGCGACCTATCGTTAGATAGGTAATCAAAAGACCTTTTCAACGAGCACGAATTGGATTGAAGATCTGACAACACTATCATAAGTTGTAAGCACATAAGTGCCCTGCAATATGAAGATCTGACTACCCAATCTAGTGGTATGAATAATGAGTCTAATTGATATAACACTGAAAAACATCACCCTGTCTATTTTGGATAGCACCCTTTAAATCTTTAAATGTGAGGAAGGCCCCAACCACCCTAGGGTGGATTAAGTAACGTTTTTTCACTAAAACTGCAATTACTTTAAAATTTGAGCGATGACTTATTTCCGTAATTGAAAGACGCAACCCAACGCATTTTAATTACAATTACAATTTTAAATTACAATTTTCAGTCTAGGATCGTTTCTTTTGTAGTTTTGGGGGAAAAATGGTTTGTTTTATTTGTAGATATTTGTGTATGTTTTAATCAGGCACCACATGCTAGCTTTAAGTTTTTTGAAGGTTTCAACTGAAATCTAGTATTACATAGCTTAGTAATACGCTAATTTTTTTTCTGGATTTGCATTTTTTTTCAAAATGTTTAAGACACATTCGACCTATCATCCAAAACGTTTGTCAATTGAGAAGTTAAGTTGAGTTTTTTTTAACTGAGCAAAGCAACATATAATCGTTGTTTCAATTTAATAGCTTTTTCTTTTCTGCACTGCTTTTTCTGTCTTTTGTGAACCGAACTAAAAAGTGGTGGTATAAAAAAGAACAAAATAGAAAAAAAACCTATTTTGGGTGTTCAATAGAGGATTCATATTACTTATTCAGGAAAATCATGTCGCAATTCTCTGACAACAGACCACAATTTACTGACATTTTTGGAAAAACGATTCTCTACAATTCAGGATTTTTCTAGAAATCACCAACTTTTATCGTTTAAATTCCGTTTTATGTATAAAAGTTGTTGAACTTATGTATAATTAAATCATAAATTTTAAATAATTGATGTTTTTTCCCTAAAACAAAAGCAACGTTTAATCGCACCCGAACCATGGTGTCCCATTTACGTCAACAACCTCCATCCACAATCAACGCTTTTCCGGCTGTTTTCGGTTCCGTTTTCCATCTCGTAACCCCCCTGAACACCCAGCCCGCGCGTGTTAATACGTATCTATTTATAGAATATCCCGGGTGTGTACATCGATATAAACATACACAATCACACTAGGGTGATCAAGGAACGTCTGAGTGGCACAAAAAGTGGATTCGGTGATGACCACCCTAACGAATGTGTGGCTCTATGCCACCCCGAGGAGGACCACAAAGTCGAAACCTTTACACGTCCATTTTACGCTCCATTGAGCATATGGGAGTGTGTGTTGTGTGTGGATGGGGTTGCACAGTAAAAAAATAACTCGCGTGATAAGGGGATTGAACCCGGGAGCGTGGATTAGCAAGTACGCGCGAGCGGTTTCGGCCGTCTACAAAAATATGATATGAAGTGGCTTTTGTGGTGATTTTTTTTAGCGTGTATTAATTTTTCATAAAATATGAACACGCGTAAAGCGCCAGAGAGCCAATATCGTTTCTTATTGGATGAAAGCAAATCATCACTTGGGGCTTTCGGTTAGAATTTGGTGAATTATTGAGCACCCTCGAGAGAGACTTGTTTCAGCTTAAATTTGAGAACATTTTTCACAATTTAACTGGTTTCGCTGTAGTCATAGGTGGTAAAGTAAATAAAAACTTTTCACCTGCTGTTTTGCCCCATCTGTGGCCATAAAAACTTGTCAACATTAAAGTCCTGTTGAGAAAAAAAACTGCATGATGGAGAGTCTCCCAGATTTCCAGGAAAGTTCCACATTCAAGGGTGGGTTGAAGAGAGGAAACAAAAAAAAAGTACGCTTTCACCCAAGTGAGTGCTTTACTTCCCCACCCATCAAGCCTTAAAGTAAGTACTTGAACTTTTTTATGGCCATTTTACCCCTTTCGTCCCCCATCCTTCCTTGCAACTTTGTTCGCTAGAAGGCACAGTGGGAAAATTTTGATTTTTTAACTTTCATTTTCTAAACTTTTAAGAAATATAAATTTAAGTAAATTTTAAAATTGTTTAAAATAATTCTAAAAAATTAAAATTTACAAGCATAAAAATAGGGGCGTCCCACCTCATCAGAAACAGCTGCTGGTTGCAACTTAAATGTTTGCCGTGGTTAAAAGCTTGCTGAAGTCGCGGTGGTAATGATAGTGCAAAGACTGCCAACCAAAATGTTATGCTTTCCAAGTTTGCTCGCTGCACTGCGGCTGCTGACCTGAACATAATTGTGTGCCAAATGGCGGGAAATGGCAACAAAAAAAAAGCTGCACTCTCTTATCTTATGCTAATTAAATGTGTTTTCTGTGCTAATGAATGGTGAGTTCTTGGAAGGAACGAAAAAACTGTGTTGTGGGTGCTCTGTTTCCCAGGAGAACATAAAATGCAACGTGATAATACAAAGACCATTATCTTCATTAATCTGTCTTTGCTTGTTTTTAATCCCATCTAGTAGAAGGGTATTCCCCGGAAAAAAACAAGCTGAAAAATATGGTATCCTTCCAAGAAGATTTCGCCAAATTTAATTTTAAAAAAAAAAAAAATCCTTCTTAAAACGACTCATCCCTCCTCCTTCAACTCGGTTTCAAATTTCAACCATTTGCGAAGAATTTCCACCAAGAGCTAACCTCTAATCATGTGGTTGCGTTGGCTTGGTTCCAGCGTGTGGGGGAAAGAGCGGGGGTCGTGTTGAAGTTGGGGTTAAGTTTCACTTTGTTTTCCTGCTTCCCTCAAGACCAGAGACCACCTCTCACCTTTTCCAGGCCAATTGGCCCCGGATGTCTAAGAAGTAGCAGCAGAGAAGAGTGGGAAAGTGATGGACGAGCTTTCAGGAAATTATACTTGCAGAGTTGTGAAAAATTTATATTTCTTTAGAAAAAACGTAGATCGAAAATTTAAATTGAAATATGTAGAAATTTTCGATGACAATTTTTTTTCAAACATCTTATTTTTTTGGTAAATTGGCCACCTCTGGTCATAGGGGGTTAAGAAACTTCGAGTGGCATGTGACTTTGGGCCTCGGAAACACCATCCTAGAAATATGATCTAGCTTGTGTGGGCTGGCTGGTACGGTCTCTTATCTTAATGATAGCAATCATTCATCAATCAATCATGGCGTGTGGCAGGGAGAGTGGGAGTAATTATGCGTGCTTTGTCATAGAGAAATAAAAGCAATAAAGCTTAAATCTGGAGTTTTTTTTTTAAATGGTTCAATAAACCAAATTTTTAGTTTTTGCTTTCTGGGTGTTTTTGAAACCGCCTTGAGTCAGGGGTATTGAAAAACACTCAAAAAGCAAAATCAAAAAATTTGGTTTATTGGACCGTTTCAAATAAAAATCTCCAGAAATTTCGGCCACTCTCCAAATCTTGGAATTTCCAATTAATAATTTCTTTTTCTACGGATATATAATTTGCTAAAGATGCTAATGTAGGGATTATCTATAAAAATGTTATATTTGTTTTTGGAACCAATATTGCAAATTATAGAAATATGAGTATTTTCAAAACATAAGTTCTTAAACTCAAACTCAAAAGTAGAGAAAATCCAACCAAATTCACGTTATTTGATAAACATATGGTAAATTATGAACATCTAAGTCTTTAAAAAATGCGATTAAAACATAATGATTTATTTAAAAGCTTCCAGAGTCTGTATTTTCTGCCATTATGGTGAACTACGTCGTGTCAGGGTGGTTCGAAAATAGCTTTTTGGTAGATTTTTGCTAAACCACATTTTTTCAAAAACATGAATTTTCGTCGTTTCAAACGGTTTTAGCTGTCTTTTACGCATATTGGGCTTTCAAGCAAAAAACAAAAAAAAAACGAGGATCTTAAATTCTTGAATATTTGGAAACTATTAAAAAATGCCGTTTTGACGGTGTCTCGACCAAAGAGCCTATGTATATTTTTACTGGATTCTGGATTTACTTGAAATTTTAAATAAAATATAAAAAAGGGCTTGCTGAAAAAACAAAATAACAAAAACGGAAAGAAATCTACTTTATCCACTAAACTTAGGTTAAATAATAAATAAAAGGTATGCCCAATACTTTGTGGGGTACTAAAAAACATTTCTCATTTTTTTAGAAATCATTTCACCCCAACAATTGAATTTGTTTCTAGCTTTGTAAATGTAAAAGTAAAAATTTATATGGACCTTCCAAATCATATTTTATAATGTTAGGTCACAGTATTTATAGCATTTAGCATTTTGATTTTCGAAAAAATAATATTTTTTAGATTCATTCTTTCAGATTGAGCATTCTTCTGCTATTTTTTTATTTTTGGAAAAAAAAATAGATTGAAGTCTGTCCACAGTAGGAGCTGAATTGTAGAGGGGGACAGCAAACTTTTCATCTTAAGAAATGAAAAATCTTACCTTTTTTGTGGTTAAAAAAAATGATTCATCTTGAGGAATGAAAAAATGGTTTTCTGTTCTTTTCATTTTTGGGTCACAGTTTTATAGGAAAAGATTTAGCTGTTTTTTTACTTTTATTCACAAAATAATTTTAATATATTAAAATATTATTTTTTTCAATTTTAAAACATTAAAATCATTAGAAAAGGTAAGATTGTATTGAATACTAACACAAAAAATAAAATTAAAATCTTCAAAATACAAGTTACAAGCAAGCGAATTTTCTTCACTCACAAAAGAGAGAGGAGACGAAACACGCAAAAGAAAATTGCTCCCGAACATCCCAAAGTAAATTAATCAGTTGAAGATTTGTTTGTGAATTTTGTTGTTAGCACCACTTAAAACTACAGTTAAACCTCGCATATGCAACTCATATGGGGGTTTCTTATGCGAAGCACGCATATGCGAGGTACAGAGCTTATGGGATTTTGGCTATATGGGAGACATGGCCTATATTGTTATAAAAAATCATCTTAACTATGCAAATTTATAGTGTTTTGGAATCGTTATGAAGTCAGCTATACAGCTACACCAAATTTACAACGTTTACGATGTTCTAGGTCATCCGAAACTTCCTCAAGTTAAGGCCTATGTGCCTATGTGACTGTGGTTTTTGACCTCAGATCATATCCATGTAGCCTCAGGGAGGTTCAGGGACTAGTCTACCGATATGTGGTGATGTTCTAGGTCTTCTGTAGAGTCCCGGGAGTAACGGCCGATGGGTCTACTGCCCTAACAAGACAGATGTCGGAGGTTTTTGACCTCAGATCATATCCAGGTAGCCTCAGGGAGGTTCAGGGACTAGTCTACCGATGTGTGGTGATGTTCTGCGTCTTCTGTAGAGTCCCGCGAGTTACACAGCTAAAAAAGTAGTAATCCAGCTGCGTGTAAAAGACCTGGGTGTAAAATAAATATTGCATTATTTTATGCAATGTTATGTGATTTTACACCTTGAAATATGTAGCCCATCAGTATGGGAAACCTACTTGACCAAAATGTCAAGCTCATATATGCTTTTATCCTTACAGATTTTCATTGGTCTGATGGCCGAGTGGGCTAAGGCGCCAGTCCTTACTGTTGGTGCTGGGTTTGAATCCCGTCGGTTGCAACTTTTTTTTGAGTTAGCAAAAATTTTACATGCAGTGTGTAATATTAAGTGTTTATTTTGACGAAGGTGATGTGCATGCTTTTGCATGCGATTATATGTACCATCGGATTTTTTGCTGTGTACGACCGATGGGTCTACCGCCGTAACAAGATAGAGGTCGATGGTTTTTGAGCTCAGATCATATCCGGATAGCCTCAGGGAGGTCCGGGGACTAGTCTATCGATGTGGTGATGTTCTGCGTATTCTGTAGAGTCCCGGGAGTTACGGCCGATGGGTCTACCGCCGTAACAAGATAGAGGTTGGAGGTTCTAAGTCATCTGTAGAGTTCTGGAAGTTACGGCCGGAAAATCTACCGTCGTTAAAAGGCAGAGGTCGGTAGTTTTTGACTAGTTCAGGGACTAGTCTTCCAGAATGTGGTGATGATCGGGGTCTTCTGAAGAATTCCAGGAGTTACGGTCCATTAGTTTACTGCCGTAACAAGACAAAGGTCGTAAGTTTTATAACAGGCTCATCCGGATACCTTCAGCGAATTTTGGAGACTCTGGAGTTACGGCCTTAGTGTCCGTAACCCCAGGAACTCTACAGATGACCTTGAACATCTTGAGATATACGTTTACTAGTCTCCGAACCTCTTTGAAGCTATCCGAATAGAATCTGAGGTCAAAAACCTCCGACCTCTATCTTGTTACGGCGGTAGACCCATCGGTTGTAACTCCCGGGACTCTACAGAAGACCCAGAACATCACCACATATCGGTAGACTAGTCCCTGAACCTCCCTGAGGCTATCCGGATATGATCTGAGGTCAAAAACCACCGACCTCTATCTTGTTACGGCGGTAGACCCATCGGTCGTAACTCCCGGGACTCTACAGAAGACCCAGAACATCACCACACATCGGTAGACTAGTCCCTGAACCTCCCTGAGGCTATCTGGATATGATCTGAGGTCAAAAACCACTGACCTCTATCTTGTTACGGCGGTAGACCCATCGGTCGTAACTCCCGGGACTCTACAGAAGACCCAGAACATCACCACACATCGGTAGACTAGTCCCTGAACCTCCCTGAGGCTATCTGGATATGATCTGAGGTCAAAAACCACTGACCTCTATCTTGTTACGGCGGTAGACCCATCGGTCGTAACTCCCGGGACTCTACAGAAGACCCAGAACATCACCACATATCGGTAGACTAGTCCCTGAACCTCCCTGAGGCTACATGGATATGATCTGAGGTCAAAAACCACAGTCACAATCGCTACCTCATACTTGTACGGCGGTGAACACATAGGCCTTAACTTGAGGAAGTTTCGGATGACCTAGAACATCGTAAACGTTGTAAATTTGGTGTAGCTGTATAGCTGACTTCATAACGATTCCAAAACACTATAAATTTGCATAGTTAAGATGATTTTTTATAACAATATAGGCCATGTCTCCCATATAGCCAAATTCCCATAAGCCCTGTACCTCGCATATGCAACTCTTGCGACAAAACCGAATCAGGTGGAATGACTCGTATATGCAAAGTTGCATATGCGAGGCGCTCTTATGCGAGGTTTGACTGTATTTATTTAAGAGGCAGTTTTTTGTAAATATTGCTCGGTTTGTTTTAGAGGTCGTATCGAGGTGCTCCGATTTGGATGAAACTTTCAGCGTTTGTTTGTCTATACATAAGATGAACTCATGCCAAATATGAGCCTTCTACGACAAAGGGAAGTGGGGTAAAACGGGCATTGAAGTTTGAGGCCCAAAAAACATGAAAAATCCTAAAATTGCTCCTATTTGCGTAAAACTTCATCATTTCCAACTCTCTTAGATGCATTCGAAAGGTCTTTTGAAGTACTTCAAAATGAGCCATTGACATCCAGGATTGGTTTAACTTTTTCTCATAGCTTTTGCAAATTACTGTTAAAAATGGATTTTTTTAAAACCTTAATATCTTTTTGCAACAGCCTCCAACACCCATACTCTTCTCATAGTTTTTCGATTTTTCTATAACAAACATTTTACAACGTCAGTTTTTGCCCTGTAGGCTTCCATAGCGGCACTGTTTGGTCTCAATTTTGTCATATTCGGAATGCTTGGAAAATTTCACGTTATGTAGAAGTATTGGAGTTGTAAATTTGATTTGAAAAAGTACCATTTAGAATCAATTAAAATATTTTTTAACAATTTGTTGGATTAGGGGTAAAACAGGTTTTCGCCTACTTGATACAGCATTTGACGTATTGATCACAGGGTAAATAAGATCTATTTCTTTTTTCAAAAAATGTTTTATTTAATTATTTTTTAAATCAAATTTTTAACTCCAATACTTCTACATAACGTGAAATTTTCCGAGGATTCCGAATATTAGAAAAATGAGACAAAAAAGTGCCGCTATGGAAGCCTACAGGGCAAAAACTAACGTTGTAAAATGTTTGTTATAGAAAAATCGAAAAACTATGAGAACAACTGCGATTGAAAAAAGTTATTACCGTAGGCTTATAGTCCATGAAATTCCCTAACTTTTGAATTATAAGAGTATGGGTGTTGGAGGCTGTTGCAAAAAGATATTAAGGTTTAAAAAAAACAATTTTTAACAGTAATTTGCAAAAGCTATGAGAAAAAGTTAAACCAATCCTTGATGTCTATGGCTCATTTTGAAGTACTTCAAAAGACCTTTCGAATGCATCTAAGAGAGTTGAAAATGATGAAGTTTTAGAATTTTTCATGTTTTCTGGGCCTCAAAATTCAATGCCTGTTTTACCCCACTTCCCTTTGTCGTAGAGGGCTCATATTTGGCATGAGTTCATCTTTGGAGACAAACAAACGCTGAAAGTTTCATCCAAATCGGAGCACCTCGATACGACCTGTTACATATTGATGAAAAACTCGCTCTTAATTTTTTTACACGCATTGCCCATCTATAAAAAGTGACAGGTCATTTTTTGACGTGCGTCGTTACACTTGCTAGTGTAGAAGTGAAATAGATGTTCCGCTGTCGATTTTTTTAGATTCGTTTTACGGATTTTTCGTGCGCTAGAGAAAAGAGCCATGTTTTGTTCTGATTTTTTCATCCGATTTTTTCTCATCATGTCATGTCAAAAGATTTTCTTCTGATGATGATTTTGCTATCGCTGCGAGTATCTTCAATACTTCAAATTTACTCAATAAATAAATCAAGTATTCATTCTCGTGATCACCAATTTGCACATAGATAAAGTATGCAAAAAATTAACATAAAAAGACTCCAAAATGGGCAATCTGTTGACGAAATAGATAGAAATTACCATATTTTCGTTGGGATCAAATAACCGAGTAAATGTTTGCCAAGGAACTACAATAACTTTCAGCACCAAATTGAAAAAGGGGACTATTAAGAGGATCACCCATAATGGATTCATGTGTTGGCGTCGAGCAAATAAAACCCTTTATAATCACTTCCTCCCGGTGAGGGGACACTCCCTATGTCACCGTATGGTGACTGTTTTTTTTATGACGTTGTTGGTGTGCTTCTTATGGGCAGTCACGTCCACGTTATTTTCCCACTTCTTTTCTCTGCTCTCAGTGTTGAATTTTCCGATTTCTACTTAAAGCTTTCCGTGCTTCTTCGGTGCGCGCGGTCGAGCGTTAAATTTTCCATCGTGTTACACACACTCTTAACGTGAGTTCAAGCAGACTAGGGGATACGTGACCTAGACCTTCGGAGCACTCGAGAGAGTGTCTTCCGGTACGAGGTTCGTGATGGGTCACCCGAGCTAGGTGGAGTGGGAGTTAATCCCACTAATATCTAAACAATGACGTGGTCTGTCCCAGGTGGGAGGTTGTTGACACCTTGGCAGGTACCGGAAGAAGAGTGATGGTGTATTGGTGTAGCTCTAGTTGGGAAGAGAGAAGAAGACGACGTCGATACCGGTAATTAATCATGCTTCCGGTTGTGCCAATAAAGTGGAAGACGTTCTGAGCTGGTCCAGGTAATTCCCAATCAAACGTTTTGCTAAGCTACTTGATTACTTTGTTGCAGGGTTGCTTCATTAGATGGTTGATTGAGCGTTGATTGGAAGCTGGTACGTGTGGCCAATTCTGACGAATTGCCAATAGCAAAGCATTTCAATTAAGTTAGATTAATAGTGAGTAAATTGTGTTTTGATTGCTTTCTTAACTGAGAAAATCACGTATTAATTGCTATCATTGATTATGTAGCTGTTTTTTTTTCAATTTTTCAACAGTGTTTTCAAAAGATTTGATTGAAACCCCAAACTTTCTTTCTTTCTTCAAAGTCGATATTCAGTCACCAAAAATGCTCATCGCTCAAAAACATTTCCCAGGATTAATGGCGATGAGGTTGTTGAATTGTTGAAGTAACTTTCTCCGAAACGTCATGACCAACTCACGACTTCACCACCCACCGAATTAAATTCCTTTGTTTCCCTCCCAATTAAAGGTTAAGCTTCCCACAAAATACTCACCTTCATCACCATCTTCTTCCAGCTGTCTCTCCGGTTTCCACTCTTCACCGTCCTCCTCATCACCTTCCCCCACTCCCTTAACCTGCTCGGAGGAGCTTTTCACTTTCACTTTCGCCGCACTTTTCTTTGCGGCCACCACCGCCAGGAATGTCCGCCTCTTGCCACTCTTGACCGCCTTCTGGTCACCGTTTCTGGAGACCACCGATTCGGCGTCGTCTGCTGCAGCTTCGCCGTCACCATTGTTGACATTTTTCCGTTTAAATAGTTTCAACCAGCTGCAAAAGCTCATACTGATGCACCAACAGAGGTCGCTGGACGGGTGCTGGAATGCGCCCAACAGTATGCAACCTCTTTTCGGGGGGAGAAGACGCCAGGTGACGCTGCGGAGATATCGAACGACACGGTGGCGTGGATTTTGCTGGTAAAGGGTGATAGTTTTACCACTTTCCTCGGGCAGACGAGAGTATCGATTTTCCGGTTTTGGGGAGGCTTTCACTGAATCGTCAACTGTGGTGACGTCGACGGAGTGGATTCTGGTGGCATTAGAGTCCAATGTTTGGGATGTTTTGAGGACATTTCGCAGTGAACGTTGCCAGTTGAATTGATGTTTGCTTTGTCACCATTGTTAAAAAGGTTCATTGTGTAGATTTTGAGTTCACTTTATTCACTGTTTGGATTGTCAGATTTCATGAAAAATTAAAATAGGTTTTGGGTCGAAACTCCATCAATTTTAGGAAAGTTTTACCCAATGAAACTATCTTTCTCTTCAATCTTGTCTTCAACTTCCCCAAACATACTATTTCCCCCCTCCGAGATCCAATGATTTATTCAAATGTGTGAATTCGTGTCACTGTTATCAGCTAACCCCGATAACGTCAGCATTTCCTGATTGTGTTTTCCTTCACCACCGAAGGCGTCGAAATAGAGCGAAGTTTCGTCCCGTTGTTTAGCAATGCTGGCTGTCCATTTCACCCCCACTTCCGGAAACCCAGCAGTGCACACGCTTTTTATAGCCAGACGTGACAAATTTATTGCTGATGGAGAAAAAGTTTTTCTTCTTTGTCCCGTTTTATCACCAACCATTCGTCATGCATATTGTGAGATCTTGAAATAGGAGGAGGAAAAATAGTTTTTCCTACCACCCCGGCGGACGTGTTTTATCTGATTGGTTTGCATCTGGCATTCCGTCACAGCGCACCGGAAACCGGAAACTTGACGGTGGAGAGCCGCACTTTGGAACGTGCCGCGAACCCGTTTGCTTGGCAAGTGATCAAATTAAGTTTTAACAATTGAAATTTAGAGTTCCACAAATGGAGCAATTTTTGAAAAAGGTTGGTTTTTGCATAACACATCCATGTCTACCACTACAACACCGAATTTAATTATTAGTGAAACTAACTAAAAATCGATTACCATTTCTTAGAGGCATTCCTGGGTATACAAGCAGTTTAATTCTTTAAAAAAAATACAAAATGTAATGATTTGTTACGTTTTTCAGTAAAAATGTCTTTAAGTTCTTTTAACCAAAATTTGAATCACAATGATCGTTCTTGAACATTTTATAGTTTTTTCACCTCCTTTAAAATTATTTTAGATCCTAGAAGATTTTCCTCAATAAAATAGCAAATACAAATAGCAAAATTTTCGAAAGAAATAAGATTTTCATAATTTGCAACTTGGGTATAAAACGGAGCGAAATTGTGTATGCTTTTAAACTTTATTAGAGTTTTTTTATTCTATAATTTTAACAAAATACCGTTTTTATTCAAAAATACTCAAATTTTCAAAATTTGTAGTATGGGTATCAAATGAAGCAAATTATGTAAGCATTTTCACTTTATAAAAGTTTTTTTTGTAGTTCAAAATTAAAATCTTCACAAAATACCTTTCTTTCTAAAATTTAAAAAAAAATCTAAATTTGCAATATGGGTATCAAACGAAGCGAAGTTTGTTATGCATTTCAACATTATTAGAGTTTATTCTGAAAATACTAAAATATTCACAATATACCGTATTTTTCGCAAGTACTTAAAATTTCATAATTTGCAATATGAGTATCAAACGAAACGAAATTTGGTATGCATTTTCATTTTTTTTAAACTAAAATTAAAAAAATACCGTATTTTTCCGAAATTACTTGAATTGCAAACTTTAAAGATATTAAACGAAGCAAAATTTGATATGAAGCATACACGATTTCAGTGTATGCATGGAGCATGCAAAATTTCGCTTCGTTTGATACTAAATTATGAAAATTTCAGTACTTTTGAAAAAATAGCTATTTTGTAAAAATATTAGTATTTTCCAAAAAAATTCTCCAATAATGTGAAAAAGCATACAATATTTCGTTTCTTTTGATAACAATATTGAACATTTTGATTTATTAATTTTTTTGAAAAAAAATATGGTTTTTGTGAAAATTGTAGTATTTTCCAAATAAATACTCTAATAATGTGAAAAATCATACAACATTTCGCTTTGTTTGATACCCATGTTGAAAATTTTAAACATTTTCGAAAAATACGGTATTTTGTGAAAATTTTAGTATTTCCCAAATAATTACTCTAATGATGTGAAAAAAGCATACAACATTTCGCTTCGTTGAAAACCCATGTTGTAAATTATGAAAATTTGAGTACTTTCGAAAAAATACGGTATTTTGTGAACAATTTTGAGTACCGTAATCATGGTGACTTTTTATCAGGGGATGAGATTGTATTTTTGTATGACCCAATGTCACGCCTGACGACGGTATTTATAGTTTTAAACTTACTACATTTTCAAAAAAGATATTCTTAGTGAAAGAATTGCAATTTAACATAATATAGTTGAATAAAGTCAACTTTAGAAAGATCGATAGATCATCGTTATCGTCGGGACGATAACGAAACTAAATTGAAAATGTAACGCCCATTTTTTAAAGTTTTGAAGCAACAATATATAAAAAATTTTTTGTTTGTACCGAAAATTAGCCAAATATCAATGAATTTATGAAAATATTTGTTTCCTCGAATGTTTTATGTCTATTTCTCATCTTACAAAATTCAAAATTCGCAAAAGTCCTAAAGGTTACAATACAAAAATAAACGTTGGACAATGTATTTCAAATAGTTAACAATCATTTGTACTTGTTTGTTTACTTTCCAGCAATAACTATTTTTTTGGGGAATTTTTGAAAGGGGGAGGAGGACAAAAACATGAAATTAAATTAGCAATGGCCTAAAGTTCTTTTTAATAGCAAATTTGATTTAGCTACAAAAACCAATTACCGCTATTTCGATATATTTCAAAATTCGAATCGCTGGAACCCGACTCTGCACCATCATGCAGTATGGCTCGAAACATGTATTTTTTAGTTAATAAATAATATAAAAAATATGGAAAATAGGTACCATCCATAAACCACGTGGACACTTCAAGGGGGGGGGGGGGGGGTTGGCGATTGTCCACGATCCATACAAAAAAGTTTTTTTGTATGGACAATTGTCCACGAGGGGGGGGGGGGGTTTAGATTCCCAAAAAAGTGTCCACGTGGTTTATGGATGGTCCTTTAAAAAAATGCATATTTTTGGAATCTAACCTTTGTGAAAAGAGTGAATAATAGAAATGGTAATTTTTTTATAGTTTTACTGTTTTTATCTGAATTTTGAAAAGTCCTAATTACAAATTTGCCGAAATGAGTTGACATAGTTTCATCCAAATAAAAAAATACAAAGGAAAATCGATGAGCGAAAACTTGTTACTGACCCTTAAATAAAAAAAAAAAATAACATTGAACACAGATCGTAACCAAAAATGAATTATGAAATGTATTACAAATCCACAAAATAAAACAGCCATTTATTTTTGATTTTTGATTTTGACTTCTGAGAAGTCTTTTAAAAAAAATCAATTTTTTTTGGTATCGAAATATGATAAAATATTGCAAGGGACCATCCATAAACCACGTGGACACTTTTTTGGGATTCTCAACCCCCCCCCCCCCTCGTGGACAATTTTGCATACAAAAAAACTTTTTTGTATGGATCGTGGCAATCGCCATACCCCCCCCTTCTGAAGAGTCCACGTGGTTTATGGATGGTCTCAAATTAATAAAAAAAAGGTTTGTGGTGGAGAGAACAATTTAAAAGTGAAGCAATTTTTTTTTCGAATTAAATCTTCTAGAAATTTACAAATTTCGTATTTGTACTTGACCAAAAGAACAGGTTTCTATAACGACCAATCATATTCTTCTCGGAATTGCTTCAAGTGAAAATGTTTTCAAACATAACGATTACACGATTCCCAAGAACATACCAAGCAAAAACAAAAGCAAAGCTCGTTCGAAAGGACTTGGCAAGTAAAAACAACACCTCCTTCCTCAGTTCTTCCTGCTCACAGTCAACACCAAGCAGCAGTCACAAACAAAAACAAACGCGTTCGCTCTTCTCGAATTTCACTTCTTCTTTGCAGTGCACTCTGCATCCTCTCTCTCTTTGGCACAAGCTCGCCAAAGTTCACTTCCAAGGATTCTCAAGGATGCACAACGCCATGGCACGAGGTAGTAGTGGCCTTGTTGACCAAGTGCTGCGATATAATTGATGCCCCACTGATTCGAAATTCAATTAAGGAGGATGAAGTTTGCGTTGGATCGTCGCCGCCGCCGGCATCACAATGTTTTCTCTCTTTTTCTGTGGGCAGCTGTTTTTCCGGAAGATTTTCTCACTCACGTGGAAAACTCGTACAATCCTTCGAGCAGAATCCGATTCTTGTTGCAAAAAAAAGGGGGGAAAACCTGGAGAACGCCCCGAGGCAGACGAATCGATCCACACAGAAAAAAGGATGGCACGAAAAAAAAAACCACGCGAGAAAACCGATTTTTTCGACTTTTCCGGGGTTGCGACAACCGGAACGACCCCGTTGGGATAGGTCCGAACTCGGGTCGCGACGAGCGAGCACTGAGCGGTGGAATGCTGCGTCACGTCGTGTTTTATACCAAATACCACCAAGAAGAACAAGATTGCCGGCCCGCTCGGGAGCTTTTACTTTGAACGTGTGTGTGAGTGTGTGTGGGGAAAAGCCGAAAGCTCTCGGCTCGGCCGCCATCCCGGAAGTGTGTGGCTCTGTTTCGGGAAGGGAATGCCGGAGCAAAACAAAAACAAAGAATCGTTTTTATCAATGAAAAGCTCCGCGCTTCGGGTGGTTTTCGGCTGGCAAGCGGTTGCATAACCGTTCGGGTAATGATGTTGGATGTTCTTTGGATGGGAAGAGCATAGACGAAAGGGAATTTTACACGCACACTAGTATATGTGTGAAAGAAAATGTTGATGTTGTCGGTTGCATAACGGGTTAGTGGAATGTGCTTGGCAAATAGTGGGGTATTATCGAAAAAAAATGGACAATTCGAGAACAAACTATGATTTTTTTGCAGATAATCATGTTTTCAGGAATCCAAAAAGAAAAATGGATTTTTTAGAAGATGCATTTTTCTTATGCATTGTAAAAAAAACTTTTTTCTTGAGAATTTTGTAAAAAAAATGTACAACGTTTCCTAATAACTTCTTTTCTATCATATTGATAGAATTTGATGATCCCTATCTAAAAAACCATTCATTAAAATATTAGCAAAAGCTCGCTCGATAAAATTGGACAAAACTTTACGGACCAAAATTAGGATTGTCATTTAAATAACTGAATGCGTTCAGTAAACTTTACGTTTGCTGAAATTTGGCAATGAAACAAAATCATTGCTGATAAATCAGTAAACCCTAAATCTATCAAACTGTAAAGTTATTCAGTGAAACTTTATTACTGAAATAAATTGCTGTGTAGGTACAAAAACATTTATCCAACTCAAAACCCTTCATCCATATGTGCAATTTTTAAAAGGAAATCAAAATAACATATTGCAATAAATATTGGAAGTAAATTTTAAAAACATTTAAGTATCTCTTGTACTAGTATTTCTTGAGATGTCAATTTAAAGTAAAATAATACATAAACTTTGAACAGCTTTCAAATTAACATGAAGAGATATTGCCTTAACCATTGAAAACATCATTGGCCCAATGGAATATTACTGTAAAAATCACGCTTAGAAAATGCAATATTTTACTTTTCCAAAATTAACAAATTTCAAGATAAATTTAAAAATACTAAATCAAAAAGTAGGTATCACCAAATGCGCAAAGTATTACCAACAGCGATTCCAGCAGAACCCTGATCAAAAGACGAACTCAAAATACCATGCTTCTCCACCGAAATGAGTTCTCAGTACATTTAGCTGGAGAAGCATGGTGCTCTACTGCCGCAATATTTTTTCGAAAATTTATTATTTTCCCGTATTCAGGAGGTAATTTTTAACAACATGTGTTCTACGAAAAACTTTACTTCTGTTGTTTTTGGTTTATCTTGTTTAATTTTTAGTATTTTTATTTGCTTTTATCATGTTTATTTTATATTTATTTTTGATATAACTAGGTTTATAGTACCACTTCCTATTATTATCTTTTGCTTTTTTTTTTATTTTTTTTTATGTTTTTACAGCCACTTTTTCATTTATTGCTTGTTTTTCACATTTTCTGCTATAGTCATTAAAAAAAAATAAAAATATTGCTTTAAATTAAAATTTTCATTGAAAAAAGTTTAACGTGTACAACGTTTATTCTTGTATTTTTTATTCACGATAATCTACATTTCTTGGCAGTAGCATAACTGTATAATATTGCATAAAGCATTTTATGATCCATTTTGCTTGAAAACTTTGAATATTGGACAAGATTTTTTTTTGTTTTTTTTGTGAACTATTTGGGCCGTTGCAAATATTTTTTAAAGTTTATGTCGCCCCCCCCTTCAAAATTGGTCTGAGAAATCAGGGGGCAAAAAAAATATTTTTCCATAAAACTTCAAAATTTCCATGAACATAGAAGTCTAATTAACAAAAAACAATCTAAAATGCATTTTTCTGCATTGATAATCTTATTTAGCATGATTGGGCTTGTTTAAAAATGTATTGAATTTTTATGAAATTTCAATGTTCAGCACCGCAAAAATATATATTTTTCGCAAAAAATAAAATTTTCGTCAATACTCAGATATTTTGGAAACTAATGATGGCAAAACAACTGGACAGATGTATAATGCATTTTAAAACACTTTTTTTCATTAAAATGTTGAAACCATGGCTCGTAATTTCTATTTTTATACTTTTTTTTTGCCCCTATTTTGAATATAGTTTGTTTTTAGGAAAGTTAATATTTTTTATGATTTTTTTATTTTCACATACCTGTTGCCGATCCTGTCGGCTGCTGCCTTGTTGAAGATTTGACTTGCGCAACCGGCGTTTTGATCGGAGACGTTGAAGCATTCTTCACAGTCTTTCCAACACTTGGCACCTGTAAACTGCTACTTCCTTCCATTTTTGAAAGAGTTAAGTTTTCTGTAAAAAAAATAAGAAACAAAAATTTCTAATTAATTACAACTCTTGACTGGTTTCTCCTATACGCTCCCACTCCTCTCAAAAAGAGTATTGTCCGTTTCTCTCAATTTCCCACGATCGATTCTCTCTGTTTTGTCGCATCTTCACTCTAAAACTTGTATTGCGCGTTTTGTCTCAAAAGCGCGCAACTTTTGTAGCGAAACCCCCAGAGCTGTCAAGTGGCCACTCACTAAATGGGTCGCTCACGATTGCAAAATATTTTCCCCACATTTATTTTTTTGTATTGCCCTTTTTTGTGTTTCATCAAAACAGACACGCCGGACGGCGGCGTGCTGCCCGGTTTCAATCGTTGCGTGTCCGTCGCCGACTTAAGTCGGGTATTGTTGGTGTGGAGTCTGATAAGGCGGAACTTGTTTGGATTGTGCCGGTTTTGTCGCGCAGATTAGCCGGAGGTTTGTAGGAAAAAGTGGTGACCTAGATATCGAGTGTTACATTGATCTCTAGCAAGTGGTTTCCAAAAATAGTAACGATGATGTGGTTTGTCAACAGTCGCAAAAAACAACGACAGCAAAAAAGAGTTGCAGAAAATTGCCCTTAAAACCGGTTTTTGTTTCACCAAAGATGAACTTGAACTCACGAATGACCTTCAAATTATTCCATAAGATTACGAATGTTTCTAGTTCTGCCAACGTGAAAAGTTTTTGAGATGGCTTTCCGTCACAATGGATGATTTCAAGAAAAATTGCAATAATTCGTTGTGTAATGTACCTTGGAAAATACAAGTGAAAAAACGCAATAAAAATCGGTGGTACTTCACGATTGGCTTGATTTATGCTAAATAATTCACACAAAAATGAGCCAACTTGTTGAGTCGAGAAATCCCCGCGAAAAAGAAAGAAAAAATCTTCTAAGTGTGGAAGCAAACATCATTCTCGAACGTCACCTCAATAGCGCGCCAGAGAGAGACTCGAGTTCTAGAACGACGGAAAGACCTTGAAAAGCCGCTCTTCTAAAGCTGTAAAAAGGGACGGGACGGGTGGGCGGAGAGCTTTGAATAGGGGAGGGCGGGGCTCGGTTATTACATGATGATTGACTGGAACAAACAAACGACAGCGCGCAGGCTGAAGTGGGTGTGGGAGTGTGAGTGAGTGTTTGTGCAACGAAATGGGGCGATAGACTGGCAGCACTGGCTGATATGAGTCATTCTGCTGTTGACTGGGGCGTTCAGGAGTATGTGTTTTGTTAGGACGACAGTCAGTGGACGGACATATCAACTGTAGACGATGTGATATGAATGTAATAGGATTAGTAGCACGCGGCGGTGCACTTAAGGTGTCATACAAGAATGACAGATTGACAAATAAAGATATTGGCTAAGCAGAACAAGATGATCTGCTTTTGAATTTTTGAAATATTAAAAAACTGAACAATTCGTTTTGTGAACTGTTATCTTCATTTTTTTATTAATTGTGAAAAATATTGTGAGCTGAATGAATTCAGTCCAAACTTGATTATCCGAAGCTTCAATCATCCGAAGTTTTGATTATTCTACTTTTTTTTTTTTTATAACTACGCATAATGAAATCACAAAAAAAATATGTTTTTATGTTCATATTTTAAACATCCAATTTGACTTCAAGGGAAGTCAAATTGATTTTTAAGAATAAAAAAACTAACTTAATCAATGTGCTATGTGGTTCGTGCCTACAGTCATGCCTCAGTTTAGAACCGCATATGGGGGATGCAAAACCGAGGCGTGTATAATTGAGGCACAGAGCTTATCGGATTTTGGCTACATTGCACAGTGGGCGAAATGGAACCCAAAATCGGACTTAATTGAACGCTGCTGGTTCCCTGATATGAAAATAGTGTTTCTTATGTAAAAAAATCCGGGAAATCGATTGGTGATGATTTCATCCACCGCACGGCAAAGGGTCCATTTTGCCCCAATTCCCCATTTTTACATTTTTTCTTGAAAATCGGTCTGTATTTAGAGCGGAGGCTTTATGCGGCCATCCAAAATGCACTTAACTTATGTGAAAATGTCCCAGGAAACCAGTAAAAATAACCACTTGCACCGCAAAAACTATCTAGGGTCCATATTACCCCAATTCCGCTATAAAAGCATTTTTGGCCGTTTTCAAATAATAGGTCAGATTTTAAAAATCTGAAAATATTTTTATCGTAAAGATCAGACAATTTCACATAAGAATGACGATTTGCACTTGATTGTTTAACACATTTATGTTGATAAAAATAAAAATTATGTAAAAGGCAGTTTATTCTGCGTTTGGGAAAATAGGCCCAAAACTGATTCTTCAATCTTTTTATTTAGTTTAATTTCTATATCAACATAAATGTGTCAAACAATCAAGTGCAAATCGTCATTCTTGTGTAAAATTGTCTGATCTTTACTATAAAAATATTTTCAAATTTTTAAAATCTGACATATTATTTGAAAACGGCCAAAAATGCTTTTATAGCGGAATTGGGGTTAAATGGACCCTAGATGATTTTTACGGTGCAAGTGGTTATTTTTACTGGTTTCCTGGGACATTTTCACATAAGTTAAGTGCATTTTGGATGGCCGCGTAAAGCCTCCGCTCTAAATACAGACCGAATTGGAGCAAAATGGACCCTTTGCCGTTTCGTGCGGTGGATGAAATCATCACCAATCGATTTCCTGGATTTTTTAACATAAGAAACACTATTTTTCATACCAGGGAACCAGCCGCGTTCAATTAAGTCTAATTTTGGGTTCCATTTCGCCCACTATGCATTGGCTTTAATCCTATCAAAAATCATCATTAAAAATTATAGTGTTTTGGAGTCTAGATGATGTCAGATATCGCAATTATGATGAAATGAAATTTTTCACAAAATTTATTTTGAAAATGCAATGTTCACAAAACTACGTATTTTCGAAAAAAAAATCTGAAAATTTATGTTTTTTACAATATGGGTATCAAATGACCGGAGTTTTGTCATACATTTCGATAGCAATAATATTTTTTTGCGAAATACTCAAAATTTTCAAAAAACTAAATCTTTAAAAAAATCCTAAAATTTGTTTTTTTTTTCAAAATGGGTATAAATGATTGAGAATTCATCAAACAATTCGCTAGATTTTTTTTTGAAAATACTCAAAACTTCTGTTTATGTTATATGGGTAACATATAATCGGATTTTTGTTTGTAAAAACTTAAATATAGCTTTTTTTTTGAAAATACGTAGTTTTGTGAAAATTTAGAGTGTCAATTTGTGTTATTACTTTTGAAATGTATAAAAAAATACCCGATCATTTGATACCCAGTGTTAAAAAACCTGAATTTTTAGTATTATTTCGAAAAAACGTGTTTTTTTGCAAAAATCTCGATCATTGATCCCACGTTGTAAAAATATTAAAAATATTTTTTTTCGAAAATATGTAGTCTTGTGAAAGTTTTGAGTATTTTTCAAAAAATATTATTACCAACGACATTTTTGAAAAAATCCCGATCATTTGATACCCATATTGTAAAAAACAGAAATTTTGAGTTTTTTTTCCAGAAAATACGTAGTTTTGTGAAAATGTGGGGTGGAAATTTAACATTATTGGCAGAGCAAAACTGAGGCGTGCAAAACCGGGGCATGACTGTGACTCATTGCTGAATTACTTTCACAAATAATCCGGAAATAATTGACTCTTGGGCTTTCAAATGAGAACGAATTTGACGAACGATTTGATGCCTCCAATGTTTTTCTACTTTATTTCTGACTTTTTTTTTGTTGAAAAAAGCCAAATTTTAAATTATTGGCTACACTGTAAAATTAATTAGGAAAAGCAAATTCTGAACACGAGTTTTGTCCAAAACGTGTGCGAATTCCGTTGTTGCGTTTAAAGCGGAATTCTTATACGATTTGAATACGAATTCTGTTCTGTTCTGTTCTGTTCTGTTTGCATTGAACTGACTAGGATCTTGTGTCACAGTTAAAAAACACATTTTTAGTAAGAAACAAAAAATCTTTTGTAACTGGTTATTTCTTGTGATAAAGTAAAGGTAAAGTGAAATTTGGCTTTGTTTTGTATAAAACGCATTTTAAAGCTCATAACCTTAGTCAAGGTTGCCAGATCTTCGCTTTTTTTCGTACCTTTAGAATACTGTAATTTTAGTTTTTCATCAAAAAACCACCATGCTATTTAAATTAACAACACATAATTTTTTATTTGTTTTTGTTTTTTAATTGACTAGGATTGACTAAATTTGAAACAAACAAAAATCATTTAACCCTCACCACTACCATGTTAACGCTTATCACTCAACAGTCAACCACTAAACCTTTTCAGCCTCGCGATTTGATTAGCGCACAACATGTTACCTTGAGCTTCGGTGACCGCTTGGTTACTTTTTCGAAACAAACTGCCAAAGCAGAACATTTTTTGAGCGATTGGACTGTGCGCTTGAATTGAGTTTACCTTTAAGATTAAGCATATGATTCCAGAGGGGTTGGAACAAACACATACCTATACCGGCGTAAGGCATAAACGTTATTTTGTCTAGCAGTCTGTGTGTTCACGACGACGCTTAAAAATGATGTCACCCCGCGATATTATTCAACGGGGAGATGATTTGATATGATAACAATAAAAAAAGGGGAGAGTTGGGTTATTGCGGGGCATTATTATCATTTTCTTCTTCTCAAAAATAGGTGTTTTAAACTTGTTGGGTATTATTTAAAATGTTGAAAAGAAGTCATTTTTTTTTGAAAAAAAGGCCCGAAATAGTATTACAGTTATGGTTATGCTAGGTTTCCGTTTTCTCTTCGATGACTTGCACATTTTTTGAAAGAAAAGTGACTCGATTTTCCCCACACCTTTGCGTGCTCAAGTGTTCGTTTTTGGCTGAAGCTCTTACACATTCAAAGGATTCCACTTCCTTTAACCATTCCAAACTAGAACGAGCTTTGCCAAGCTACAGAAACCAGTCTTGGCTTTGCGTTGATTACTGAATTAATATTTATAAAGCGAAATGAATTCAACGATTCGGTGCCATATGAAGTGTAAGTTGTGAGTGTGTGTATGTATAACAAAGCACCCTTCCCTAACCGGCACAAATGCGTTGCAATGTAGTGTAAGTGCACCAGAAGGTGCTTTCTAGTGCTATAAATAGCTTTTACACCCCCACAGCAACATTGCAGTTGATACCCGTTTTCACTATTTACTCAAAGTGCTTGTCTATAGAGTTATGCTTCAGGCGAATTTGCTTGTATGGTTTTGCGGTTGAAAGTATTACCTAACATTTGTTTACTTTCTATGTTGGAAAAAAAATGAAAAAAAACAGTTACTGGACATATTTCTTATCCTGAGTGAATCATTAAAAAACACTTTTTATGATTTACAAATTACATCATAAATCCATCCCATCCCGCATCATAACAACGTACAATCCAGGGGTTTAAAGTTCGCTCAATCGAGCTTGAACAGATATTTTCCGAGAAATGTTACTCATTTATACAACTTGAAACACGGCGCAGCTGGAAAACCACACAAAACAAGTCATTTCCACTGAAACGTAGTGTGATATGCAAATTGTCTCAGACAATTCCACGGAGGAGGTGTGTATTCAATTTCGCAACCGTCTGAAACAGAACAAAGATTTGTCATCGGTACAAAGATCTCGCTCGCTTAAATGCAGGTCAGCAGTGCATTAAACTTCAGTTTGACAGTTGTTAAATCATCATGACATCATCATGAACTTTTGCGGTGTTTTTAAACTGTTTCATTCATTTGAAATTTTATCTTAGACACAATATCAACATTTAACAGCTGCGGTGTAATTATATACGAGCAAAGTGTTCAACTTTGCGTGAATAATCTTATCTCGTTTCGCATCGGGATTGGTACCCTAGGCGTAGCGATTAGTTTATTTTTGCCGGAACCGCGACCGATAAGTGAGCGATACCAGGGGATAATTGCACCTTGTAACCTTTCAAATGATTAATTTGGTGAACCTTCAACCCTCACTGTATGTTATTTATTTGAAAAAAAAAATAAATAAATAGGTTGAAATACTATAATTTGCTGTCATATTTGCATGCAACCTATCATTTACATAAAAAAATATCTACTGAATATCCGATGGAAAAGATAAACATTTTGTTCCCTATACAGCTTATCATTTTAAAAGCCAAATCTTGTGTTTTTAAAGGTCCAATAAACATTTTTTTTATTTATTGCATGTTGGGTATTTTTGCAACCACCTTAAGTCAGGGGTTCTCTGCCAAAAATAACTGAACGAAATGTAATAACTTCTTACATTTTCTTCCATTCTCGAGCGAGGCCTAATTTTCCCTACCAAGAATAACAGAATGGAAAATTAATATCTTTCAATACAAATGCTGAAAAGTTCCACTTTTCAGCACTGACATGGGTAGAACTTTTCAGCAATACTAGTTCAATTTCAATTTCAATTTGTTGTCCCTTAGCTACGGCAAAGATCGAGGGGGAGCATTAAAAAATAAACCCAGAATTTCTAATTTCAATCCTAATAATAAAATAAATTGATTTATAAAAATATTGTTTTCCCAAAAAATTACATCTTTTTAACGATCTATGGATTCAAAATTTGTAATTAGATTATAAAGCTTTTATTTAAATTAAGCTGCATAAATAAACGTTATGCGATCCAATCTAAAGTTTCTACAATCGATTTTACAAGTTGAAGAAAATTTTGGAGTAATTTTGGGGTGGGGGACATTTAAATATTTAAAATAACTCGGTAAAAAAAATTTTTAACCATTCTGAAAATTTCTGAAAAGTTGGCATTTGATGTTCATTAAAACATATCAGAAAATGAATAAAAAATTAAAAATAGTGTTTTTTTGCAAATCAAGTTTGTGACAAAAAGTGAAATAAAAAATCACCATTTTTTTAACCGTGTATCATTTTTTTCAGTGTAGTCTCTTTCCATACCTAAGCAATTCTCTGAGATTTCGATCATTCGATTTTTTTTTGTATTTTTTAATCCAGCTAAAACTTTTTTGGTGCCTTCGGTATGCCCAAAGAAGCCATTTTGCATCATTAGTTTGTCCATATAATTTTCCATACAAATTTGGCAGCTGTCCATACAAAAATGATATGTGAAAATTCAAAAATCTGTATCTTTTGAAGGAATTTTTTGATCGATTTGGTGTCTTCGGCAAAGTTGTAGGTATGGATATGGACTACACTGAAAAAAAATTATACACGGTAAAAAAAATTTGATGATTTTTTTATTTAAATTTTTGTCACTAAAACTTGATTTAAAAAAAACACTATTTTTAATTTTTTTTATTTTTTGATATGTTTTAGAGGACATAAAATGCCAACTTTTCAGAAATTTCCAGAATGGGCAAAAAATCTTTGACCGAGTTATGATTTTTTGAATCAATACAGATTTTTTCAAAAAATCGAAATATTGGTCGCAAAAATTTTTCAACTTCATTTTTCGATGGAAAATCGAATTTGCAATCAAAAAGTGCTTTAGTGAATTTTTGATAAAGTGCACCGTTTTCAAGTTATAACCATTTTTAGGTAACTTTTTTGAAAATAGTCGCAGTTTTTCATTTTATAAAAATAGTGCCCATGTTTGCACACCTTTCAATATTACGCCCATTTGAAATGTTAGTCTTGATTTTAAATTTTTGAAAATATTTTTTTCGAAAAGATCGGAAAATTTCACGAATGTTTCATGTTTTAACATTGTAAATCGGACCTACACCCAACTGGCAGTCGCATGATTGTGATGCATGGCGGCATGAAAGTATATCAGAATCTGCATGAAATCTGTCCTCATGCATTTTTTGCGATATAGGAGTATGACATTTTTGCCCGTTACCGACAATTATCGACGTTACCGACGGCTTTTTGGTTGTATTTCACAAAAAAAAAAAAACACTTAGCAGAACGAGGATTGAACCACCAACTTCTTGGTTATTGATCCGACACGCTACCACCGCGCCATGGACGCTTGATGAAAGTGAGTGAAAGAGCACCAACATATGCCTCTCTTTGGAGTGTTGCTCGGGGACGGGCCAGCATTATATGTGTTGGTGAGAACTGCAGATCGCTGAGATTTTTACACGCGGGCAAAAATGATCTACGGGCTTGCTGCAAAAAATGTTCTAAAATGTGACATTTTCTGCAACAAATCCAATGTTGCAGATTTTGAGATATATTTTTCCTTTGGGTGTATAGTTGCTGAAATATCGACATTAGAAAATGGTGAGTTGTTTGGGTGAGACTTAGAAAACATCAATTTTCCTGTTTTTTAACCTTTGCATGGCAATATCTCAGCAACTATGAATTTTCTCAGCTTTTCAAAAATATTTTTTTCAATAGTGGGCAAACATGGGCACTATTTTTAAAAAATGAAAAACTGCGACTATTTTCAAAAAAGTTACCAAAAAATGGCTATAACTTGAAAACGGTGCACTTAATCAAAAATTCACTAAAGTACTTTTTGATTGCAAATTCGATTTTACATCGAAAAATGAAGTTGAAAAATTTTTGCGACCAATATTTCGATTTTTTAAAAAAATCTGTATTGATTCAAAAAATCATAACTCGGTCAAAGATTTTTTGCCCATTCTGGAAATTTCTGAAAAGTTGGCATTTTATGTCCTCTAAAACATATCAAAAAATAAAAAAAATAAAAATAGTGTTTTTTTGCAAATCAAGTTTTAGTGACAAAAAGTTAAATAAAAAAATCACCAAATTTTTTTTACCGTGTATAATTTTTTTTCAGTGTAGTCCATATCCATACCTACAACTTTGCCGAAGACACCAAATCGATCAAAAAATTCCTTCAAAAGATACAGATTTTTGAATTTTCACATATCATTTTTGTATGGACAGCTGCCAAATTTGTTTGGAAAATTATATGGACAAACTAATGATGCAAAATGGCTTCTTTGGGCATACCGAAGGCACCAAAAAAGTTTCAGCCGGATTAAAAAAATACAAAAATTAAAATTAAAGAAAAAAGACCGATTCCGTAGAGAACTGCTCGTTTACATTTTTACAATTAAAATGTTGTTTGAAGTTTAGTTTATTTAACAGATTTCTGTTTGAGCGATGTGAACTCATTATAAATCGTAATAAAATTCGACTATAAAAAAAAAACATTTTTTTCTTCTTACATATGTTGAACAGTATATAACATTTGTCATTAATTGAAGAAATTTACCAAAATTCGTTAAGAAATTTTGAATCACTCTTAAAATTTTAACAAACCCTATTATTATTTCAAACGCACACTTAAGGGTTAGTAGCGTGTGCGGGTGCATCCAAGCAAATCAAACGCGCAAAGTCTTCTACACTCTGTCGCATCGAGTTCCACCGCAGACGGGGAATAAAAAACCCACACAACAACGCCTTAAAACATGCATTACAGTCGGTACTTTGTCCACATGTGCGAGACTTGGAAATAAAAAAAAGATAACCGGTAATTTCCTCGCAAAATAATTACCATTTTGATTGTATACAACAACACTAGCGAGCGTGCTCGTGTAAACACACTCACTCTTTTAAACCAAACCATCACAGTTGGGCTGACGAACGAATCGGTGATGTACTATTTGTTATTTTCTACACTCTTTCTAGTCGGCGGAGGCGGCGGCGAGAGTGTTTACATAGTAGAGACATTACTTATGTTGCTAATTAGTGCTTTGGCCAAAACACGTTGTCGAGTGTGACCTGGCAGTGTTGCCAGCGTGACCTGTTTCAATTTCTTCCAGCAAAAAAGAAAAAAAAAAAATGCAAAAGAAAAGGTCAATGGCTTGCGAAATTCGTACAACAAGTGGTGACGAAACGTCCCACCGCTAGTCGGAGCGACTAAAGTACAAAAGTGTGATTTCATTTATTTATACATTTTCCCCGTTTTTTTCTTTTAACAGTCGACAACCAGACTCAAACTAGTCATTGTGTCCAGCGAGGCGGGAATTGCCTCAAAAAGTACCGTGGCCAGTTGAGGGTTATCGAAGGCGAGTATAAGCAACTCTGGAACACACTAGAGAAACCGCCTTAGTAGTGAGCTAACCGGCGTCGAGAGAGGTGGTGGTGTAGTGTCTCGATGAGATTACGCGAACGGATCAAGTCGAGAGCGAAATCAGTGCTTAGAAGTTTGCATGCGTGTAGCTCGTCGGACGGAGCAGCCAAGATGGACCAGGACCAGAAGAACACTTTTGTGGACAAACGGAAGCCCCAGCCGTTGCTGGCGACGGCACTGAACGTGGCGCACAAGTTTCTGGTGCTGATTACGCGGTGGTTCCTGCGCACAATCTACGGCGAGCATGGCCAGAAGGTGCCGCCGATTCGGAATCTGATCCTGATGGAGTCGGCAACGTCGCTGGCGACCAAGATTCGCACCAAGAAGGTAAGCATTTTGAAGGGCTTATCGTATGCGGTTAATTGAAGCGATGACCGACCAAGTGGATGATGAGGGACGATGATTGACACAATCGCGAGTCCGGACTTTGTGTCGATATCGCACAAATGAAAGCTCTCTGTTGAAGCGGCGTGGCGCCGGACAATCGCACCGAGGGTATCGCATTAGCGTTTATGATGTGGTCTAGTGCATTCGAGAGTTGCACTGAAAAGCGCAAGTTTTTTTTTTATGATGGCAAGAAGAGCAAATGAAAGTCAATTAGTTATAATTGAAGCAATGCTGACGTTTCGGTCTTGAAAAAATCAAATTTTCACATATAACTGTTCGTGAATGGAAATATACCAAGTAAAAACTTTATCATTACAAACCCTAATGGATTATTTATATCCAGAACAGTTGTATACATGCAAATGACTCATCAGTGTGAATTGAATTCAAGCTAAAACTAGTTTTTCTTTATTGCTGTCGTAGATCTCCAACAGGACTATCAACCCTTGTGGAATATTTTAAAAATTGTGGTCAGATAAACTGCTTATCAATGTATAGCAACACAATCGAAACGTGTAATCGCATTTTTTCATCAACTAAGGGATACGTAATAGTAACGGCAACGTAAATATAAGTTGTCAGGCTGTGGAAATAGTTTGCAAAAAGATTTAAAGCTAAGATGCACTTAAAAAAACTTGAATACATGAGTTGATTGATTGATTTTCCATGTTGATTTTGATGCTTTGATTATTCCAAGAATAAGATTGTTCCAAGTATAAGAACGAAATAAACTTCTTTTTTTATTTATTTGTCTGATATTAAAATAACATAGTAAGCAAGATAACTAATTGTGAAAAACTTTTTTTAACACACTTTTCAATGAAATTGTATTGCAATAAATAAAACAACAAAAACCGAACAGAAAACTGTGATCAAATTAACACAGTGATAAAAATATATAGATATTTAATATTTTCAGATAGTGAGGTTGTTTCCTTTATTTATGACAACTTTTACCTTCTTGTTCATTCGCTTATTTTTAAATGAAATTTTCTATAAACTGCACTAATAAAATTTTCAGGAATTTAGATTTCTGTAAATTTAACTGAATTCTGTAATGTTTTTTAGCCATATAAGTTGACAATTCAGGAGATACGTCAACTGGGGCGAATTGGGACACATGGGGCGAATTGGGACAGCAGTTTTAACCATGTTAGAGCACAATATTTTGATTTTTCTGGTTCGTTTCGGATAGAACAGACTCAGACCAACAAAATGCGCACATCCATTTCCAAATTTAAAACCTTTAAGTGCTCTTACAACTACTGTCCCTATTCAGACTGTAGTCCCGATTCGACCCGGATGACGGTACACTGAATGCAAATGTTTGCTCTATAAAATAATATCTAATTCTGGCAAATTTTCCAAAATGTTTTTTAAAATATTAGCATTAGCATTAGCATTTGTAGGACGCCCCACCACCGGAAGGCTCCACAACGCTTATCCCACTGTTTGGTGTGGTTGTATTAGACCCTCATCCGGAACAATAATCCAACATGGGAGATACCATGTCTTCATCTTTTGATGAGTGTGTAATACTACCCAGGGCATAAGGGGGTCCAGGCCGGGTCCAAGCTATCCTCAGGGATGGGAAGGATCGTTAGTAAACACCTATCTAAAGTGCGCAAGGACCCCTACGTCACCTTAGTGGTAAAGATGTTTGTAGGGAGGTTTTGGACTCAATGTTAGTTGGAGAGGTAGAACCCTAGGATACACCTCGAAAGGCGTTGCGGGTTGGTTGTAACAGTATTCCTAATTCCAGTCTATGCTCACCAAGTCGCCATGGCCTAGTGGTTAGCATTTTTGCTTACCAATCCAAAGGACGGGGGTTCGAACCCCGCCTCCAGCGACTATGATTTTTCGTACATATTCAGCATTTCAAGTATTTCTATGTCCTTAACTTTCTCGATGGGAGCAGATGGGATGTTTTTTAAAATATGTGATAGAAAAGAGCAAACTATATCAACCCTACTGATTATTTTCAATTTTTTTAAAATTCTCTGTGAACATCTTTTTTGTCCAGTTTGGACACTGTACAAGGTTGATGGGAAAGAAGGGCAAATAAATAAGCAGAAATTAAAATATTGGTCTAAATATTCTTATTACCAATGCACAGTCAAAGGTGTTTCAAACGTAATCGCACAATGATTAGTTTCACCTGGGTGCAGAATAGTTGTCCGCAAAGCGGCCTCAATTTAGAACTGTCAAAGCGGAACCAATTTACTGTTCGCAAAATATTACCAAGGAGTGGCAAGTATTGTGATCGATCTATAATTTATTTTGTCAGGAATAAAAAAAGTCGATGGCGTCGATCTATTAAGATATTCGAAGTCAAAACATCTTAAGAAGAGGGTTGAAATCGAGATTAGCATGATTCGTTGCTAATATTTCAAAATCGCTATGTCACACGCAAAACCTATGTTTATGACGCTTTTTGAAATGTTAGCGACGAATTATCAATAACTATGAATGGTACCTGCCAAATAATATTGAATAATCTTACTCCGATATTATCACTGCACATCAAAGATACATAATCTCGGAACTTCAATTCGGTTGCTCTTCTGATCCACGAAATTCCACACAATTTTTCATCACGTAGAAAACAAAAAAGGCCTCTTTTGGCCACCCATCGTTTAGTATACGAAGAAAAAAGTGGGATGCACTTAATTTTTCATCGAAAACATCAACATCAACTGGTTTAAAATGTTTCAAAACAATTCACTTCAGCAACAAAAAATATGTCACGCTTGAGCTTGAACATAACCATCTACTTTGTTTATGTTCACAGCTGTAGTGCTGTTTTATTAGTGGGGAGCAGTGGGGAGCTTTCAAAAATCACGTTACGCATTCTGTCTTTTCAGCACCCAGAGTTTCACATAACATGAAAATGACAATTTTTTCTTCTGTAATTCTGTAATTTCGGAATACATTCGTCCGGCTTCAGCTGAAGATTCATGCTGTCCCATGTTGCATGTTCGAGTGTAGACCTACGGAAAACCTTGCCGCGAGGAGAGGTGAGTGAACCTGTACACGAGCCACCTACGACATAATTCCTCGGGCGGCCCAGGTCAACTCGAAGTTACCCCAGGCACCCCCAGTGCAGGACACATTGGGGGTAGAAAGCGGATAGAATAAGCAAAACATCAAAGCAGAGCGCGAGCCATACTTTTAAAGTGGTATCTGCAAAGAAATTTGTATTAACAAAATGGTCAAAAATAAAAAGGCGATACTAATTAATACTTCCCTGTGACCTTGGAGGTCTCTCGGTTGGACATATAGCCGTGGACACCAAGCTTGGTAGCAATCCTCGTCAGTCGGTGTGGTATTGATCACAGCTGGTGTTATCCTGTGGCTGCGTAGCAAGTCAGATGCTCGCTCATTCAGTTTGAAACGAAAAGAACAAAAGAGAACACAAGAAAACATTAGATTCTGATAGTGAGTTTCAACTCAGCTGTAAAGTGTAATATCATATTAAATATAAATAATTATAATAATAATTTCACTTCATGATTCTTTATAGACACTTTATTTATTTTGCTTTCACTATCACTTTCACTATTTCTTCGGGTCGTCTAATTTTCGTCATGCTCCCGTACTTGAAGAGTTCCGCATAACTAATCATTGCTGGTTAGAAGTTTCATGTCGAACATGTTACAAACTAACACAACAGTGACACAGAAACAGAACTTCACAAGCACGGACATTTTTACACGACCTCCCAGTGAATTAATACCGAGCTTTAACTATTTTCATACTACTATTACCTAAAATGTCCAAAGCAGCTCAGTAAAACTCACTGGGAGCGTTCCACAATTTAGCCCCATCCGGGGGGAGCTTATCCCTTTGTACCCTCGTGTTTGTTTCCTTTGATCAGTAGTCTAGGTAGTCCAACAATGTTCAGCACAAGTTTGAATCGAAAGCAATTGCTTCAACAGCTGAACGGATCAAACTATTGCTTCCCTTGCTGAACTAACTATGCTACTGTTACTAAGGAAACAAAAGGATAAAACATCATGATTTGATGTTCTAACAGGTACGTTCAACTAGCCAGCTGCGAGACCCATCAGCCCGGCCGGGAACCAGTCCATATCTGTCGAGTACAGCATACGGTGTGGTTCACAAAATATCAAATACAGTGAACACAACACTAATGCCATACATATGGACTGGCGAGATGGAAGCACGTGGACACCTCCCCCCATGAAAATGACATTTTTTTCTTAAGGCAATAAGGCCATTGCATTTTTTTCAAAATTATGAACTTCCCCCGCCTTCAAAAAATCCCCAACAAATTAAAGGGAGAAAAAAAAAAGATTATTGATGATGATTTTCATTTTTATTGCAAAAACTTGATTGTAAACGCTTTAAAATGCATTTTTTAACTTATAGTTTTGTTTTGTTAATTTTATTTTAATCAAACAAAGGAGGGAGGGGGGGGGGGGGACCGTAGATCGGAAAAGACATTAAACACCTTAACATGTTTTTTTTCATAAGTTTATTGTTATTTTTTTTTGCAAATTTTTGGTAGTAGCATAATTGTAATACTGTATAAACACTTTGTGATACTTTTTGCACGAAAATTTTGATAAATGGGCTTGGCATTCAGTTTATTTTTATTTCTTGAATGTAGTTTCATGACGGAATTGCCAAAAAACACTCATTTTAATGCTTTTGATGTTTTCAATTTTTTTTTTGAATATCGTACAATCTGATTTTCTTTAAAGAATAGAGTGAATCTTATTTTTGTTTAGTTTTTGATAATGATCTTGAAAAGCAATAACAAGGGTTCTAGTCTTTATTACCTTGAGTTTAGCCTGCTTTAAAGTTCTACAAACACCTGAATATTGTAAACTGGACCATATTGCAGAAGCTATACGATTTTTTCCCAGAAGTCAGGAGAATTTAAATCTTTGTCTCTTAACACTAACATTGGAACATTCTTTCAAAAATCACATACTTAATTGGTATATGTAAATGAAACGAAACGTGATTTATGGGTTGCCCCTTATTTAAATTTCTTGGTTTACGTTCAAATTGAAATTAAAACACAAAATTAATATTATATTTAAAAAATATACTTTTAGAAATTTTATTCAATTTAAATTGTAACGTCACATTGGGAAAAAGATGAAAATAGTGTTGCAAGTTCACCCAAAAACATGAATTTAGAAAATTTAATGCTATTTTCAAAAACGTGATAATAATGGCTCATGATCCTTAGTAACCATGGGCATTCGAGAATTAATGATAATAATAATATCTCCCCTTATCACTCAATAAGGTCACCAAATTACACTTTTACTGCTCGGACTAATTTGCGTAATGGGAATCGATTTGCTCGAGTAATAACTCCTAATTTTCCCCTCTCTCTCCCCCCAGCTAACCAGCGTCGAAGTGATGGAGGCGTTCATCGAGCGCGGCAAGGAGGTAAACCCCCAGCTGAACTGCATCGTCGACCAGTGCTACGAGTCGGCCCTAAAGGACGCGGCCAAGGCGGACGCGCTGGTCGCCTCGGGGACGCTCACCGAGGAGCAGCTGGCCACGGAGAAGCCCTTCCTGGGCGTGCCCATCTCGACCAAAGACTGCATTAGGGTTAAGGGTTAGTAGAATGGTTTTTTTTTCTGTATAAATCTGGACTGTTAAGGGTTAAACCTGAACCGAGTGCATTCCAAGCCAAACGTCATGGGGTCGTTAATCACGGTACTTGATGGTTTGTTATTGTTTTATTTTTAAGATCTGTTGCACACCGCCGGAATCTGGAAGCGGCGTGCGATCCGAGGCGAGAAAGATGCGCGCGCTATGGAACTCATGCGGAAGGCCGGCGCAATTCCGTTCGCGCTGACCAACGTGTCCGAGTGCTGCATGTGGTGAGTGAATTGGAGTAGATTTAACGTAAAATTTGATATTTCAAAATTATTTGATTTATGAGAAAAAGTTAGAAAATAAGATAAAGCTTATTAGTAGTTAATATGAACAATTCATGATAGCATGGGAAAAGTTTATTCAATTGAATTTGAAGGTAAACAACATGTAAAATACTTAATTGCTAAGTGTTTTTTAAAGTTTGTTTAGATTCGTTTCGATTACAAATCTATACATTTGTGATACCTCAGTAATGATAATAAACATTGAAAATCTATTCGGAATTAGAATTCAATCTTAGCTTTTATTTTTGGACTTGTTTGTTAATGTAAAAAACTCGTAGAAATAAAATAAATACGCAAGGTCGAGAAGGTTTACAACTCCAATCTTGAAAAGATGGACGATATACGGCTGTCGACCAGAGTTCAAGCATTTTCCTTCAGTTATAATCTAATCAGGCCGTGGATACGGTAGAAATCTAGGAGTGTATATCGTTTTATTGATTTTATTTATAAGCGCCTGGAATGTGTGGGGGTTGTGCATAACAAATTTAAAGTGTGTAGAGTAGATTTCCCTTTTTGGGTCTATAATAACGTATTTCAGGTCTTTTCACGATTTTGAATGTTGGAAAAAAATGTATAACATCTTTCGAGCTATTAATAGAACTATTAGCGACATTGAAATACTTGAATACTTCTTAAAATTGAGACATTTCACCTTCCTTTCCAGGTGGGAAAGCGTCAACACGATCCACGGCCGGTCGTGCAATCCGTACGACACGAACCGCATCGTGGGCGGTTCGAGCGGGGGCGAGGGCGCCATCCAGGCCGCCGCCGCCTCTCCCTTTGGGCTGGGCTCGGACATTGGCGGGTCGATTCGTATGCCGGCGTTCTTCAACGGAATCTTTGGCCACAAACCGTCGCGCAATATCGTGTCGAACGACGGACAGTATCCGGAAGCGGTCAGCGAGGAGCAGGACATGTTTTTGGGTGAGGATTTTTAATTTGATGAGTTTTTTGAGAATTTTAAAATTGATGTGACTTTTTCAGGAATTGGTCCAATGTGTCGTTACGCTACCGACTTGAAGCCCATGCTGAAGATCATCACGGACGAGAAGGCAAAAATGCTTCGATTGGACGATCCAGTTGACCTGAAGCAGATTAAATTCTTCTACCAGCTGAACGACGGTGGTGGCAGTCTGGTGTCCCCGGTAGACCATGACATCCGGGACGCGATCGAGAAGGCCATGGCGCACTTCCGGACCACGGTTAAGGCGGACGTCCGTAAGGTATATCTGGACAAAATGAGAAAGTCCGCACCGATCTGGTTCGGCAACATGAAGCACAAGGAGGAGCTCGCTTTCGAGCAACAGCTAGACAACTTGGAGGGACGCATCAACCCGTACACGGAACTGCTCAAGTGGTTCGTCGGACAGTCGAATCACACCTTTGTGGGTATCATGACCGCCATTACGGAGCGGGGTGGAGTTCAGTACGGGACGGATTTGTACCACGCGATGGTCCGACAGCGGGACGAGCTGCTGGTCGAGTTCAAGGCGATGCTCGGGGATAACGGAGTGTTTATCTACCCGACACATCCGACGGTGGCGCCGTACCACAACGAGCCGATCGTGAGGGCGCTGAACTTCAGCTATACCGCTATAATCAATGTTTTGGGACTGCCGTCAACGGCGGTTCCGTTGGGGCTGGGCCGGGAAGGGCTGCCGATTGGATTGCAGGTCGTTGGTAACATCAACCAGGACCGACTCTGTTTGGCCGTAGCGTGTGAGCTGGAGCGCGCCTTCGGAGGTTGGGTAGCGCCGGAAGTATTGGCTTGAAGGGATAGTTGCAGCGGAAACAAACAATCGAACTATAATATTGCCTCTGTGTGTAGTCAGAACAGCATTTGAATACTACATATATTTGTTATCGTGACGTATTTTAAGAAATATACATGGTTTTTAGACGTTTAGGAATCGTTGTTTGATGTTGTACGAAAGAAAACACGTTTGTTTTAGTCTGACAGAAACATGCTAGTTATATTTTCATAAGAAACGTGTTTAAATAAGTTATTACAATCTAAAATAAATTCTACACGGTGATAAACTCAGGTGCGCACGTCAAATTTCTGCTCTCCCGCTAGGTACTCGTGTTCTGTGTCTGGTTGCATTGTTACGTCGCTAAGAAAGCACTTCCGGTGTTGTTGGAACACTCAGTTGATCCGGCCGCCCAGCTCGATGATCATGTTCAGGATCTCCTCCCGTTTGCCACGGATCACGTCGTACCGGGCGCTCTTGACGCCCTCAATTCGGCCACTCTTGCGCACCTGCTGGATCACCTTGTCGACGGTGCACAGAACGTGGACTCCGCAATCGTACCCGTTGCTCTGCTGCAGACAGTCTCCGGTACGAAGTTGGGCTTCCGGACAGTCCAGCGCGCGCTTCAGTACGCCGACAAACTGTCGGCAGATGTCCGAGTTGCTGTGGTGGGACGAGTCAAAGTGGTAGAAGGCCCGTTCCGGCCTGGATAACACCAACAAACTCCAGTGCGATCCACCGGCGCGATCCGCAATCTGGTTGTCGTTCAGCGCGAAGAAGATGAACGCCCTCTGCCTAGCACGCAACGGATCTAAAAAAACCCCAACCTCAGCCTCGGACACCATTCGGATGCACTGCGTCACTTCCGGACTCACAAACAGGATGTCATCCTCGTTCTTGTAGATTTGCTTCTCCAGGTACTCAAAGTAGAACGAAATAATCTGGTCGTTCAGCCAAAACGGACCCTTCAGCAACTCCACGTCCGACAGCCGCAGACACGACTCGTGGAAGCTCAGTGCGACCTGGTCCCCGCGGTACGAGGACATTCCGGCAGACCTTTGGCAGTTCCTTTTTGCCTAAATTTGACACAACACGGAGGACTGCTTCGATACCACAACAAATCGAGTACCAAAACAAAACCGCGCGTTTTGACAGCTGACGGCGCAAAATTGTTGCGCAGCAACTCGCTCCCTTGACATTGACAGAACAGTGGGCACTCACCTGGGGTATCGACGACCAAAACACAAAAGATCCCCCTCACACCAGCACTAACTGATCACCCTCAACTAGCACTACTTTTCACACACAAACGATCACCACCGGTCACAATTTGCACCGCAAACAGTGCTCCGTGCACTTTGTACACCGAAAACTAGCCCACAAACACGAGGAGACACAAAATACACCACTTTTGCACTGTGACGCGAACTCGCGATTGAGTGTCACTGGGAGAGCGTCGCGCGACATTCGGAAGTTGTTGCGCGACAGAGAATTTCACTCGCGGTGGTGAGAGGGTGAGATTTGGGAAGAGCACGTGGGTCTCCTTGTGATTTTGGCGCTCAATTTTGAGTTTCACAAATTTTTAAAATTGTACTTACCGTTACGTTTGTCAATTTGATGTCACTTTGTCACTAAAAACACTATCACTTTTCACTTGTTACACATCAGCTTCTGAAGAAACGAACAAACAGTTTCTCAACTTTGAAGTCCGTAATTGAAATCAACTTTTACTTTCTAAATCAGAAAACGATTACGATGAGCTTACTCTAATTCGAAATGGGCACTTAATCGCACATTTTTCGCAAAGGTTATCTCCACTAAGTGACCGTGGTTTGGTTTTCGGTTGAACTCGCTTTCGCATGACTCTGCAAGAAATTCGCACAATTTCTTCTTATTCGTGTGTGCGAAATAATCGGAAGGGTACACGCAAAAAGCGAGCGTGCAGATTCGCGAAGCTTATTTTTGGATGCAGCATTTTTTTTTTGTTGCAGAGTTTCGGAGTAATCTCCGGCAGCAGCTTCACGAGCCGTGGTGATAAGACACTTGTTTTTCCAAGGATGGCCCTGCTGCTGCTCCGTTTGAAACATCAAGCGTTGTTTTTAATGGAAAAGTTTGGGTTCGCGTGTTTTTGGCGAGGATCCAACTAGAATAATTTTGAAAGTCTGGTTTGAACTGGTTACAGCGAAACCACAAACTAGACTGTAGGTTATGGCAAAACAATACCATTAATCGTCAAGCGCTGATAAGTGGGCTCATAAGTACATTGGAGATAGTAAATAAATTGTAGTGGTTTTGATTGAGAATAAAGAACCTTGCAGAGAACAGTAATCAATTACTATTGACGGTGAGTTTAGAAAACATTGGTGACCCATTTTTAATTGGTTGGTCAGGCAAAGCTGAGTTTCTTAGTGAAGTAAATTTTCCCAGAGCATAAAAAAAAAATAGGTACTGCAACGCATTCTTCAAAATGCTGTTCCTCAGTCGTTTTTCAGTTTATTAGCTACTTAGTACCATATGACTTTTAAAACAAAGCCTGAGATATACCTAAAATTACAGCAAACTTATTTTGACAAAAGTTATGTTTGTCATAAACGCGACTTAAACTGACAACCATGAATTTGAAATGAAATACATTGCACTGTAGGTAAAAAAGGGTCCAAATCGTGTATTAGGCCCTGTCATGCAAATGAAGGCGGAACAGAATTTTGACAAAAAACACCGACCGAAACGAAAATTTCAAGAATTCCCTATATTTCATAAATTCTTCATGAAAATTGTTAAGGACCATATTAATGTTTGCTCTTAAAAAATTGCAGTTTTGGCAAAATTTATCGTTATAAAAAAATATGCTCTTAAAAATCTGAAATTATTTTTATCAGAAAAATCTGACAATTCCACAAAAGTACCACTTGAATTCGATATTATGACAGTTTTTTTGTTGATATGGAAAAATAAATAATTGAAATATTTATTACGCGGCATACAACGTAATTCGTAATTATTCTAAACCGGTAATTCTGAAATCCTGGAAACTTTCATATTTTGTCTTGATTTTCTCGGGTTTGAAAAAAAAGCATAACTTTTTGGACAGTAATTTGAAATTGTTAGAAGAAAGGTAGTGCAATATAATATCTAAAAAAAATCGTTGTAAATAATCCAGACTCGATTATCTGATTAACTTAACCTTCGCGTTTTTTTCGCCGTAATGAAAAATTAATGCATTTGGTAAAGTGAAAGGCAATCAACCCCACAAATTTGACTTAAATGTGACGCTGAACTTGAATTTGATGTTGAAAGATAGAAAATTATAAATACGAAAACACATTTTTGTCCATGATTCAACTATCCGAAGTTCCTTAGAAAACTTCGGATAATCGAATTTCGGATAGTTGATGTTCGGATAATTGAGGCTTCAAATAAATGAGTCCGGACTGAAAAGAATATTCTAAATTGTTTTAAAAAAGTAAAAATTTGATTGGACAATTTCTAGTTTAGGTCAATAGTATTTTTGCTCCTCAATTTTATCAGTAATTTTGAATTAGCAGAATTAATTTAGCTTTTTTGTGTACTTCGTACTGTGTACTCCATATCAACATTATTTTTATGATAAAACAAATATTCGTAGATCTTACTACAAGTCTTTAATAAATTTAGAAATTAATTTTTATGTATTTTATTTTTCAATGCAAATTAAATTCCAATTAAGGGGATGTTCATGAAAACACGGTCAAAATTTAACCCGAAAAAATGACATCTTTCTCAAATCTTTCTTGGGTAATTGGGTACTAAAGTCCTATGTCAATTTTTATGTGCAACGGTAAAAAAACACGATTAAAAACCATTTCTGATCACTTTGTTTCCATTTTAATGCAAAAAAATATTGACGAGACAACATTTTTTCGATGGATCAACTATGGTCCCCTTGGAACGAGCTGTCAAGTAGGACCTTTTCTGGACCTTTCTTTTTAATTAAAAACCCATTTTAAATCCTTTGCGGTCGTTCAAAGGGTCATTTTACTCAGAAAAATAAGCTTTATCGTTATAAGCAATAGTATCACAAATTTAAACTTCATTTTACGACCCAATTTTCCGCCAACTCACACAGCAGTTGCCCCGACCCCTTTTCGATTAGCGTGAAACTTTGTCCTAAGGGGTAACTTTTGTCGCTAATCACGAATCTGAGGTCCGTTTTTTGATATCTCGTGACGGAGGGGCGGTACGACCCCTTCCATTTTTGAACATGCGAAAAAAGAGGTGTTTTTCAATAATTTGCAGCCTGAAACGGTGATGAGATAGAAATTTGGTGTCGAAAGGACATTTACGTAAAATTAGACGCCCAATTTGATGACGTACTCAGAATTTCGAAAAAACGTATTTTCATCAAAAAAAAACACTAAAAAAGTTTTAAAAATTCTCCCATTTTCCGTTACTCGACTTTAAAATTTTTTGGAACATGTCATTTTATGAGAAATTTAATGTACTTTTCGAACCTACATTGATCCAGAAGGGTCATTTTTTCATTTAGAACCAATTTTTTTGTTTTAAAATTTCGTGTTTTTTCCAACTTTGCAGGGTTATTTTTTAGAGTAACAATGTTCTACAAAGTTGTAGAACAGACAATTACAAAAAAATTAATATATAGACATAAGGGGTTTGCGGACCTCATATTCGTGATCAGGGACAAAAGTTACCCCTTAGGACAAAGTTTCACGCACTGAACACTGAAACAAGTTTGACCAACAAACCCATAAAATTCTAACAAAACAAGAAAAACAAAACTTAATTTAAAAAATTGGCGATTTTTTAACGTCGCAGCCTGTCTACCAGTGTGGTTGGGTTGTTGAAAGTAAATTAACCAGGCGTTAATTAACCAATTTAATTAAATACTTTTGGTTGTAACTTTCCTTTTTCACTAAAAAGACGTTATTTTGTGCTTGTCACAATAATAAATAAGTCACATGTTTAAAATAAAATCATAATTGCCCAGTAATTTAATAACTCATAAATGCTTTTAGTTCAAAAAGAGATTTAAAAAGTAAAACGCATCACCTCCTTGTTCAGTGAGCTCATCTGGCGCAATTGATAATAAACGTGAGTTACTAAAAAAAAACTACAATGTTGCTAATCTTGCTGATCAAATCAATAATTTTAATTTCTTCTCGAACAATTCCGCAGCTTCAAAATGCAAGTCCCCATCCATAGACAATATTCAACTGAACAATCTTCTCAACTGTCACTGATAAGCACTTGAACCATTCTCACTATCAGCTTCGGCTTAGAATCACGCTAGAAAACCGACTGACGACGAAGACTACATGATGCAATTCTCGGTCAACCGAATCTTCGCGATCCTCGCCGATCTTGGCAAAGCTTGTCACGTAGACCACGAAAGCTAACCGAGTATGATTAAACTAAAGGATTGTGGCTAGTATCGTTCTCATGACTGGTTGGTAGTCAAAACTGAAGATTACTACGTTCCGGACTTTACAAGATCACCCTCAGGGTCGACAGATTAAGCAAGACTCGAACCTACGATCAATCGTTTGTAACGCCAACACATCTCCTCTCTGAACCTCCAAAGCGGGATCATCGCCCGACAAAATGGGCATAAAAGCCGGTCGCAGCCACGCGGTACCTTCCAGTTCGTCTTGAACCAGCGAAGAAGTCTCACGAAGCTCTCTCCGTCTCTGTCCAACCGTCGATCATTCGACGGCTTATCTCGCTCAAGTGATGCAAAGTGCTGCTGTTGATCTGCTCTTTATGGTTGTTTACAAGTCAGCTTGTGATAAGGTGCCATCTTGAAAAAGAATAAGAAGAAGCGAATAAAGAAGAAGAAGAAGCCGCCCAATCGGGGTCTCGTCAGGTTATCTGGTCCTCGGACTGAACTGTTTTCCCGGTTCTTTCGGGCTTAACGTGATTTCCTGCAAAAGCTGAGAATTTGACTTTTTCGTTAGTGGGGTGGCGTTAAACGTGCTGTGATTTTGGGGTTGTGATTTTACGGTTTAAATTTGCCGTTTTTTGGATTAAGTTTTACCCTAGTCTTCTTGTGTATCGTGTATCGGATATCGGTGCATCAAGGACCTCTGTGATTTGAATGGTGCTGGTGCTAGAGCTGCACGGTGGTGACTTCAGTTTGGACGTGCCCAGACAGCTGCAGCGGCAGCAGAAGAAGCAGCAGGTTGAAGATTTGAGCAAGGCGCGCCAACGTCTGGTGTCGTCGTTGTCATCGACCTTGCGACAAGAGTCTCAACACGATTCGGCTTTGCGGCAGGAAACTCAACACGATTTAGCCGACGCTCTTTTCCATCAGTGTGGAGGTGAGTGAAAATGATGGTTGTGAAATGGTTTTTAGAATCAAAAGATTGTATTTCATCTCAAAGAAATTTTACTTTAAATTTAAATAGCACAGAAAAGCGCAAGAATTCACACGATAATAGAAAACTGCAATTACAAAAGCCGATTCGGTCCAAATCAGGTCCCAGCACCGAAAAGGACCTAATTAAAAATAATTTTATGAAAAAAAAAGAAAACTTATAAACTTATAACATGATTTTTAACGTCATACCTAAAGTAGGCATTAGAAGCAACTTATTTTTGTTATTTTTTCGGACCACTAAGAAGACGGATAATTTGGAACGACGTTTAGCACAGTTTAAAATGATTATTATTTTACCAATAATTAATTAGCCTTTTAACACCTAAACTCCTACACTCGCGAACATGTTGCAAATTGGTGTAGGAATCCCAACTAATTTGCAAGCTTGAGAGTTATGGTGATACATATTTTTAAAATTTTATTTAGAATTCTTATCACCAATTAAATCTAGACAAAATTAGAGATAACCTTTGAGCGTCAAATTATCATCATCTGATTGTATATAAAAAAATCAATCTCGTTCATTAAACATTTCTCATTGCTGAACTTATATTAAGTCACACCGTCTTAGATACAAAAATATCTTTTTTTTTTTTAAATTAAATATGTCTTTATTGAACTTTCTTGTAATAATTACATTTCTTTTACATGCTAAGTGGTATGGCCTAATGCTCTTCATCTTTGTTGTATTTTTCGTTTTATTATTAACTGATCACATTTATTGTATTTACTTCAAATTGTTTTACATTATTGCATTGAATCGAATACATTTGGGTAAAAAAGAAAAAAAATCACTTTAACAACTAATCCCAACTTACAACTAAAAAAAATAAATTAATTGAAATATTCAAAATCATTAGAACGAGTAAACTACGAACTGTATTTTAAGATGAATGCTCCAAGCGTTCTTACTTGTTCCTGGCGAGTTTTGCAACCACGCAGTGTTGTTGTCATCTCAATGAAAATGTTCAGAAGTTCTTGTGGTGAAAACAGGTAACTACTGCCTTCATCCGTTGATGCTGGTTGGTTTTCCCTCGGTTGCTGACTGAAGCCTGGAGGTGTTGTATTCTCTGCAACTCTTTGCCGCTGATTCAACGGCAATGGCTGCAGATTTGGAACCACTCGAACAGATCCTGCTTCTGGCGACGCCAAAGCAGGAAAATCCACGTCCGTGTATGCTGGTGGTGTTTTGCGACGATTTGGTTGGTGCCTCGTCGTCGCTTGCTGTCGAATTTTTACAAACTCAGCACGTTTTGGGCAGCTCCGATTCTTGGTAGAATGGTCGCCGCCGCAATTGAAGCATTTGGCTTCGATGTTCTCGTTGATTGTGTTGCAAGCTTGAGTTTTGTGCTCACCTCCGCAGGTTGCACAACGACTCTTGATGAAACATTTCCTTCCAACATGTCCAAACTGCAAGCAATTCGAACATTGTGTCACGTCACGGTGCACTGGACGATAACGTTCCCAAGTCACGATGATGTTGAAAATTGCCCGAACTGCTTTCAGCTCAGAAGGCGTTGTCGATCCTTTCTCGAGATGAACCAGGTACAATTGATCACGATATTTGATGTCCTTGTTGTGTCTCGTCATCTTGAAGACTTCGATCACGTTCAATTTAAGAGTTTTGAGCTCTTCTTTCAGCACACTCACATCCATGTCGTACAGGCCACGGAGGACCTGTTTCATGGGGCGTTTACCTGGATCGTCATGGCTGTAGTATTCAATCTTGGTGTTGTTCAGGAAATCCCGAACGTAGTTGTAATCCTTTCTGGTAGGTAGCAGAATTTTGAGTCCATCAGCACACATGCGAATGGAAGCTCTTAAAGCACCAGATTTGATAAACCCGGTCAGCCACTTTCGCACCGAATCCGATGACGATGTTTTCACAAAAATGGGTGGCAACTTTTCCCGTCGTTCAAATTCTCCCTTCTCGCTCACGTCCACAGGGAGGGTAGCAAACTGGTTTCCAGACGAATTTTGAGCGTCCTTGCTCAAACTGCCTGGCTTTGCAGGTAGCGCTTCGGCATTCTTTAGCTTCTTCAAATCTGCCGATCCTGCTGGTGAGGACCGCCTCTTTTTCTTGCCGTGAGGCAATTTTTGCACTTTTAAAGCACTTTTCAGGAGCTAATATCCAGGAGTACCTCACTGATCGGTGGTCCACAAGGGAGTACAAAAATATCCTGGGATTGAATTTAATCTAAACTCTTAATTTTATTTTTAAAGCTAAGCTTGGACATTCTGTTGACATCTTGACAGCATAAACAACATTCAGAAAAAGAGTTAAGATAACATCTCCAGTAGGGTGCCCAAAATATGGGACTTTTTTTCAAAACCTCGCTCCACAAGCAGAATATTGTTCCTTGACCTATTTTAGGACTCTGGGCCAAATATGAGCAAAATCGGTCATCATTTACCCATTGAAAAAATGTATGGAAAAACCAACTTTCTTACGGTTTGGTCTGCACGGTGCGCTACTTCCATCCAAATATTCCCAAAAGTGAGATTCTTATTGAAAATTTAATGCTCTACAACTTTGTAGAACATACCAAAGCTGTAAAACTCGATCCTGAAAAGTTATTAGCGATTTAAAAAAGTCATTTTTGTATGAAAAACATTTTTTTCACCAACTTTAGGCTCGGGTATCAATGGGTTAATCTCAACCAATTTCTATCAAAATTTGCACAGATGCATAAAATTACTCAAAAAACCGTTTTCCGCTTGTGGAGCAGGGGGTCATTTTTTCTGGGCACCCTAATCTCCAGTCATCGTTCGGGATTTTGAAGAGAACATCAACATATTTTCTGTATCAAATCAATAAAAGGTTTGGTAATGTAAGAATTTATCATAAAATTATAATTTCATAGAAATTGAAGCATGTTAAGCTCACTAGTGATTCATACACGTTTCCACAAAATTGGCAAGCTGATTATGCTTAATGAATTAGTGAATACGTTAATAAAAAATATCTTGTGAAGAAATTGTCTTATCGTTTTGTGAAAGGGAATTTTAATCCCGAAATTTAGGAGAATGACACTTTATATTTTACGAAATTGGGCAAATCTCTGTTTTCGATCCAAAACTGATTCTTTTTTCATAGAATTTGTTCTCAACAATGTGATTTTTATGAAAATGATTTAAAATAAAATGGTGTAATATAAAAGAGGATTGAATAAATAATTTTGGGAACCTACTGGGTAATAAATCACTTTTTGATGTTTTGGCATCGTTTAATGTTCAAGTTGTATCCGGGCATATGTTACTGTATTATCGTGACAAATTGTTCAAAGAAAAGATTTTTATTCGGTCAAATTGAAACAAAGCTAGAAATCTGACAAATTTGCCTTGGAAACTTTTTGCTGAAGGTCAAATATTGGTCAATTATGTATTTTAGACTCTCACGGCAATTTCATAAGAAATTTGTTGGTATAAATCCATCAAATTTCTTATGAAATTGCCTTGAGAGACTCTAAAATACAAAATTAATAAATCCATTAATTTTCAGCGACTTTTCTGAAGAAAAATCTTTTAAAATCGAAAAAAAACCAAAAAAAAATTAGCTGCAGACCCCACACGAAATATTGTGATTAACCCCGCAAAATGTCGGGAAAGAACCCTTTATTCATGGTGACAAATATCAGACATGTCGAATTTTTCATCTTAAGTATGTTCTACGAAAGAATTCTCATACTACACATTTTATTAAAATATCGCTATTTGATTTGATTTTGTACATCAAAATGAACATTGATTGTGATACAAAAAAATTTAAAGCCTTTTTCAGAAACTATAAATTTTTGAAAAAAAAAGGATTAAAAGTTCAAGCAATCCGATTTGATATATTGTATCAATGTATAAATTTTGTGACGTTTTTGCACATTTGTATGCAAAATTGTGTAGAGGAATAATATTGAAACATTTTCTTAGTAAGGGAATAAATTAACAAAGATGCACCCTATTTTAAATATTGTGATATTACTCCGCTCTATTTCTAGACTTACTTTTTCAAAGAATTTTAAAATAGATTAAAAAAAAACATATTTATAGGCTTACTGAAAGCTATAACACGATTGATTCTAAATGTTCTGCACATTTTTTCCAAATATTTTTTGAGATTCTCATATGTTTGGCAATTTGCCATTAAAATATTTAAAAAAATGATTTTGCATTTTAAATAACTTACCTCTCATGAAGTTATTTATTAAGAGAAATTCTAGTATATTTGGCAGTTTTTGAGTACTTGCTCCTAACTCCATACAATTAGATGATTTTCGCTAATTGAATTACTTATTTTGTAAAACTATTGATAGAAACTTGCTTGCTCATTTATTGAGCGATAACACTCGATTTCAGTTTAAAACGCTTATTATAAGTTGTAATTGAACATCAAAGTGCTGATATGGCAACATTAAAGTTACGATGGAATTAGATGCTGTTCCCTTACTTGATTTTAGATTAAAAAAAGTAATTCAACGTCAAAGTCATAATTGGTCATTTCCTAAATATTAAAATTTGGTTAGGATTTTTTATTATGGACATTTTATAAAAAAAAAATTGTATTCTTTCCTCAAGCCTATTTTGAGTTTAATCAAAGCACTTTAAGTTCACAGATATCTGATTCTCTGTGAAACCGTTTTGAACTGTATTTAGTGAATATTCTTTTTTTTAAGTAAAATGATAAATAAAAAGTGAAATAAAACAGTAGTTTTTCTACGGGTTTCTGCAACAAAGTACTAAATTTTATTAGTTAATATGATTTCGAATCAAACTGCATTATTAACTCAAAATTGACATAAAATAAATATTTTTCTCTCCCACAGAGTGCAACAAAATGGCCAGTCTGCCACAGGCCGCCTTCGCGGTGCACAAACTACGCAAACCTAAAAATGAAAAGAATCTTGCCGTGGCTCGTCAAAGCATGGACAAACAGGAGTCACCACGTTTCATGAAGAGTAAGTATAATGCCGTTCTAAAAATAGAACCAAATCGCACCCTGGCGTGTTCTAAACGATAACTTTCTTCTTCAACTTCATCATTTCCAGCGCTGGACCTGACACCGGTCAAGTACAGCGAAAAGCTCATGAACAGCATCTGGGGCCTGTACAATCGCTATTCGCCGCACAACTTCAAGAAGAACAACGGATCCGACCAGCAGTACTTTAGCATGCCACAGCCGTAAGTCGTTGCACAATCTAATGAGCTTGCTGATTATGCTTGACGAATGGTTTTGTTTTTCTCACCGTGCTTTTTTTTTCTCGCAGATTCGCTGTTGCATGCGCCGCTTCCGAGCAAAAGAACTCTGGAGCAAAGAACGTCGACGACCCGTGGAAGTGACGATCCCCTCGTCTTGACTTGAATCGTCTTTGATTTGAACTTATGAAATTTTTTGATATCAATATAGCTTGTAGTTTGGGGTTATATTTAGTGATACTCACCTATTCGGTAGTCGATAATATATGGGACTGAATAAATTGGATTTAAATTGGTACACTGAGTGTTTTTATTTCGAGTTAGACTGAAGAATCCTCTGCATTTTCTAACATGATGAAATAACATAGCTCATAATTTTGAACATCAGTGTAAATTTTTGTCATCCTCTTTGCGAATTGGGCTCATCGATGCTATACGACATAATTAAATTTAAGTTTATTTTCGGCAAAGCCGAATAAATCATTTTCGGGTATAAATGCCTTGGAAGTAATCTAAGGAGCCATTAAAAAAAAAGCCATTAACCTTCATTAAATATCGATTTATTAGAATGATTCCATGCAGAGGTTTGGTTTTTTAGAATTATTCCATGGAATTTATACTAGATAGTTAAGATTATAGTATTGAGCTGGAATTTTGCTATAAAACAAAAAAACAAAAAAAAATAAATAAAAAATAAAATAAAATAAAATAAATAACTGAATGCGATTCAGTAATCATCACTTTTGCTGAAATTTGGCAATGAACAAAACATTTCTCAAAATCAGTAACTGCATATGTGTCAAACTGAAATATCACTTTTGACTTATTGTTTGGATTCTGCCGAGAAAAAGAATCTCATTCAAAAATGCTGTGTTTTTTTTTTAAATTTTGTATTGCGATCTTTAGAAACAAAGGTAAGAAAAATGTGAACAACAAATGCCACGATGCTAACCACCTGTTTTTCAGGTTTGGAGGATTAATAAAATAAATGTTTGAATAATAGTACTTGAAAAATTTTTAATGACAAGCAAAATAAATTTGGATTACTGAAATACAAGCAACGATTGCTGAATCTTCAGCAAATGATCTGTCAATTTGACTCAAGAAAATTACTTAATTTTCAGCAAAATAATTTGACGTTTCTTTTGCTGAAATTTAAGTTGTTTTGACAACCATTCTACTGAACATTCAGTAAACTATCTGTCAAAGTGACAAATGTCAGTTAACTGAGAATTAAGTAAAATATAAGTTACTGAATCATTTACTAAAATTTCAGTTGATGAAAATTCAATAAAAATTAACTGAATTTCAGTGAAAAAATTTTGGTGTGTACTGCTATGACCTAATTTTCTTTCACATTAATATAAACATAGGTTACTCTTGTAAGTAGAAAGTTGAACAACGGTTCTTTTAACCTTTCCACTGAAGGAAACTGGTTACTCAAGTTGCTAGAACTACTTTTTATCAAGTTTTACACCTGGTTTGATGCTACTATTTTTACAATCATTTGTTTAGAAAATTGCCTTCAAGGAGACAAAATTCCTGCACAGTAACTGAAATCAGTTTTTAGTTTAAATTATCAGTTTAGTTTTTGTACATGGATTAATTTAGCTTAGTTGAAGATGACTTATTGCAGTTGGACCATTTTTTGAATATGTTTATCAGGGTAGGTAAACCATCACCATCGCCCTATTATTGATGCATATTTCGGTGCGTTCCTCGTCTCTTAAAATTTCTCTTCTCTTTCGCAGACGAGTGATGGTCGGCTTGCTATCGCGAATATCGAAAGCCCATCACATCGACGAGAAATACTCTATCGCTGGCTCCGATGGAACTATCGTTCCAACCGGAGAGACACGCACACGAAATTGCTGTATACATACACTGGAGCTCACGCACACAAATGAACTTTTTCTACAGGGCTTACGGGCGAGAGAATTTCACGATTGCTCTTTCTCTTGCTTTTTGAGCGAGGGGACTGGCTGTGTGAGAGATTTTTTCCGTCTTACGCATCGGTTTGTTCGTTGCTCGCTATTTCATCGGCGTTGTTTTCGCTTCGCTCTCTTGATGCAGTTTTGGGAGAACGCCGGAAATTTGATGATTTGAGCGAGAGACGATATCTAAAAGCCCTCGCCATCGGCGAGGAAACGAGAAAATACCATCCCTGATGTTTATGCTTAATTTTGGTCAAAAATAGAATATTCGAATATTTTTATACTAAACTTGTTAAATTTGAACACAAACTTACAGGTTTTATGTGAAACTGCTGTAATGTACAGAAAATCAATAGTTTGGATGAATAAGGAACATGTTGCTTGAAATTTCTTCAAAATGTTGAAGAGAGATCAAAATAGCCCAAATATTTTTAAAATGCATGTTTTATATATTTTTTTAAAGCGTTGACATGATTCAAAGAACTCAACTGATAAGTTAATCCTTACCAAGCAAACATAGTTGATAATTTTAGCTTTCAACTCATGAAAATAGTTCATACTTTTGTGATAAATTGAGAGATCGATACAAAAAAGAGGATCTTATCTCCCAAATCTTCCCTCAATGTTTTTTTTTTAAATTGGAAATAATTTATTTTGACAGAATTTAGTTGAATGTTCCAAAACTACCTTTTTTAAATTGAAAAAAAGTGGAAAAGTGCGATGAATTAATTTAGCATTTTTTCATTTGACTGTTAGTTTATTTTAAAAACAAGTTTCATGTTAAATAACAGTCAATTTAAAAAGAATAGCAAGAAAATTATCTCTCCTTCACGAATATCTTCTTGCATCTCTAATCAATCCTCAACAGCAAACACACTTTCACGATCCCCCATCGAACCAAACGGTTTGTTTGGATGCCAATCACTGAAAGCCGTCAGTGCGCGCACCCCCACAAACAGAGCTCCGACAATGTCACACTCGCACACCAACAAAAACCCCCCAAACGGGGGAGCGCGTAGGAGCAAATCCCTTTTTCTCGTTCTCGCTCCAAAATCGAGCGAGAGTCCAAAATGTTCTAGGAAATCCAGCCGAAGAGAGACTGAGCTTTTCCACTCCTTGAAAATCGCGCTGTCACAGTCAGTTTGGTTTTGCAAGTGCGTGGAAAAACAGGTTCCTCTCCCGGTTTGGAGCTCCGTGGTCGATCCGTTGTGCCCTCGTAACAGGTTTTCTAGCAGGAATTTTCGGGTTAAAAGTGTCGCAGGTTCGAACCCCGTCGCCAACGGAGAAACGAAAGAAAAATAGCAGCGTGGATTTAGGCGTTTAAAGCGCGTTTAGGAGCAGTCGAGAGCACGTGAAGCCTCAACTCGGTAGGCTTTGCCCCGGGATCGCCCAAATTTTCACCCAGGACAGCGTTCAATAAACGGCCTCAAAACGGAGCACATAACGAAAATGATGGACTTCAGCGGTGGAGCCTACGGCGGAGGCAAAGCAGGCGGTGCCTTCGACCCGATCGGGTTCGTGATGCGGCCAACTGTGATCCTGCGGGCAGTTTGTTGGGTGAGCTTCAACCCTGATCTCGTCAGGCATTTCTTGCGTTCAAGGGTCTTCCATTTTGACTCCTCCCGCACCAGAAAGCCAGAAATCGATTTTCTGATAGTTGAACACACTCTCCTGTGACGGTGTGTGCGGTGACGGTTATTTGGGGATAGAATCCCCCTCCACACACACAATCACATACACCCACACAAATACATCGGCTGTTTGGTTTGCTTTCGATAAGTGCTTCAACCAAGGGAAAAAGATACGAAACATTTGTTGGAGAAAAATTCAAACAAAAAAGAGAGAATGAGAGTAAACTCACCATTGTGTGTGTGGGTGTCTTGTGGTTTATAGTAAATCTACAAACATCGTACACTAACACTGGAGCAAAGAACCTTAACAAATGTTAGAATAGTATCGCTTTTCTGGAGGAAAATACGATAGCAGTACACTTACTTTCGATCATCATGTGTGCAGTATAATCAATTAAGAATTTTCTCACACCCGTTCGAGGGTGATGATAATTATCGTTTCGTGATGCTGCGATTGTCACGAGATGGATCAATTGATTGCGAACTGTTGAACTATACTTCCATCTCAGAAGAAGATCAAGTGAAACAATGTAAATGGTTCATGCTTTTTACAAAAAAGAGTTTTTTGTTGCTTGAACAAATGGAGCATAACATTTTAAAAGGGCACATACCTTTTGTAAACAAGAGTGTATCCCTTTCACTCAAATGACAGTTTACATCAGGTGGGAGAGAGATACAATCTTGTTTACTAAAGTTGTGTGCCCTTATGAAATGGAAGGCACGAAATATCTGCAAGGGGGGTCTAAAATTTCCAAAAAAAAAGTGTCCGCAGTCTTCGCCAAAGTTTCTCTTCGGCTTCGGATGAAACAACAAAAAAAGGCAAATGTCGTTCTCATTATTCAGGAGTATAAATAGGAGTAAGATGCAAAATAGGTGGCCTTAGTTAAACTATCTAAAAACGTTTGAAATAAGCATCAAAAATACTAAAAATCGTTTTAAAAATATTGCATTAAACGAGAATTGTGAAGTTGCCAGGGTTAAAATAATCCATTTCATTCGAATCGTAGAAATTTTGTTTGTTATTGTATACCAAAAAAAGTGGCTCATATTTCGCCCAAATCATGTTTATGATTATATAACAACCAATTTCATAATTAATATCATTAAAATAATAATAATCGTAATGGTCATGGTCAAAAATGTGAAAATTGAAACATTTGTGTGATTTTAAAAGTCATCGTATTTAAAATTTTAAAATGATATTATTTGTCGTCTCACGGTATGGCGATCGGAAAATATTATAAACCGAGATGACCTTTAGGAGATTTATACGTGATTTATCTTCATAATTAAGAATATGTTTGTTTCAATATATTTTATCGGTGAAAATTGCGTTTATCAGAAAAAGTGCTTTTTCATACTAATGGAGACGCCTAGAACTAAGTAATAAATATAATTAGGCCGTTGCAAATATTTTTCAAAGTTTATGTCGCCCCCCCCTTCAAAATTGGTCTAAAAAATCAGGGGGCAAAAAAAATATTTTTCCAAAAAACTTCAAAATTTCAATGAAAATAGAAGTCTAATCAACTGAAAACAATCTAAAATGCATTTTTCTGCATTGATAGTCATATTTAGCATGTTTGGGCTTGTTTAAAAATGTTTTGAATTTTGATAAAATTGTGCTGTACAGCACCGCAAAAAAAAATTTTTCGCAGAAAAAAAATTTTTCGTCAATACTTAGATATTTTGAAAACTAATGATGGCAAAACAACTGGACAGGTGTATAATGCATTTTAAAACACTTTTTTCATTAAAATTTTGAAACCATGGCTCGTAATTTCAATTTTTATACTTTTTTATTTTTTTGCCCCCCCCTCGACTTTGGTCAGAGTCGAGGGACATAAACTTCAAAAAATATTTGCAACGGCCTTATATTATTTAAAAATACTTTTTATGAAAGTTTATACTAGTCAAAGGTAAAAGAAATTCAAAACATTTTGAAATACGACATATAATAAGGCTTGTTAATGAATTATGGAAATTAACTTGAGCTACCATGCGCCTCCTCTCATGCTACTTCATATGGGAAAACACGTTTTTTTTCTGAAGAACCCAATTTTCACCGATAGAATATATTTAATCAAACCTATTCTTAATTAATCAGAAAGGTGGAACACATGTTCTACGTATAAATCTCCCATGGGTCATCTTGATTAATAATATTTTGCTTATTCCTCACCGTGCGTCTTTTATAAGAACTTTGCCTTATAATTCGACGTCGTCGTGCTATCATGTCGCACCCGCCATTTTGACGTTCCGAGAAAAACGCGTTTTAATGTTTGACCTTGAATAAACAAAAACAAAAGCACGCAATGTAAACAATAACAAAAACGTTTTGTTTGGCTGACCATTCTGTGCATTGTCCCAAAGTTTGGTTGAAGTTGGTTGCTGGAGTCCCGAGTTATAATTACAAATGTTTACGGTAGTCTAGCTTGTACGTGCGACAAACGCATCCTGACTTTCCTGGCCTGAAATCCCTTTGGCCTTTTGTCGCACTTACATAAATTTTCATGGAGTGACAAGATAGCACGACAAGATTGAAACTACTTTCATATGTAAAGTGACAAAAATGCACGGAGTTTTTTCGGTTTTTGTTGAATATCTCAGGATTGAAATCGAAATTTGGGGATCTGTGAAGGTCAAAAGGTGAGGCATTGTGAGCTGCACAAAATGGCGTTCTTAACTCAATTTGGCCCAAAATGCACGTACGACAAGTTACGAGATGGCGACGAATTGCTCTAAAGCCATTCTTAAGCTTAAATCGAAGGGTGGCTCATTTTTAAGTTTTTTCATATTCACCATCATATCACAACAAATTACAAACTATCAAATTATCACTAAATTCCACATTATTTTCATCAAAAACGGAAGGGCTTTTAAATGCTCGTTCAAAACAATAACCAGGCGACAACGCTTTTGTGCCATTACAGTTCTCTTCGAAAATTGTGAATTAAAGCTCGAAAATAAAATTACGATATATTGTTTTTAATTGTGAATTTTATTGTTAAAATCAACAAAAAAAAAAATAAAGGGGAAATTCTAGTTAAAAATAATTGCCCACTTTTCCCCAGCGATTTTCACGAATCGAAATGCTAACTGGAAACATGTTATCATGAAATAAGGTCAAATTGAGATTTTTGATCAATTCTACGGACAATCAGATTTGGCAAAAAAACGCTACACATAAATCAGAAAAAAAATCTAAAATCCTCGAAAAAAATCTAAGATATTTGTGGGCGGCACTTGATTGACTGTATGCTGAATAATGGTTTAGACAATTTTATGAAGATTCTAATGTTTTAATGTGGTAGATTTTAAGGAAAAAAAATAGCCCGATTGCTGAATTGGACTTCATGGCGTTGATCTAGAGGTTTTAAGGTTTTGGTTTTGTTTGAAAAAAAGATGAAATCCATAAATCACGAGGAGACTTTTTTTTATCTCAAACCATACATTGTTCATACAGAAAAATCTTTTTATATATGGAGCATGGACAACCGCTTTTAAATTGTTTTTTTTAATTGCCTTTATATTGATTCAATTTTTCAAAGTTATCATAAACGGTCAATTGCTGCAGTTATTTTAGTGATTTAACTCGTAATAAAATCCATAACATAAACATTACTCAACTCGTCAAAGAAAAAATCAAGTCCCAATGACATCACTTGTTTTTGTGGGAGAGTTGGAGAGCTCGCTTTTGTTTATACTTTCAGCTCTCTTTCGCTCACCAATCCATTGAATTTTCCTTTTATTCTCTCAAACAAATTTACACCCGCACTCACTTAACCACCAGCAAGCATTTTTCCTCAATCGCTCTCTCATTCTCAATGTGTTTACCTCCCTCAAAGGAACTACGCTGGAGATTCCAAGAAAATTCTCTCCCTCCTTCTCTCAATCCCTCTCACACTGCGTTTCAGCAACCAAAACACATAAATTGATTTCCTTCTCGTTGTCGTCGCCAAGACGGTTTTCCACCCCCGTTCCCGAACCACCCGAATTCTTACGCGTTAGAAAGGAACGCAACAACGCCTTCATCATCAGCATAAATTGCGCTTTTATTGAAATTTCACTAGCTCTCTTGTCAACTTCAAGTCCCGGAATTGTTTTCGAATCTGACTTGGTCTGGATGGCGCGCGCGTGTGGTGTTAACATAATACACTACCCCTCTGAAGGTCCCCCACTAACTCCTCGTGGTTGACCATGTGATGTTGAGAGTGGATATGTGTGTGTGTGCAACTGTGTATGCAACTTATTATACCGGAGGACACCTCATTATGCCATGTGCCCTGTCTGTGCTACTACAAAACCGACGACGGATGGACGGGAAACATGATGTGAAGTGAAGGGTTTACACTGCTGGCACTGGTGGTAACCTCGTGGAAAGGGTCACGATGTCCAGTGGAATGGATTGTGACCGAGATTCATAATGTAATGGTCGCGAAGGTTTTCGATGGGTTCGCCACCAAAATCGATGGGGGATGAAAATTAATATTGATAAATCATACCGATCGTGCAATACCTGTTCACAATATGGACTTTGAAGAACCCCAACACTCAATTTTCAATTTGAGATATAGAACTAAATCCATAATTAGAGAACTAAAAATCCATCTCATTTAGGGTGCCCAGAATATGGAACTTTTTCTCAAAACCTCGCTCCACAAGCTGATTATTGTTCCTTGAGCTACCAGCTTTCATATTGTTTGGTCTGCACGGAGCGCTATTTCCATCCAAATATTCCCAAAAGTGAGATTCTCATTGGAAATTTAATGCTCTACAACTTTGTACAACATACCAAAGCTGTAAAACTCGATCCTGAAAAGTTATTAGCGATTTAAAAATGTCTTTTTTGTATGAAAAACATTTTTTTCACCAACTTCAGGCTCGGGTATCAATGGGTTAATCTCAACCAATTTCGCTCAAAATTGACACAGATGCTTAAAATAACTCGAAAAACTGTTTTCCGCTTGTGGAGCAGGGGGTAATTTTTTCTGGGCACCCTACTCTCCATGCATTTTTCAGCAACCAGAGCACTATAGGCTAGCAGGAGGCCAACATTTAAAAAAAATGTTTTTGAATATTTTTTTCATTGGTGTTAGTTTATAGTAAACATTTCAACTACGAAAAATTCTAAATTTCAAAGCTGTAGGTGCCGTAATTAAAATACGCAACTTTGGTACCCTAACATGTATAGATCATCGCTGAATTTTTTAAGTTATCGCAGTATTAGTGAAAAAAGTTAATTTTTTGCCGATTTCGTCATTTCCCTGTTTTTGCGCGGGGCGTGTCGAAAAAATCAGTTTTTATTTTCAAAAAATCATATCTCGGAAACGTACGGTTCAACATCGCCATTTTTTTGTTATTTTATGTGAAATTTTCTAAGGAATCCGATAAAAATATTTTCAGACATAGGCTCTTTGGTCCAGACACGGAAAAAACGCCATTTTAAAATTTCAAACGACTTTTTCAAATGTAAAGCTAGATTTTAGAAACTTCTTACTATTTTTCTCAATTAGCCGAACTAATCACTTTTTTTGCGTCTAAGCCAGCTAAAATCGGATAAAATGACGCGGAGATATGATTTTTTGAAAAAAGTGGTTTTTGCGAAAAATTACGAAAATTGCCATTTTTCGAACCACCCTATCACGATGTAGGTCACCCTTATAGCCAAACAAAAAAATACGGGTCTAATTATTTTGGCCAAGGAACCCTCAGAAAAATGTTGAGCCCGATCGGAGAACTTTTTTTTCGGTTTAGGCTCTTTTCAAATGGAATTGCTGTATTGATATCAATTCCCCAGTAAGGACAATTAAAATAATTCCTTTCGAAATAATTTTATGCAAGGGGATGGAATACTTGTTTTGTTATATTAGAGAGTAATGTGATTCTATACAGAGCAGTTCTCTCAGATTTCGGTCATTCAATTTTTTGCGTTTTGTAATCCGGCTGAAACTTTTTTGGCGCTTTCGGTATGCCCAAAGAAGCCATTTTGAATCATTAGTTTGTCCATATAATTTTCCATACAAATTTGGCAGCTGTCCATACAAAAATGATATATGAAAATTCAAAAACCTGTGCCTTTTGAAGGATTTTTTTGATCGATTTGGTGTCTTAGGCAAAGTTGTAGATATAGATTGTTTGGGTGAGACTTAGAAAACATCAATTTTACTGTTAGGGTCATATCAACAAATTTAAAAAAAGCAAAATATAGAGAATTTTCTCAGCTTTTCAAAAATATTATTTTCAAAAGTGGGCAAACTTGTGCACAAATTTAAAAATTTTAAAAACTGCAACTATTTTCAAAAAAGTTACCTAAAAATGGCGTTAACTTAAAAACGGTTCACTTTATCAAAATTTTACCAGAGTACTTTTTGATTGCACATTTCATTTTGCATCGAAAAATGAAGTTGAATTTTTTTTTGCGAACAATATTTCGATTTTTTTAAAAAATCAGTATTGATTCAAAATTTATAACTCGGTCAAAGATTTTGTGAACAACCTGGAAATTTCTGAAAAGTTGGCATTTGATGTCCCCTAAAACATATTTTAAAAAATAGTGTTTTTTTTGCAAATCAAGGTTAAGTGAAAGAAAGTTAAATAAAAAATTACCATTTTTTTACATTGTATCATTTTTTTTTTCATTGTAGTTTATCCATAACTTGTCCATACCTACAACTTTGCCGAAGACACCAAATCGACACCATACATCATTTTTGTATGGATAGCTGCCAAATTTGAATGGAAAATTATATGAACAAACTAATGATGCAAAGTGGCTTGTTTGGGCATACCGAAGGCACCACAAAAGTTTAAGCCGGATTAAAATATTTTTTTTTTCATAAAAAAATCTTTTTCGGTGCTGGGACCTGGTTAGGACCGAGTCGGCTTTTGTAATTACATTTTACTTAAAGCTAAGAGTAATTACAGAGGATCTTGTGTGTAAATGTTAGTGGGAAGAAGGATTAAAATATACAAAAATTTAAATTAAAAAAAGACCGATTTCGTTGAGAATTGCTCTATAACAAGTTATTGAAATTTATATATGACCTATAAAACCTATAACACTGATTCGATATCACCAAACCATGCATAGCACACACACGTGCTCCACAAGTTGGCACTTATTCACAGACAAATATCCTGTCCCAGTCTCCTGCCCATGGCTAGGATTCGAAATCGATACCGAACCACAGACGCACACCCACTCAAATAGATTCACCATCCAACCCCTTCAAGCGTAACTCGTTCTCCGGAGGCCTTAATCCAACATCATCCAGAATCCGTTCTCTTTCCTCTTCAAAACGGAGTCTGCTGATTTTCTTCCGTCTAACTGGTTTGATAGATATGTGAATAAATTCAATAGTCTTTTCAAGTTTTTATCCTCATTTTTTAGTTCGACAATGATAGAATTAAGAACACTCAAAGGACATTCATGCATTCCAAATAATCCAGATCCCTTATAGGAGAAGGCAGCCAGTCTAGGAACCGGAATATATTCTGGTATCGATTTTTCTCGTCGTGCCATCATCCACCACCACCGTCGTTTCCGGACAGTTCTTTCTTTTCTTTTTCCCAGCTTACTCTCAAAGTCCATCTTCTTCTTCTTCGTAGGCATCTCCTTGTACGTACGCCTCGCTTCTCGCGTGCCAGTTCGTGACACCTCGTTCCGTTCCACATGGGTCCTCTCACGGTCTCACGGCGTGTTAAACGGAAAGAAACTGAACATTCTTTTGTGACACTAATTCCAACCCTTCGGGAAGGAAAAGCTTCTCCAACGTCATCTTTTTCGGCCTTCGTTTAGCCCAAGAGTAATCATACTTTGAGGCAAGTTTTACGTTCATTAAAAATTTGCACCTGTCGGTCGGAGTGATGATAGAGAAATTAATAATGAAGAGCAAGGTGAGCAAAAATCCTTGCTTGCAGCAAAGATGAGGGAAAGAGACTTCTAAGCAGAAGCCGACGAAGAAGGACCCTCCTGGCGGCGGACTAACGAAGAGTCCATAATGAACCCCGAAGGAGAAGCGTTAGTAGCGCGGTTCTTCTTCCCTCAGTAAACGACGTGATGTAGAGTGCCTGATGAAGGAGTTGTGGGATTGTGGCGAACGGAGAAGAATGGAGATGGTGCATTCCATTGTACTACATTCCACACATTCCTCTGGTTGGCTGGCTTCGCAGAAACTCTTCTCACTTTCAACCACCTCTTTTTGTTGGTGGAGGATGAGGTGCTAAAAACGGCGACGCGTGAGTCAACGTGCACGGTTATGTCATACGTGCCGCCACGAAGGCAGTGGCGTAGCAGGTCAAAATAAGATATACAGTCCAGACTCGATTATCCGAAGGCCTCAGACAAATTTCAACTTCGGTTAATCGTATTACGTAAATTTTTTTTCGTTGTCTTATTTTTGATTGTCGAACTTAAGTGTGACCCCTAAACTACGCTAAAGTGGTTAAGAATTGTTAAATCCAAGATGACGGCAAATATGGCGGTTACGAAATAATGCAAAAAAAATGCATTTTATTATTTAATAGGCAATCAACTATTCAAATTTGACTGAAATGGGGTCACAGAACTCAAATTTGGTTTTAAAAACAAGTAAAAGAAAAAAAAACATTACACTCAACCCTCGGTGGTTGGTCACTTTTTCGTTTGACATCTTTTTTAGTTTGTACCCCGTTGGTTGGTCAAAGTCAAATAATCCACCTTTAGGTGGTTGTGGCCTTCCTTGCATTCATAAAGTGAATACACTGCACAGCCTCAAAAAAGTGTATAAATAACAATTATTTTTCATCAAAATATCTGAGATCCGGCCTCAAAAAAAATGTGTTAAAACACTAAAGTACTTATAACTTTTGATAGGGTTGTCAGATCTTAACTTTGTTGGGCTCGTTGGGAAGGTCTTTTGATTACCTATCCAACAATGGGTCGCTTGATAGATCTGGACAACTTTTTCATCAACTTTTTCGAGATCCGGCCTCAAAAAAGTGTGTTAATAACACTTAAGTGCTCATAACTTTTGATAGGATTATCAGAGCTTCAATCTTTTGAACGCGTTGGAAAGGTCTTTCAAATACCTTTCAAACAATATATAGCATGACGGGATTTCTTACAAAAACCACCCTTTTTACAATCTTCCGAAGTTTAGCTAAAACCGTTTTTTAGGATAACTTTTGAAGTACTTTGCTAAACTTCATAATATTAACTAGGGTCTTGTGAGAGCCTAAGACGGATCGAATGAGACCAAAACAGTCTAAATCGGTTCAGCCAGTCCAGAGATAATCGAGTGCATAGTTTTGGGTGCACGGACTCACATCCAGACACACGCACAGACATTTGTTCAGAATTTGATTCTGAGGAGATAGGTATACGTGAAGGTGGGTCTACGAAGTTGAATAAAGAAGTGCATTTTTCGAGTGATTTTATAGCCTTTCCTCATTGAGGTGAGGAAGGCAAAAATGACGAACTGTCACTTTTTACACGGCGCTCACGCACACTATCAAACCAAACGTTTGATAGTGTGTGTGAACTCCGTGTAAAGGGGTGTCAAACTAAAAAGTGACCCTGTCTGTTTGACAACAGTTGGTGTCAAACCATCGGGGTTTGAGTGTACACCAGGAAAGAGATAAAATTACGCATTTTTCTGACCTAAAAGATGTACCCCTTCCCAGATTTAATATTACCATGATTTGTTTTACTGTATACATTCGCCTTATTGGTCTTATTTCTCTTTAGGAGTGAATTCCTCATCAGTAGAGAAACACTAAATTAAAAATTATACATTATTAAAATCAACCCATCTTTTCCCCTTTCCAGCTCTTCGCGATAATCGTGTTCGCGTGCGTGTCGGCCGAGGGCTGGCGGGAAGAGAACGGCAAGGAGTACTGCATCATCAACCGGGACGCGAACGCCTGCAACTACGCCGTCGGAATCGGCGTGATCGCGTTCCTGGCCTCGATGGCCTTCATCGCCGGCGAGTACCTGTTCGAGCAGATGTCCTCCGTCAAAACCCGGAAACACTACGTCCTCGGGGATCTCGGCTTCTCCGGTAACTAGTTCAGCATATTTGAAGAACTATTTTCTCAAACTTTGAAACTTGCAGCTCTGTGGACGTTCCTGTACTTTATCGGCTTCTGCTACCTGACCAACGCGTGGGGCAAGGCGGACGATCCGCCCAACGGCGAGGGCGTCAACAACGTGCAGGCTTCCATCGTGTTTTCGTTCTTCTCGATCTTCACCTGGGCCGGGTGCGCTTACTTTGCGTTCCTGCGCTTCAAGGCCGGCGTGGATCCGTCCTTCCAGTCGACGTACGAGTCGGATCCGAACGCCGCGAACCAGTACTCGTCGTACCCGGTCGGAAGTGGCCCCGGGACTGGCGGCGTGGAAGGTGGCGACCAGTACCAGCCGAGTCCGTTCGGGGGTGGCCAGCAGCAGCAGCAGCAGCAACAGCCGGGTGTGGGTGAGTTGTGAGGGGATTCTTGTTAAGGGTCAATTTATAGTCATGACAATTTTCTCATTGGTCTGAAACATTTAATTAATTATTTTTTTCTAATTTTAGGTGAATACGCTCCTTCTTATTAAATGCATAGGCAGTACCATATCCGTTTGTTTGTGAATAACGGAGTATACAACAACAAAAACAAAGCAGCAAACACTACAAAATTCCGGAGCAGTGCACAGGAACGAGCAAAGTTTTACCGTAGTGAATTCCAATTGGGCTATATTGACATTCTATCTACTATGGAAAGTAAAATAGTAAAAATGGATGCGAAACTCAGATTATGGTTCAAAACCGACCCCAACAAAAACTAAACAAACACACACAACAAGTCGAAAACAAAAGATTTCTAGCGGTTTAATAGCGAAAACACAACCCCACATTGAGCAAACAGTCGACAGGGAAACCAGTTCCGCAGCTGGTCGCCCTTTATCTAGCAATTTGTCCTTTGAAGCAGTACAGCTACTCAACAAACACATACTAAACATTGTTACATACTACACGCGTACACAACCACAAAAACAAAACATAAGACAGAACAACAAGTGGAAACACAACAAACACTAATACATACATGCTTACCAGAACAATGAAATACATAGCAAAACAAAGACAAGCAAAACAAAACAAAAACAGAAGGGAAACACGAAAACCAAAAGAAACAACCAAAATATCCAAAAACAAAAGATTTAATAAATATTGTTAGTTTATGATGGATCTAAAACCAGAATGAAGTTATCCTATAAGAAGAAGAAGAAGGAAAAAAAGACAAGAAAATATCTTACCGTATAAGTACTTGGTATATTATTTATCATGATAATAAAATACAAGAATAATAATAAAAACAAAAACAAGCGTAGCGTTTAAGGAACCGATCGTTGAGAGACAAATAAAGGAAGCAATGGCGAAAAAAAAGAAAAGCATCACATTTCAGGTGACAGCTCAGCGCGCAGTGACGTCAGCAAAAAACAAAAAGGTGAGTGACGTTCAAAGCTCACTGCGATATTCAGTGTTTGTGTTCAGTGACCAATTCGGTGACGATTTCCCTGAGTTTATTTTTTCTAAAGTAAAAAAAAAATGAAAAGTAGCTCACTCACGTTACAATCGGCACAGCAAAAATGATGGGATGGACAACACTGAAAAAAATATCCACTATCAAATTGCGGGCTAGAGCAAACTAGTATTATTTACGAATAGATACGCTTTTGACGGTTATGAAAAAACGTGGGATGAGCAAGTTTAGAATAAGCTGGGTTAGGCGAGGGGAAGCGTTTAGAATGTTTCGGAGGGGGAAAAAAAGAAAAAAAAACTATGAGTAAACCTGATTCAGATTCATTGTTGGTGATTGTAGTAGTTGAATAAATTTGACCCTAATTAAGACAGATGTGACAAGCCAGATATAGTTTCAAGAGTCTACTTGGTTTTCCCTTGATTTGTGAAAGCACATTCAAATTATTTTCCACGAGGACTCTTGCATACAATGTTGCATCCAACAAATGACAATTGTTCATGGGATGTGAATTTTTCCACTTATTTAGACAATATTTATTTATTAAAATACTTTTCAATCAAGAAGCAACCCACCACTAGAAAAAAAAACGGATCAAGCTACATAAAATTCAGAAAATATAAAAAATAACACCCACAGAAATATTTTCAAATGTATTCTATTCACTCATAATGGAAAGCAAAAACACACAAACTCTCAGAAAAAAATCTTATGAATCCTGTTCGCACCATACAGAAATGATTGAAAATCAACCAATTTGGAAATTTTGAAAAACACAAGGGAATATCGCTGCAAATCTCAAATCATTAAATCGTTTCGTAAGGTAAACCCTACACAACCCCACAAGGAGATGTAATCGTTATAAAAACTAACAAAAATATCTAAATAAAAAAAAGTACTTATAGTAAGCGAAAAAAAACATTAGCAAGACAACAAAACTGAAACATTGAATAATAAACAAAACAAAATAAAGTTATTAATATACACCATGCATTATTTATAGAGCGAAATCAGAGATAAATATCGGAAAATCTGCAAAAAAGAAGACACAAAATCAACCAGAAAAAAGTGTATTTTATTGTAGTGGGCGTTTGTTTCAGTTATATCGCACCTGATTGAAGCTGACTTTGTTAATTCTATATAAATCAATACCAAACAACAAACAAAAAATATTGTAGTGAAAAGCATCAATGGACATTGCGAAAAAAAAGCTAGCCTAGATTACATAAAGAAAACGCTAGATCGGTTTAAGTTTGGCGCTATAGTTTTATCTCTCGAAGCAGACTCACTCTTAAAAAAAACCTAGAATACAAAAGAAAGAAGCAAACGTAATACCCTCTTACTGAATAAATGTTGTAAATAGCAACCATATTCTACACACATTGAGCAACAACCAATAGCAGCAAAAACAATAACCGAACAAAACAACCTTTTTAAAACCATTGTTGTATTAGTCACAGTAGGGGAACTATACCCTTTTTCAGCCTATTTCTATTATCGGCCTATCAGCACTTTGATCACGAATTACAGCTTTCATAAAGTGTTTTTGACTGTTCCAAAGTTATAAATAGCTCGAATAAAAGTGAGCAAGCAACTCTCCATTGTTGCTACATCTGAAAATGATGATTTAATAGCGGAAAACGGCAAAAGTGATGAGAATTGGTCGAACAGCTTAGAGTGATTAAAATGGGTATATTTCCCCTATTTAACGAGATTTAAAAAAAACAATACGGCATGTTATTAAGATTTGGTTCCATCATCCCCCGCAATCATTCGATTATCAGTTAGTAGTTGTAGCGAAGACACAAACCAAACTATGGAGAACCTAATAATGGTACTATTTCCCAGACTACGTTAACCAAAACTTGTTGAAAAATTAAACCACTTGAAGCAGGTGTCAGTGGGTTAGCTAGTTTGATTAGTTCCGTTTTGAGATATTTGGTTAACCTTTTTCGCGAAATGAGACAAACTATCCAAGTTGAGAAAGAAGATAAACATGCATGCAGCAAAACTCTGAGCATGGAGAAAGCCGACGAAATCCGTGCGATTATCTGAAGGTGGTGAAAGCAAAAGAAACCAAATAAATTATGTTAATAAAAATACTTTAGGAAAATGTATGGGAGGAGTGTTTTTATTGTACCGAAAGTTGTCCTTTTTCCTCAAGTCTTATCGGATTCTAATGAGGATTGTTTATCAATTTATCAATTTATCAATTTATCAATTTATCAATTTATCAATTTATCAATTTATCAATTTATCAATTTATCAATTTATCAATTTATCAATTTATCAATTTATCAATTTATCAATTTATCAATTTATCAATTTATCAATTTATCAATTTCTGAAGCCCTTCAGAATGTTTGCAGAGCTTGTTGAAACTTAAATTTCTTATTGAACATATGGTCATATCATTTAAAAATTATGAGCTTCTAGAAAGTTTTTAAGAGGTTTAAATAACTACCATCTCTATTTGCCTTTGTTGTATAATCTTGCTTTTTTTTCGAAACTATTTACTTTTCTGCTATTGACGAATGACGAAACGGCCAATTTTTTCGAATGAAAAAAAATGCCTACTTTTCTCTACCAAAAATAACAGAATCGAAAAGTAATATGCAAAGTTAAAATTTTCAGCACTGAAAAGGGTGCTGAAAAGTTGAATTTTCCATAAATAGTATCGAAAAGTTAACAATTAATATTAAATTGATTTAATTTAAATGGTAAATTGACTGAACTCATGGATATTTGGTTCAGAAATCCATTCAAAGGGAGATTTCCGGAATTGCAAAAAAAAAATTAATGAAACTGGTTGAAACTTTTTTATCCAATTCGTGATAAAAAAAAAAACTTATTTATTGCAACATATTATTTAATTATCCATTTGAGAGCTGAAAAGTTCAACTTTGTAAACACTTGTATCGAAAAGTACTTTTCAATACTGTTTTAGAGATTGACATTTATCTTGAAGGCAAATAACATTCAAAATCCAATCAAAAGGTAACCCCGAAAATTTTAATTTTACAGTCGACTCTCTGGTTGTCAATATCCAAGGGACCGTCGAGAAAGAGAAGCATCAGTTTACAGAACGATGCAAAATGAAGACTCGATTGAAATTTGTTTTTTCTTGCTAACCAGCTATGGGAGAGAATCATGGCAACGTCCAGCAAACAAAAACAAAGAAATGTCAAACAACCTTCAAAGCTTCGTTTCTCAAAGAAAAATGTCTATGCAAGCCTTGAGAAAATGAAATTGTTGACAACCGGAATAGATGTTTAGAGCAAATAGAATCCAACGGACCGTCGAGGAAGAGATCCTTCAAGCAAGAGAAAATATCGAGGAATAAAGACAATCGAAGTATGCAGTTTGAAGGGACTGTAGAATTCATCAGTACATGGAGCAATAGGGTGTAATATGGTTGTATGGAAAAAATAAAGTTGTCCAAATTTAGCGAGCACAACCATTTTTCAGTTCCTTTTGGGGTCCTAAACAACTCCCCAAAGTTTGGGAACGATTGGTTTAGTCCTCACTTTGCGCAAAGCGATTCAATTTTCCATATGAATTTGTATGTTTTTTTTTTGAGTTTTGATATTTATAAAATCCACGTTTCACGCTGTACTAAAACCGGATTCATATTCGGATGCTCTGGAATGTGCTCTACAACTTTTCCGAAGAGAGTATGGTGCTAGTTTGTCCCTGAAAGAAGATACAGCGTGTGCAAAACTCGTCTAAAACGTGTTTTTTGCTCTAAAAACGCGTTTTAGACGAGTTTTGAGGACGCTGTATCTTCTTTCAGGGACAAACTAGCACCATACTCTCTTCGAAAAAGTTGTAGAGCACATTCCAGAGCATCCGAATATGAATCCGGTTTTAGTACAGCGTGAAACGTGGATTTTATAAATATCAAAACTCAAAAAAAAAAAAAAAAAAACATACAAATTCATATGGAAAATTGAATCGCTTTGCGCAAAGTGAGGACTAAACCAATCGATCCCAAACTTTGGGGAGTTGTTTAGGACCCCAAAAGGAACTGAAAAATTGCTGTGCTGGAAAATCGATTTTGATATTACACCCTAATGGAGCAATATTGATATCGAGAAGATCGACAGCCGGAGAGTCGACTGTATTAGCACTCGTCGACAAAATTTAAATTTTCCACACTCGCCGGTGAAACTTGTTAGATTTTAATGAAAAAAAGTCGTTTTTGCAACTTGTTGCACAAAACATTTTTTTACATTCTGTTTGAAAAAGTTCGTTTGTTTTCATTTCAGAAGGTGCAAAAAACGGACGCATAAAACCCGTAGTAAGTATCAATGTTTTTGCAAAATTAATATTTTAATTGAGGAAAACATTTTCTGGCTACTCTGTTTTATGTTTTGCGCTACGATAAAATATATATATATTTTTTTTAGTTTTGTCAATAAATTTATTAGAATTTAACAGTTCTGCTCCAGGATGTTACATTTGCAATTCAGAGATTTGGAGAACCTTTCAACTGAGATCAATTCATAAGCCTTTGCAGGGAGGATACATATTTCTACGTTTGGATTTTGCTAACTGGGTGTTCTTTTAGGGAAAATAAATTTTGAGAAAAAACCCTAGATCTATGGATAAAATATATGTTTTGATAATATCTAATGTTATTCTACGTGGTTTAAACAAATCTAGAGTTTTTTTTTGAAAAGGTCCTATAAACAAAATTTTCAATTTTTGCTTTTTGGGTATTTTTAAAACCGCCTTGAGTCAGGGGTATTCAAAAACACCCAAAAAGCAAAAAGTGAAAATTTTGTTTATAGGACCTTTTCAAAAAAAAACTCGAGTAATACTGTAATATTCCTAGAATTATGTCAAGAGAAGTCATTACGTCTTTTTTTTTTTAAAAGCAATATAAATATGAGGATGGCAAAAAAGATCAATATTAATTTTCTCAACTATTATTAATAAACTTTTGCATTTTTTGTTTTATGTTTTATTCATTACATTCCATTCTTACTCATCATGTTAACAATCATCTTCGTTCTTTGACAGATAGGATTATCGTTCGATAAATTTTTAAAATAAATAAAATTAGGGTTTTTAGAATACAGTGTTAAGCCTACATCATTCTCGTTGAATAACTTTTCGTGTTGAACTTAAAAGAATATATAAACTTAAAAAAAGAAAATGTTGGTAAACTTTGTAGAACTTCAGCACAACAGCAATAAATAGTTTCTATTTCACTTTATAAAAAATAGCTTACTTTTTTCATCTACGTTAACGACTGTTCACTTTCTTGTTCTTCTTCCATCTTCATTCAGGCGAAATGTTTCTTCAACAACAATTAATAACAGTTATAGAGTTTAGAGAGTTAAGGGGGATAAATGTGTTAGTTTTTTTTTGTTTGGTTTCATTTGTGTATGTGAGACTTTTCGTTCGTTCTTCGCGTGTTTATGTTTTTAGTTTTGAGAACATGTGAGATAACTTTGCTTTCTTTTCGCGTCTCGCAAATCCTTTCAATGCTTGCTTCAAGCTTACTTTGAGTTTAATTGGCCGGATTTTTTTTTGTTTTCTACTTTAGGTTTAACAGCTGCTCAACGGAAACTTTGTCAACACTTGGGTGAAACCGAGTTATTTTCGCTACTATCATTTTGCGTTAGTTAGTTTTTTTTATTTTGTTTTCAAGAAGAACATTTGATAAAGGGTGAAAGCTGGTTGAGGGTAAAGCTTGCAATTTCTTCTTTTTTTCGATATCTTTCCCATTGAAAAAGGTACGGAAACTCTCCTATAATCTTAAAGATTTGCTTCTTTGTCAGAGCTAACAATGAGAGACAACAGTTTGAGGTTGAGGTTTTGGAACAAGTAACAGTTGTGGTTATAGAGCTTTTAAGGAGTTTTAGCAGCCTGGCCGGGTTCGACTTAGACACGAGTTAACATCGATTTTTTTTTATTGATTTCAGGGGGACTTCAGGAAAAGTGGCTTAATTTGTTCGATTTGTTACTTTACTCTGAGTTCTTTTTTTTCAATCTGTTTTGGCACGGGAATTTATATTTTTCTTTGTCATCTTTGAAACAATTTCGTTTTAGATTTGCTTAAAAATACGCTGGAATTAAACCGATTCGCTAGTTATTGTTCGATTTGGTTGCGCTAGCACAGCGAAACAGAAGATTTGCTTGATTTTTTCTCGCTAACTTGAGTGTTTTTCTTTTAAATTTTAATTTCAGATCAGCTTATTTCCACTGATCTGGTTAGTTTCAGCTTAGGCCACATTTAAATGTTGTTTTGCTTCGTCAATTCAATTTATTCGCTAATCTACACTTTATCAGTTAGTTTTTCTTCTTCTTTGTTTTATCATATTTGTTGGATTTTGGTTGATTTTTTTTCGCTAAGTTTGAAGAAATTCTGCAGAAAGGTGTATTTTCAAGGATTTTCCACTTGTTTCTACTTTTTCTTTGGTTTCTTTGGAAAATGGGTTTGTTTGCCTTTTTAACGAGTATTTGGGAGAGAAAGAGTAAGAGTGGTTTATAATCTGAGGATTCTATCTACAATAGATAATTTGATGTGTGATATTAAGAAAGTTGTTTGAAATTTTCCGATAGCAGTGTATTTGCAATAGTTATAATTAGTGCAATAGAGAAAGAAGTGACAAGCACCAATTTTTGTATAGATGTTCGATTATAGCAAAGCTCAGATCAGATTTAGAGTAGAAAGTTAAGGGAAAATTTGAAAAAAGGTATGACATTTTCGCGGTGAATCAGAGTCGTTCGATCCGAGGGCTCTCTGATGTTGATTGAGAAATTCACCAAGATTTCTGATTTCATAAGACGGATTAAATTGTGCTTCTTTTTACGATCCCTTTTTGGATTTGCTCTCGGAATGAAATCCAAAAAGGGGTTTCTTTTAAAAAGTTTCGTTGGATTTACCTTCTCGATCGATTCGCCAATTTGTTTTCCCCCAATTTTCTGTACCGTTCAGCTTTGTGTTTTAATTTCTGCGTGAATTTTGAAACTCTACGAAATTTTGTGTGGATTTGGAGTGATTTCCTCTAAGCTACGGAGCTTTCTCCAAAAGTTTTACTTGAATTGTTCAAACATGAGCTTTTTGGTGTTCTATTTTTGTCGCGAAATTAACTACTTCTGAGCGCAGAGCAGAGCAAATATCTACGATTTCTTGCCCCGTCGCATGATCCGGCGGTAAAAGTCCTGAACCCGATCATGGACAACCACTACTGGCAAGAGTTTCTTCTGCTGCTGCTGCTGCTCTTCTGGATGTTCTGCTGAACTGCTACCTGTTGCTGTTGCTGCTGCTTCTTCCTCTTCTTCTTCTTCTTCTGCAACTACTTCAACTTCATCTACTATTGGTGGATTATTCTGCTGCAATGGCTGCGACTCCTTCTGGGCATGATGGCCGCCATCTTGCTGCTGCTGGTGGCCACTTCCGCCCAACCCCATCAACATCCGCATCTTGGCGATCGGGTGCATCACCAGGGCCGTCGTCGAGTTCGAAACGAGCGACGCAGACCGGGATAGACGCCGACGCATCGACGAAGAAGTTGAGGGCTTTTGATGGAGTTGCTGCTGCTGCTGCTGGTGGTGGTGCGAAACGAGAGAGGTACATTCCCCATATTACTGCTCGTCCTCTGGGGGCTGCTTGGCCAGGGCCAGCAAGATCATGGTGAGCTCCTTGCGCGAGATCTTGCCCTCCTTGTCGTAGCCGACGCCCCGCAGGATCGTCTCCTCGAACTCGTTCAGGTCCTGGGCGTCGTAGTCCTGAGGAAGAAGAATTTGTTTGTCAAATATTTGTTGTTTATTTAAAAAATAGGGCTTGCAAATATTGTCGGAAGTTAAACAAAATTATCAAAAATGAAATAACAAGCCATGGTTTCAACAGTTGAATCATTTTTTTCTTTTTAAATGCACTTTATGGCAAAATATATAATTTATGAAGATTATTTTTTGGCGAAATATAATCTTTTTTCTCTTCATCGCAAAAATAAAATATAATAATAATCAAGTTTACACATGCGAAATATGATTTTAATCGTAGGAGAAGCATTTTTTTTATGTCCTATAAGCTATTGTGTTTTATATGTTTATAGGACCTTTAGATTTCTATTTGTTTTCCTGTGACTTCTGTTTTTTTCTGAATTTTGAAGCTTGTTGGAAAAAAAATTGTTTGCTTCTTGATTTTGAGCCGATTTTGATTTTGAAACAAAACTAGAACACCAAAAGCTCATGTTTAAAAAATTGGAGTAACGACATAAAAAAATAATTGCAACTTTTTTCCTGATCGAAATTGGAGTACTTTTTTTGCAAATTTGTTTTACTTAAACAATAAATCCGAAAATGTTGATAAGTACACTCATAAATTTTATTAATATTAAACAACCCGTCATCAGGGGTAACATTGGGTCTTGGGAGTGATATTGGGTCACTTTAATTTTCACATTTTCGTTTGACATAATATCAACCGCCAGACCCAATGCCACCCCTGATAACAATAACAGTTGTGCAGCTGATTTATATAGAATAACATTTTTAAGATCTCAACCATTGGAAAAGGTGTGAAAAAACGCAATGCAGTCATTAAAAAAAAATTACAATGAAAATCGGTAAAAAAAAGTTCCTGACATATTTTTACCTGAGTAATTTAACCCTTTTTCCAGATTGTTTTTCTCTCACAGACGGTTTTACAGCAACCGTTAGAAAAATCTTCAATGTTTTGGAAATTTTCTAATCTCTTGAAAGTTCAAAGATGGCCAACTTTTTAAAAATAGAGTAAATTTTCTAAAACAAACTTTGGTTCTCAAAATTAAACTAGAAATACTATTATCTTTTAGGTGAATGAAACAAGTTGACTTAACGTCCGACGCATTAAAAAAAAACTATGCTATTTTCAAAAAATTAAAACACTGTCAGAATTTTTTTACCGTGTAGTGTTATAGCTCAAGGATTGTACAAATTCAAAAATGATTAATAAGTGCAACCCCATGAGAAAAAAAACCCCATTAGGCCGTTGGAAATATATTTTTTAAGTTTATATACCGATAAATGAAAGATATTTTTAAAATAATTTTTATCATATTTTAAAGAAATTTGTTTAAAATTGTTGATACACTTTCAAAATTTACCATAGCATCACCATGCCTTGTTAGTTTAATGAATAATTCAGAATTTGGTCTGCATAAAAATGTCAGTAATAATTAACGTTTCATCTAGTTTTTTTTTGTAATTTTATTGTTGACAACTCCCTTGTGAAGTTATTCTGCTTCACTCGCTCCCTCTCCCACCACGTTTGATATTTTCAAGAAATAAATGCATTATGCATTAAGCATAAAGTTATGACTAGGGCTAGTGAATTTCCGCGATTTCGCGGAAGCCGCGTAATCCGTGAAATTTGCCGCTGGCCGTGAAATTTCGTGAATACCGCGAAATGCCGCGAAATCTTTATTATTTAATTAACAAATTGTCCCTAAGTGTATTTGAACATTGAGTTTTGTTTTATTCAAGTATCCACAAAAATTTAACAGGCACTTTGAAACTCATTTTTGAAAATATTGTTAATTACGACGTTTTACGAAAAGTTCCTTCGAAATAAGCTTTGGTTGTAACATGAATAGGATTATACAATTTAATGTTCAAAGCATGTTATAACACATAAACTTTTTTTTTCTTTTTTTTACATTTCAATGAATGTGAAAAAATGTTTTTCAAAACTGCAAAGAAAGAAAACGCAGAGCAGTTCAGCCATTTATTTTTGGATCTCTGTAAAATTTATTTAAATGAAAATGAATAAATTGCAAGGAAAGTATGACAACAAATCTGTTCACAAATAAAAATTTGGATGTTGTTAGAAAAAAAATTTAAGCACTTTGCATCATATTCTAATTTTTTGGACTTATCAATAACAAATGTTAAAAATGTGCTGAAAACCATTTGCAAGCAAAATATAATATTTTTATTTTACTAATTCTACTTTTAGTGAATTTATCGTTTAAAAATATTTTTCCAAATTAAATTTCAAAAATCTCAGTAAAATTAGGTTTGCTGAATCATAAATTCCTCTGATAAAAGTTCGCAAAATTTCTCGAAATTAAGCTTTTATTTTTTACTGTCAAAAATATTTGTATCAGGCGGTAATTATTTTGTATCTTAAATAACTGCTAACTTTTCCAGTAACTATCCGGTGCACAACTATTCTCAAATATCAAAATTTTGCGTAAATTAAGGCAGATTTTGGGATACCGTGAAATTGCCGTGAAATTCCAATGTTTTGAAATTGGCATGCCACGTAATTTAAATTTTTGCGCCGTGAAAAATCACTAGCCCTAGTTATAACTCTTAAGAATTTAAAACATCACCTCTTTTGTTCTATTGACAGTTAAAATGTGATCCAAAAATTTGTATACATCGAGAAACTTATGAATTATTTAATTATTTTGGGAATCAACTTATATTTTGAGAAACTAGAATAAAAATTGAAGAAGTATTTTTTTATAAGTTAAGTCCGTTATATACAAAAATGTTTTTTAATTCTTTTAAACTAATAAAAATCCCACGAATTTCTTTTTTTAAGGTATATCTCGGGTGAGTTTTCAAAAAGCCGTAAGAGCCACCGTGACCTCTACACTAATTTTCGTTTTTCTCGAAAATGAGACACTTTTCATTTATTTTTAGTTTGGGGCACTTGAAGGACGTGTAGATGAACAATCTCGAGCGTTTTTGATATTAATTTTTCATAAGTATGTCGAATACCGATGTAAAAAGGATGTTTACCAATGGCTCTTACGGCTTTTTGAAATCTAATCCGAGATATGATGGCTGTTTAAAGTATATAAATCGTTTCTATCCTGATCTCCACTATGCCATTCCCTAGAAATCCATTCGTGGGTTCTTGACCCGATCCCCAGAATAAACCATTCCTCAGAATGAATCATTTCCCGGAAATGTTTACTTAGTTGTTGTTACCAAAAGAAGAGAAAAACTGAGGATAGTGGATCTCATTGATCTCATATAAAAAATATAATTTAGTTAATTTCAAAAAGAAAAGATTTGAAGATATCAAAAATAAAGGTAAAATTTGTACGAGAATCCGGATATTCATAATGTAAATATGCAAAAAGGAAATGTAATCTAAATGCTGACCATCATTGAAAATTTCAGCAACTGTGTAAAATAAATTATTCCGGGAAAATCGAAAATATTTATTTTGGAAAAAGTGGACATCTATAAATTTACCATTCTTTCTCAGGAATTGTATTCCATTTCTTTTCTGGGGCATGGAATAGAACCATTTTAAACAAAGCAAGATGGAGTGTAACAATCTTGCCACTCGCTTACGGAAATCGTCGAGATATGCGACAAGCTAGCACAATCAACTATTTCTAGCTGATAAATATGATTAATCTTACCTTTTTCACCAACTCTAACAAGTCTTTTAGGAAACCCCGAAGTTCTTCATTTTCAATGGAACCATTATTGTCCTGAAATGACAAGAAATTATAAAAATGTAAATAAAAGAAAAAAAATAATTTCAAATGATGCTTCTTGACGCATAACTTACCCTATCGTACAGTGAAAACACTTTTTCAATATCATCCTTTGTGAGTTTAGCTGCACCCTGAATTTGGGAATAGAAACAATAAGTCAATTAGTGAACAGATTTCAACAGATCGTCTTCCCTTTAACGTGTGAAAATAAAAACGTAAGCTCTGAAAAAGTAATCTCCATAGTTGGAATGAACATTTTTATAGAAAGACAACCCTACGTAACGTTTATCATTCGCAATTAATGGAAATAACAGACTTTGCCACTTTGAATACGATTCAATAACCAGAACGTTTTGTAAAAGCGGGAACAAAACGTCCAAAAATATATGACAAATAAAAAGGTCCAATCTACACAAGAAATTCTGCTGCCGCTGAAAAAAAACACAATGTTGGAAAATATGCTGCTGAACGGCTTCTGTCATCAACATAATTTGGCACACATTTCAGCAGCTGGTTGGTTGGTGACGAAGAACGCATAATGCAACAATATACAACGGATAGCAGCGGCTTAAGCATAGTGGAAACAACAACAAATAGGAAATAAAAGAACAGTGCGAAAAATCGCAACACTTGACAAAAACGGTTGACATATAATATTATAAACAGAAATGTACAGAAAATATACAGAGAGGAGCAAAAAGAACAGCACATGAATTGGCGGAAGAAAACTAAACGCGTTTGTATCGGGATGAACATTTAAGTGGATCTCTTCAGCTTGAGTATGATGACATTATCCTAAGCGCAGCGTATTGGGATGCAAAGTGTACTGTACTTGTGAAACTTAGACATGGATTCCAACTGGGTTTAACACTTGCTGGCGAAATGGTGATATATAGAATGCCAGATATTTTGTATGTGGCATTATCAATTACAAGTTTGATGACGATTACATTTAAGGTCATTATCAATTTTAAGTTTTTGTCCCTTTTCTCAGAGATTTTTGTTTCTTTCAAAAACTCAGGAGATTTTTCATTTTTTTTTTTAGGATTTCAAGTTTTTTTTTATGAAATGGAAGGAACACAATTAATAGCTAAGTCCTCCATTCAAGTGGCTTCCTCAGGCATAAATTATCCTCAAGAAAGCACGTCATTCAACCATTGAAATCCGCTGCATATGTTTTCACCAAGTAGAAGAATAATCAGCAAACCAAAGCAACATCCTCCAGTCGTGTTCCTTCCATTCATTTATTGTATGCACAAGCTTCTCAAGCGAATGAATAAACATTTCCTCATCTCGTCCTTTCCCCCTTCCCCTTTCCCAAGCAAATCCATCAGTTTGACCATTGTTGCCGATGTAATCTGCATTAGAGCGAGAGGGAGTATCTTAATCTGCATACAAATAGCAAGATGAGTACCTTTCACAGACATTCGAGCAGCGTGACTAAAATCATCAGTGTCATAAAAAAGGGCATCACATTCATATTCAAAGCGAATCCTGAAATGTGCAACCGTACAATTTCGGGACCACCTCGCTAAGCCATAAATCAAGCTTTCATGTGGGCATTCAAAGGCTGGCAACACGGCAAAACCTATTCCAAAATCGGAAGCTCACAACGTGAGGATATCGGTTTCTATTGAATATTCATTTAAACTGCGGTGAATTGGCGCGCTGCATACATTCAGGCGTGGTTGGCATAGAAATCACGTTTGTGGTGGCAATTTGCTGGCGCTTTAGTCACTAAGCTGGTGTGAATTTTGGATCAGCATTTGGTGATCACTTTGAGATAGGGGGAGTGTTGACAGCAATTTTCGATAAGCTTTATAATTCAAAATGGTTTGCATAAATTTGTTTTTAAAAAAGCATGAATAAATCACAATTTTCATTTGAGACTACGAAAGAATACTTGTTAAGCAATGACCCAGAATACACACACAAAAAAATGCAAACAGGCTAACAAAATTCACAGTACCAACATCTGGCCTCCATGCCGGAAGAGTCCCCTCCAGAAAAGCAAACTAAATGTTATGCAAACAGCATCTTCCCCATCCTCCCCCGTCAGACGAAGCATATCAGTAGCATGAAAATTTGGCTCCGCGGCAAGTTACGGCGAAAGCGGAAGCTTTTTTGCATAATATGTAGTACATTCTCATGAAAGCTCGCTGCTGCCGTGCTCTTTTTTTCTGGCAACTACGACCCACATCATCACCATGGTCGTCTTCCTCGTTCTAGAAGCATCGCAATCTCGATGATCACCACTTGCACCTTAGATATTCCGGTCGTGTACCATCGTATCTTCAGCGTTTGAGCAGTGATATTATCTTCTTTTTTTTTCTTTTTTGCTCCAGCAATTGTGAAAAGCTAAAAGTTGCATTCCCCAAACTCAATTGGAGGTATTTTTTGCCTTTGCTCGTTTTTTTCTTGTGTATTTTTTATCTTAAACAGTAAGGACTTTCATTGTATGGTAAATCTAGTTTTTTTATTCGTAAATGATCCTTTAGCACTTTTGATCATAATTATTTCATAGTTTTATTACTAACAATTCAAAACAAAGCAATTTATCAAACAATTCAGAGAAGAATCGTTACCCTATGTTTTTAGACAGCAAAAAAAAATGTATTTTTATATGTAATTTTTTGAACGGACTGCAATGTTTAACACACAATTAATTGATGTTATTTTGTTGCTAAACATTCAAACATAAACATATGAAACACTCTACGAAAAATCATCAAAACTTAAAAAAAGTAGTGTACTGTTTTGGGATGATGTCAGCTATCCGTTGCAATTATAAATACATAAATATTTTTGCAAAAAAAAAAATTTCCTGTATTTTTATTTTTTTCTTGAAAAAAAATCAGGAGTTTTGCATACAATTTGATGGTAATTACACTTTTTTTTTTAAATAAGTCGAAATCTTCAAAAAAAAAACTGCTAACTTACGAAAAAATACTCAACATTTTAGTTTTTTACAATATAAGTATCAAATGATCAGACTTTTTCACTTATTTCGATAGAAATATTTTTTTTTGAAAATACTAGAAATTTTCTCCCTATAACGTATTTTAGAAGAAGTACTGAAAATATAGTTTTAACATGATTGGTATTTGATTTATCGAATATTTATTCAAAAATATTTATTATAAAAAATACACCAAATTTCCAAAAAACTACGCATTTGGAAAAAAAAATTCAAAATTTCAAACGACCGGGATTTTTTTTTTAAATACGCAGTATTTTCACAAAAAAATTCAAATATTAAAAAAAACGTTTTTGTAATATTGAAAGATATAATGCTTTTTTTGAAAACACAAAAAATCACACAGCAGCGTTTGTTGGAAAAATACTAAGGATGTTGAAAAAAAAACCTAAAAAAATCACTATTTTTGAAAAATATTTCAAAATGAATTAAAAATTCTCCATTATTTGACAAAACTATCATAACGAGAATTTTTTTTCGAAAACCTAAATTTTCAAAAAAGCGTATTTGGTGAAATTATAACTTATAAATTTTTAAAGAAAATATAATTTTGGATAAACGACGATCATTTGATATCAATTTTGTAAAAAACTATTTTTTTTAATTTTTTTCTTTTGTTTCGGTATGTATGAAAAATTTCCGTTCATTTGAGAAAAACGAAAATTTTGAGTATGTTAGATGAAAAAAATAAATCTGATAAAAAATTTAAATATTAAAAATAGAAATTTAAGTTTTTTTCGACAAGCACTGCATTTCATAAATACAGGAAAAAAATAAGAAATACCTTTTTGCATTGGTTTGTCATTTCATTTTTTTAACTTGCCACCCTCTCAACCTCGGCCAGAGTCGAGGGACAAAATATTTGAAAAATATTTGCATTGGGCAAACAAGAAAAATAATAATTAATCATGCAATGTATTTTTAAAGCATGATTCGAGTTTCTTCATATTCTTTTCTATGAGTTTAGATTGGCCATAAAAAAAAACTAATTTTGAATATTTTTACTTGAGTAATTTTGGTGCGGCATATTTCAACAGAAACAATATTAATCGGGTTTTGAAGATAAAATACTTTGAAGTAAATTGAGTGAATCAATTTGTTGCAAATTTTTTTTCCAGTTCACACAGCTTATTTTTTTATTTCAGGTCTGGGTTAAAAAAAAAAATATCTACTGATGGAAAAATGACATAATGGGTCATACGAAAATTATTGGCTAGTTATAAAAATTTTGATTTTTTGGTCATTTATGACCCATCAGGCCTGAAAGGGTAAAAATGCAACCTTGGAACAATACTGCCCAAATTAGGAAAAAAATGTTTCAGTTTATTTAAAAAACAGAAAAACATATTTAAAAGTTTTTTAAATATATTTTTTTAAATATAAATCAAATTTGACAAAAATGTGTGAAACGTTAAAGAACATTTATCAAAACGCACGGTTTCCTTAAGAGCGAGTCCACGAGCAAAGCATACCCATCTCGCATCGACCTCACCAATCTGCCTTTCAGTTTCATTTTTTAAAGGGTTAAAATGGATCAAAATAAACATTTTTATGCATGTTTCTATTGTGAAATTGTCTCAGAAACACGAATATGATAAAATTATCACCAGAAAATGGGATCTAAGGGGTCCCCCGAGCAAAAATTTACAACCAAAAAATTCACTAAAAGTAAAAGTGTCTATTTAATATGTAAAACTGCCTTACCCAAAGCGTTCTCAGTCTCACATGGTAGTCCCAGATGTCCCCTACAAGCTGCAGGTCGAACCGAGTTGATATCTGGATGGAACACTTTTTTGTTTGAGTTTGAAAATTATGCTATTTTTTCACTAAAATGCCAATAACTCCCTTTAGATTAAACCAATTGGGATGCTCTACCCTGCATTTTGTTGCATTTTTAAGCCCTTTCAGATGCATTTTGAATTTTGAAATTTAATTGAATTTTGCCAAAGTCATAGACTTTTTAAGATTTTTTACGTTTTTGAGCCTTCAAACTTTGTGTCCCGATTTGCCCCACTTCCCGTTGACCTAGAGTGATATTTTGGATATTTTGAGATATTTTGGCCAGATGCTAGTTTTATATGTACAAACAACCCCTGAAAATTTCAAGCAGATTGGTGAGGTCCAAACGACGTCCCATACAAAGGGTTATGCCTTGTTCGTGGACTCGCTCTTAAATGTTTAGACGTGAATTTTCATATTACTTAAAATCCGTGATTTTCTACCCATTCTATCAAATCGGATGATTGATTACGGTAGTTTAAATTAACCCAGCAAATCTCCAGTTATCAAATCAAGCTACATCCCAGCGCTCAAAATTAGCTAAATACAATATTCCAATTGCACTAATTCCCTCAAGCTTTGAAGTGGCTAATGCGGTTAATGAAGCATGATTGGCCCGTAATCATTTCCCGGGAGCGAGCGTACGCGAACACGAAGGTGTGAATTGTTATTACCCACCCCTCATTCCCTCCAACCACATCAAAAGCTTTAATCCTAGTGACACAACTCAACCCAAACCCTAAAAGCACCAGGAGCTAATATGGCATGCACACATGGAAACAGATAGACAACAGACAAACATGCAATTATCATACCATTTGGACACATAAACTAATCGACTGTGATTAGCACAATCACCAAACTAGACATAGAACTAACTTTTTTACGGGTTAACCCCTTTTTATTTTAGTTCATGGAATTTATTCAGTGTTTTTGTGAGTGTTCCTATTGCGAGTATTTGTTTTTGGTATGTGTGTCGATATAACAATTCTATTCGTTCGCATGTTTGCAAATTCATCAAATTTCTACAATCAAACGAAAATGCCAGCAAAGCTTCAACTTTTATACCGCAACTCAATAGCCACTTAACTACAGAGAGGAACAACAGCTCCGCGCTTAAATAGAACACAAATTTATGAAAAGGAAACTTAAATAGAGCAAAAAAAAAATCGTTAAAACTTTTCCCCTGAAACAACAAAAACTGCTGGAAAATTGCAACGAATCCGAGCTGCAACAAATTGGGCAACTCGAACCAACAAACGAGAAAAAAAGAAACAAGAACAAAAAAACCACTAGTTTTTGATACAACAACAGAAACGCGCGCGAATGAACACAGCAACCAGGAAGTGAGTGTATGTGTAGAACAGAGAGAAGAGAAAACGGCAGTGTGTGCTTTTCCACCCTTCCATCACCACGCCTACTGCCACCGCAGCGAGCTTTTTTGGTAGTGGGTGGTGAAAGGGAGGGGGGAGGAAAAGCGTGCGGGATACTCACTTCTTCGTCTATTCGGCCTTCCTGCGAGGGTTTCATTGTTGTTGTTGTTGGTGGTGATGTGTTTTTTTGTTGTTGGTTGGGTTTTGTGTGAGGATTTTTTTATTTTTTAAGTTTTTTTTGTCGTGGTGATTTATCAGCGTGCAGAAGCGATTTATTTTTTTCGGAAGTTTTTTTTTATGGTGATTTTCAGGAGGTTTCAGTGCATTTCAGAAAGTTGGTGGAAAAGCATAGAGTTAGATGCGTATTTGGTGGTTAAATATATGTATTTATTTATTTATTTAAAGTTTATTTAAAAATCAATTGCAGCAGATATATCACAAATTGTTGTTGTTAAATTATTTGTTCAGGGCAGTATTAAACTTTTTGGTCATTCGCTCATTCACGTTTAAAAAAAACTGCTTTGTTTTGTCATACTGAAAAAGATACTTTTCAAAATATCAGCTTTGATCACGTTCCTTTTGTTACAATGCACATATAACTTAAATTCCAATTAATAAAGCATATTTATTTACTGAACAATTTATTTCCTTCAAACATACTTCAAAAATCCAAATTAAAAAAACTTGAATATTTAGTATTTTTTCAAGTTTTTTCAATCTCTTATACTGTGCCAAAATAATCAATTTTCATCAATTATTTATCTTTGCAAATGCTGTGTAAATACTAGAAAATATTTATCTTGAGAAGGATTTTTTATTGGAATTCGTAAAAGTTATAGGACCAACAGATACAGCTTTAAAAACTATTTTTATTGAAAAATAGTTGGATTGCGGATTTTATTTTAATTGTTAATATTTTTCAATTTTGCATGTGTATTCGTATTTCCACGAATATATTTTTTTTAATAAGTTTCAACCGTTATTACACCGAAAAAAAAACTAAACGAAAACACAACTCAAATACAATTTTGTTACACATCAAGTAATCAAGAAATATTTCGAAAGAGTCAAGATCTAGAAATTTAAAGATCTGGCATCGCTGCCTCAAGTTATGATCATTTAAGTAATGTGTATGTTCTTCCCGAAAAGAAAAATATTCTTATTTTGAATATCTGTCTTCATTTTTTGTTGAAGCAATTTGAAAAAAGATTTTCTGAATATTTTACTCTTACTTAATTTTGGTCGAAACATCAATTTTGATGGCGGTTATTTTCTGATGTCTTCGAAAACTATAACAAGGAATCGGGAAAATTTTCAAATTCAATTTTATTAAATGACAATAGATGCATATAAGTTAAAAAAATTTTCGTGATATTTTCAGAGTTCAAAAATAATTGTTTTATAGTTGAATATTACACAAAATTCAATTTTTAGAAAATTCTGTTTAAAAAAAATGTTTACAGTGCTTTTCGTTACAAAGCGATTTTTTTTAAATTGCTATTTAAAAAAATGGAGGCTTCAATAAGTAGCAAAATTGAAAAATCCCAGTACAAATTCACGATTTTTTAACGTTGTTAAATTTTAACAAAATTTTTATTAAAAATAATAAAACTATTACATAATTTTAATTTTTAGATGATTTTTTTTATTTTTTTCAACAATGTTTTTAAACATGATAAACATGTTAAACAAAATTTGATTTTCTCCAAATTATATTTTTCACAAAGTTACATTTCCCACTTAAATTTTATATAAAAAATACTATTTTACCTGATTTAAAATTCATAAAGTTAATTTAATCTGAATTTTTTTTCAAGCAAATTTATATTTTTCACAAAATATAAACACTGCAAAAAAAAATTAAGACGCAGAATTTGATTTAAATGGAATCAAAATTTATGACAAGCAAAGTTTAGTTTACTCAAATTTAATTTAATCTAATTTTTTAACAGTTTCTATTTTTTAAAGCTTTATTTTTTTTACAAAATCGAATTTGATATCCTATCGAATATTTACAAAAAATATTATTAATGGATTATTTTCTTAATTTTTTTATTTGAAAATTTTATAAAATTTTATATTGTCACATTTAAATGCATTAAAAAAATCATATTTTCAAATTCACACTAAAATGGTACACGCATGGTTACTTTAACTTTAAAATTCTAAAGTATATTTTGAACAAAATTTGATTTAACCAAAAAATAAGAATTTTTAAAAATGCATTGCAGAGAAATCAACTTTTGTAAAAAAAAAACTATTTTGTTATTTTTAACAGATTCAATATTTAATTGGTTTGAGAGTATAAAAATTTTGTTAATTATTTATGAGTCAGGCTTTTTTTAACTGTTACTATTTACATCGATAACTCTCTCAAAGACAAAGTAATTTATCAAAAAAAATATTTCTCAAGATACAAATGTTCGAATATTTACAATCAATTTTTGAATAATTATCAATTAAAATGTATAAAATATGTACGGAAAAATGGATCTATCAAATAAAATATACTTTTAAAACTCTTTTCCGTAGACTTGGAGAATTGATTTTATGTTTCCAATTGAGATTTGCACTTTTTTTTTAATTTGAGAGTTATTTTCAGAATTTTATAATTAAAAAAAAATAAGGATTTTAAAAATAAGCTATAGCTAATAAATGTAGTTTTTTTATTGGAATTACAACAACGAAAAATAAACATGTTTTATTATGAAAAAGTGTGAGCTTCGTATGACAAAACACCAGCAGCAGAATATTATAAACAATATTCTCTTAAAATTCCTATATCCCACCCTTTTTAAGTCCCAAACCCACTCAGAAAAGGTGTTGAACCCCATTTTCATCAACACAGTTACACAGAGGAAACAGCTACAGTAAGAAGTGAGTGAAAATTTGAAGGGCTAGAAGATAAAAAAAAGTGGCACATAATAAGTATGCAAGTGAAGGACCACAGTCACAGTGTTAGTAGAAGGTACAGAAGAAGTACACAGTAAACGTAGTAAACAGGAAACGAGAGGGACACTTGAACAAGAGACCCCACTGCCTGTCCGTTCTGAGGGGGGTGGGTTCGGTCTGGTGAACATCAAGAGAGTGTTAGAGCAAGAAAGTAAGTTGTAGAAGAGTTGGAAAAAAATCCTGCGACAGTTCGCAGAAATATTAAGGATAAAAAGAGGGGGAATGTCATCCAGAGTGATACAGACTGTGAAATGTGCGCTAGTTCAAAGCCAAAAGAAGGAGAGATTTTTTTTGAGAAGAAAAAAGAAGTGGAACAAGCTGCTGTCTGACTGATGGGGGAATTTTCGGTTCGTTCTTTTTTTTTTCCTTTTGGTTTCCGCAGGAAGGCAGAAATTCTTCTGCTGCATTTTTTCCTCAGTGCAGGAAGTTTAATATAGCAATAAAAGTTGTACTTTTTCCATCTGCTTCTTATTCGGGATAAAAAACTTGAAATTTCAAAGTCACAGCCTAACAAGATAACGCAATAGTTGAAAGAATTATAGCGACATCTACCGGCAAAACGAAGAATTCGCCTTAAAGTATGCAATCGTTTGAAATATATCTCTTCCCTGTTCGGGAAACCAGGTGCAAATCACTGCTTCGGAATCTTGAGACGTTGCCAATCAAGTGGCATTGACTGAGGGAATGTCAGAGGGCCTTCGACGCCAGTTGGTGGCAACAACTTTCCAGACACGGGTTCGTTCTTTTCCCTTCTCTGAGTGTCGATGACTACAAGGAAGACGACAGTATCGATGGAAATCTCGTTTGTTGAGTTTTGCGTACGGCTAATAACTTTATTTTTGGGGCAAAAAAGGATGCCTTTGCTGAGCAGGGACTTCTTCCGGCAAAGTCAACCGTATTAAATTTGTTTGTCGCCAATAAAACTTGATCAGCCAATCGGGAAGTTGAAGATATGGTGAAGATGAAAAGGGGTTTGATGTTCGATTTTGAAAGGGCGTTTTAATGGGCAGGCGAAAACTTTGGCTCGGCTTAACGATTGAGTGAATGGGTGGGACAGGTTCATTGAATGGTTTTTATTTTTAATTTTTTTTTAAAGATCTAAGATTTAGATCAATTCATAGTTTATCCTCAAATTCTAACATTTATTAAAAAACAAAATAAATGGTTTGTTGCGTTCAATTTTAATTCTTTTGGAATTTTTCAATTCTTATCTATCTTATATTTTCATCTTTTCGATTTGGAACTTCTAAATTATGATTGTTTATAAAACATTTATTTTTTCTTTAATATCTTTGGATCTGTTTTTTTTATCTTATCAAATTGATTTTTTTTTCTTGGATTTCTAGAATATTCAAAACACATAACTTAAAATAATTATGCATTTCTTTACAAATCAGCAAGAAAAAAAGACAATAAATAGCTCGTAACTTAATTGAAACACTCTCCAGTGTTTGCTGCCAATAAAAACAACAACCACTGTAATCAAGCACGCTGATGGTACTCGAAAATTACACCCAACAACGAATAATTAAATAATTCAAACTCACCACAGCAGGAAATGCTTTTATGTGGCAGCTCTAGGCCATGCAAATTGATTGTGTAATGTAATTTGTGTGGAGCCACCATAAAGCAGAAGCTTTTATCAGGTCAAACTCAATTAATGTTTCGTTCAGGAAAATATTGTTTATAGTATTATTAAAAAATTCTAAAATTTGGTTATTTTGTGTAAATTTAAGCTAATAATTTTGATTGTTATTCTGAAATTTTATGTTTATTTCTAAGGTTTTCTTTTCAAAATATTTCCAAAACATTTTTTAAATTTCCTTTTCCATCTAAAATTATTAGAGCGCAAGAAATTTACCGCCCTTTGTTTTAGACCAACACCGTCGTCGTCGGGTCTCGCCGTCGTTGGCCCCCCAGAGAAGGAGAAGGTTCTCTGTAGGCCATTCATCGCCGTGAATTAATGGGTTTTCAAACTTTTCAATGAACGCGCACCGACTGCTGCTGGTGGGGGTGGGTGGAAAACCAAACCCCATTGTGTTTGTGCCATTTTTGTGTTTTATTTTTTGGGGCACCATTTGGTGAAAATTTATGAGCCCTCGTGTGTCCTGTGTCGATTCCGACCGTTGTGGGTGGTGCGTGTGCTCTGAGTGTGATTGTAATTGGTTTGTTGAAAATGAATGAATGGGCAAGTTGCTGAATTGAGTAATTTCAGTTGGTTATTTTTTTTGTGCCAGGCTTTCGGAGTGTTGTTGTTTTAATTTTAATTTAATTAGGGGTTCAGGGTTGCACAAAAGAGGACACTCGAGCTTTTTAAAAAGGGACTAAGGGGAAAACTTATCTATTGGGACTTTCTAAAGTGACCTTCTAAAAGTTAATCCTCAAACTAGATTCCTACATGGTAAACCTGAGCTTGTTGGTAGTAAAACTTTTCCTACAATTGCATCCAATAAAATTCCACTCAACTGAAATGGTAAACTCTGAGTTTTACTTCCCTTCAATTTAAACAGAACCTTCAACCCTCAACTGTAAACCAGCTGCTCCTCCTTCAAATCAAAGCAGAAATAAGTAGGGTTCGTGTCGCGCGATACCATGTCGGATAATTCTCACAGATCAGATTATTATCGAGTTTAAAATTTTATTTAAAATTCACTCAACCAACGGCGCTGGGTACTAGGAGGCGGGCACGTAATGACCGTGAATTCCCACCTCCCAGCGGAGAGGGACCTCTCCATTATTGTCGAGTTTCCCGCCCACGCGAGGAGCCACGTGGATCGTTCCACACGACTCACACGTCGTGTACGGGAGTGGAGCAGTTCTCTAGCTTTTCGCAATCGTTTTGAAGATTTTTATTTTATTTATTTTTGTAAAATTTTGTCAATCCATTTTTTGTGTCCAAAAATAACAATTTTGCATCAAAAAATTTAAGGAGGCGTCTCATTAAGTTTTAAAAATATCAGAAATTATGTTTCTTGAAAAGGGATTTTCGATCGATATATTTGGAGAAAGAAATTATGACCGTTTAAAATGTATTTATTTATAAGATTTATACTATCGAAACATGCAAGAATTCCGAGTTTCAACAAAATCGGACCACCCGACTCCGCCCCCAAGTTTTGCGATTTTCGTCAGTTTTTCTAAAAAAAAACTCTGTTTTCAAATGATAGAACAAAACTCGACTGCTATTTTCAAGGGAAATTTGACCCTGATAAACAACATCATCAGATTTTGTATTGGAACCAAATTTGGGTGCATTTTTTTTCATAAGGTTCATCTTTTCAAATTGTTGGGAAAATTGAAAACTTTTCAAATAACGAATTCTTTAGCATGCAGTTGCAGAATTTACATACATCGCGATACACCGATTTCTTGAATAAATGAAACAAGAGAGCAATTCTCTGAGATTTCGGTCATTCGATTTTTTTTTGGTTATTGGTTCAAAAGTGGGCAAACATGGGCACTAATTTAAAAAAATTAATAGCTGCGGCTATTTAAAAAAAAACCTGAAAATGGCTATAACTTGTAAAAGGTGCACTTTATCAAAATTGTACTTAAGTACTTTTTGATTGCAAATTCGATTTTACATCGAAAAATGAAGTTGAAAAATTTGTTCAATTTTTTGAAAAAATCTATATTGATTCAAAAAATCATAACTCGGTCAAAGATTTTTTTCCCTTTCTGGAAATTTCTGAGAGGTTGGCATTTGATGTCCCCTAAAACATATCAGAAAAAATAAAAAATAAAACAGTGTTTTTTTTTGCAAATCAAGTTTTAATGACAAAAAGTGAAATAAAAAATCACCAATTTTTTTTTACCGTGGATTATTTTTTTTTTCGGTGTAGTCCATATCCATACCTACAACTTTGCCGAAGACACCAACTCGATTAAAAAACTACTACTAATTGTATGGACAGCTGCCAAATTTGTATGGAAATTTATATGAACAAATTAATGATGCAAAATGGCTTCTTTGGGCATACCGAAGGCATCAAAAAAGTTTCAGACGGATTAAAAAATACAAAAATTAAAATTAAAGAAAAAAGACCGATTCCGTACAGAACTGCTCAAGAGCAAATATCATTCAAACGGTAAGAAATATTAAAACGGATCAAAAAAGTAGGACAAGCCTGTGATAGATTTTCCAGCAATATTTATTTATGAACAAATAGTCAGTTTCATATTATATACTTATTCGAGCGTTAAATTATGCTAAACTTCAAATCTTCCAGAAAAACAACCGATGATATAAGACTCAAAGTGTTCACCTCGACCCTTTCAGAATGCAGAAAATAGCCTCTAGAACAGGTTAAGGCAGTTACATAAGAATTGATATTCAATTTAATTTGTATTATAACCAACTTGTTTGTCTAAAATAAATCTTTTTTTTAATCCAGAAATAAATTTGATTTATTTTGGAATTAGAAATTCCTCTGTAGTTACATGCTTCAAAAGATTCTTATTATATATATTGATTGATTCTAAATTTGATTCAATATGTGTGTAAAAATATAGCGCAATCCCTTAAATCATCGTAAGAGTTAGGCGACATTTATTTTTTTTTTTAATTTTCAAAAACACACATTATATTAATAGTGACATTCAAGGTTTTTCGATGTCATAGTTTTTTATAATTATAAGAGAAACAAAAATTTCATAAACATAAAATTTAACTGATTTCATAAAACTAAAAATCTTGAAAACTGTTTCCAATCCTAATGTCCTCCAATCCTGATGTTCGATTAGAATAAAAAAGTCATTTTAGTTCGTTGAATAAATACGAAGAGTGCTGAAAAATAAAGTTTTGCAATGAGTGCCATACAACGTTTTTTGCAATTCAAAAAACACCCTTTGAATGGAACAAGTCAAATGTATTTAGCCAATTAACCATTTGAATGAAAACAATGTTGAAAAATTTTACTTTTCTAAACAAGTGCTAAAGAGTTTAACTTTTCATCATACATTTCAGTGCTGAAAAGTGAATCATATCAGCATTTGTGTTGAAAATTTTTACTATTTTATTCTGTTATTTTTGGTACTTTTCTCGACTGTTTGGTCGTTCGAGAATGACAGGAAAAATTAGTAGTTAGTTACTAGTTATACGACGGAACTTAAAAAAGAGTTTTAAGGTGATGACTATTTTTTTTTTTTTGAAACATGTATACTGCCCCTGATCGCATAAATGTCCCATATGCATTTTCATCGATTTCGAGTTATTGATGCAGTTTGGTTCAACATTGTGTGCTCTTTCAAAAGAGCCTATAACATCCAGTACTTTGTTCTAGAAATCAGGAGGAAATCCAGTTTTTTCGCGAAAACTTAACACTTAGCCTTATGTATGGGACAAACTTCAAATGCGTTTATCTCAGCTTGCTGTTTTTGCATATGGGACATTTATGCAAACATGGGCAGTATATTGATATTTTCCAGAATATTTAGTTTTAACGGCACTCTGCATTTTTACTGTCACAATTTGAAGTATTTTTGCTCTTAAACAAATAAAAACATAAAAACATAAAAAGGGTGTGGAGTAATTATAAAATAAGCCAATCTTATTTTTTCAAGAAAAAATTGTCATTTTAAACAGTGTTATCGTTTATTATACAAATTCAACACTCGATCAGATTAGATTTTTTCTTAGAAAGTTCTTTAAATTGATTGAAAACTTGAATTATAAATAATCTTATATGGATTTGTCAGACAAAAGCATGAATACAAAATGTTCAATTAAAATTAATAAAATGCATTAAACTTGAGGTGCGAAAACGTAGAGAACTGCACAGTGGAGATATCGCTCGCGGACTGGCTTGCCGTTGGGGGAAGATTAAACCGATAACGACACTTATTTCGTTTTGGCAGTTATCACTGATGACCTGATATGAGGGGAAAATTACTGCTATGCGAGGAACAGCGCACATTGCTGTGGTGAAAAGCCAAGCTCTACAAAATTGCAATTGGAAAAATCGACAACCGAACTCACAATCGCGGTGGGCACTGTAATTTATTCAACGAATAAATTGAATAACAGTCGGAGGCGGATACATGGAAAACAATACATTCACGCCTGATTGAGCGTGATCAGGTGCATAACTCTGCTTTCAGAATCAATATACAGCATTACAAACAGTGAAACAATCAGTATAAATGACCCCAAAACGGAACAGCAACAGCAATATTCAATTTGACTCTGAAACGAAAATTGATTTCCCAGAGCGCCCCCCTTCAAAATCGCTTCGAACTCCCAGCAGGGACGCACACCCCTTTTTACGAAACTCACAGACAACGAGATGAAAATCTACGAGGGGAGGAAAAACACCAAGAAACAAAGAAACGACTCTTACCTTAAACACTTGCCGGCAGAGGAAGTTTTCCTTCACGGGGAGCAATCTGCAAACACAGGAAAAAAAAGAGGTAAAAAGAAGAAAACCGTTATTATTCAAGTTTTGCATAAAAGCGTCAGACCACGGTCACTTTTGCTAGCACTCCCTATGAGTGTGTGTGTGGGAAGAAATTACAGGGCGTAAGCAGAAAAGTTTTTCCTCCCTTTTTCCCGAAAAAGGAAATTTAGTGGAAATTTTTCGGTTGGTCGGTTGAGCTGAAATTTTAGGGCAGTGCAAAATTTGGGAAGGGATTGTGTGTGTTGAGAGTGTGTGCGTGTGTAACGATGCGAGCAGGCCGGGGAAAATTAGGGAAAACGGAAAGCTTTTTGTCAGATTTGCAAGCTTAGTAGTTAAGACATTTTGCCGGTGCTGGTTTTGTGTGTGTGAAGCAGTGAAGAGCGGACGTGGTAGGATTTAAAGGGTAATGGAAATTTCAGTACGTGATACATTACGCAATGAGGTGAAGGTTGAAAATAAATTGAAGGCATTATAATTATGTGATTGATTTATAAGTTTTGACTTCATCTAATAAGGGAATACTTATTTTGTTTCAAGTTTTTATCTCCCAACCAAAATTTCTCTAGAAATCAGGATGCAAAAAAACTAGTATTTTGAGCACAATTTAAAAAAATATGCTAATAGCATTCCTTTATACACATTTTACATAAGTGCTACTAGAAAAACTCAATTTCAGTGAATAATAATTAATATTTTTAAAATTTTTAATATATTATTAAAAAGTTTACCTCTGTATCTTTCAATCTTTTAATCATTTTAATTTTTTATTAAATTTTATTCTAATTTTAATTGAGTAAACATGTCAAAAAATCGCATTAAAATTTATGTAAATGGTGAACCAAGGCGAAAAAAAGCATGTTTTGAAATGTTTCCAAATAAAACGAAACTCCAAAAACATCCTGTATCTTTTTGGGATCGATTTCTAGCGCTTTGCGATGTTCTACAAGGTTGATCGTCGTATCAAAACTTATAAGAAATCTAAGAATTGGAAAATTGGATTGGGTTTTGGAAAATTTTCTCTAAGAAGATGTAAAAAATTCAATTCTTCATAGTAAATTGATTTAAGTTCCATACAAACTTTAGATCAAAACTGGAGCCTCTAAACCTTAACCAAATGAGCTCAAATTTTCAGACTTGCTTCTAGGGTCATGTTGCTTGAAAATTTTGGTTGAAGCGCTCGAAATTAACCACTTTTATCTTTTCCATATATCCGTGAACCACGCTAGTGTTGTTTTTCATTTTCATTAACAAATTTTGTTTAACCTTTATTTCAAAAACTTTCAGATATATTACAAAGTCAATCAAGTTTTAAGAAAATTTTCTTGAATATCTTTGAATATATATAAAAATCACACTTTTTTTCTCTTTGCAAGCACAAAAAAAGAAACTGGATCGTCTTAAATCAAACTAATTTCTTTTGATGCCATAAAGGTTATAAAAAAATATTTAAAAGTTCTTTGAAATTTCATATATGTTCTTTCTAAACGTAATCACATCAATTTAAATTTATTTGAATAAAATTGACATTTTATAAGAATTTAATTCAAAATGTATTTAAAACCCAGCAAATATCATTCAAAATTATCTTTGAATCCTTTGAAAATAATTTTTAAAATCATTATTTCAATTCCATAAACAATAAATTCAAACTAATTAAAAATTCATTTCAATTAAATTTTAAAACGAGTTTAAAATTTGTTTATATTTAAAACAATGATTTATCAAGATTTTTCTTAAATTATGTTTAATTTAAGGAAGTCAACTCTCGTTCAAAATTGGCTGGAATCTTTAGGCTGGTTCAAGATTTTTTAAAAATTGTTGTTAATGATTTTTGAAAATAAATTAAAATAAAAATCAACACAAAATACTTTAAACATTGTTACTGTAATTATTCTAATAAAACAATTCATAAAAAAACATAATTGTTATAGATTAAATTTAAAGTGGGAGACCAAAACATTGAATAAAAATTGTTTCTGGAACTGTCAAAAGTTTGCATAGGTAATACTGAAAATTCTATTTGTCGGGTTTCTGTGATAATTATTTAGAATTGAAAAATAAGGTTGCATAGTATGTTTAATCAAAACAAAATTCTGAAAATTTTGCAACAGATTATAAAGTTGTGGTAACAATTGTTTTTGATCATTAATTTTCAAGAGAAATTAGGAATCAATGTGTTAAGCTAATTTAAATACATTGTTTTTTTCATAAAAAGAATTATCAGTTTGCAATTGAATCTGCTGTACATTGATCCCATTGATCGACTAGCTCGCTTTTTCCCAGGCTCAAGACAAAAGTTCAAAGTTTCTAGACGCTCCTCCCACTAACCAGAAGGGAAACTTGCTCAAAAGTTTCATAAATCAAACCCCGTTTCTAAAGCCCGGTTCCTTTTCTGTAGCAGGAGCTGTGACCCCTTTTCGATCCACAAGCCCCATTTAATGGATGTTAATTTTATGGTATCTAATTTGGCACTCTTGCCCTTGCCAGCAGGCCTGAACGACTAATATCGTCCTTTAAAATATAATCCCAACATAATTTCTGGGGTACGTGCCTCAATTTGGAAAATTGCCACAACATGGTATGTTTCAAGTTAAAAATCGGTTCCAATATTTTTAACCTTAAAATTGAAGTAGATTTTAACTTATATCTTAAATTATAAATGAAATTCTTCCAACACACCGTGCTCCCCTCCGGAATGCGTCAAGCGCACATGCCGGCACGTGTGAAACATAAATTTAATCACACCCACGCGTCTTCCGTTCCAGATTTTGGCAGATTTAGCTTGCTAGGGATAAGCTCATCGTCTGCTCAGCCGAACTAAAACCTACTCACTTGGCCATTTCCGAAAGCTGCAGTCGTCCGTCCTTGTTGGCATCAAACACCCGGAGCTGTTGGTTTTTTTTTTTTTTTTTTGTTGGCAGAAAAGAAGAAAAATTGAATGAAAAATCAGCGTTATGATAACAACTTTGGCGATAAACCTTGAAAAAGCAAAAACGAAAAAAATGCCCCTAAAATTTCTCATTTTAAAGGCAGCCCTTACCATTGTGTCGGTGTACTCGATTAATTTATCTTCGGACACGTCGTTGATTTTCTTGGCTTCTTTGAGCAGGTCACGGAGGAAGTTCTGTGGAAGAGGAGAAAACAAAAACAAAGCTTCTCAGTACTGACTGGCGCGCTTAGCGTGAATGGAAAACGCGGGGGAAAATTATGCTGCGTCATTGGGGGAGGATCATTTTGGGGTGGGCTTCACAGAGTAACGTGAGACAATTTTCAGAGTTTTGTTTGACACAGTGCAGAGTTACATAACACAATTTAGGTTTTTTTATATAAATCTAGACTATTCCCTATAAAGCAATCCTTAAAAGGATAAACTTTAAATAATTATAATTCGAAAGGTACCCTGACTAAACAAACAATAATATTTTTAAATTTTAATGAATTTCATAGCAAAAGTTCAGTTGAACATAATTAAGAAGTTGAATTAAATTATTTAAATTGTAAATTACAATCATCTCTGAAAATAGCTAAAAAATATAAATTTTAACGGTTCAAATAAAATTTATAATATAAATTTCATCACCAAACAATGAAAAATCTAGAAATCGCTATTTAACCTTTAGTTTGAACATAAAATTTCAAACGATTTATAGGGGTTTTTTTTTTTTTAATTAATGCAGTGACCAGAATCAGTCAAAAACACTAAATATTTGTGGTTTTTAGGCAAAAAGGTTCAAAAAAGACTTTTGGGTTCTTTTGTGATTATGAATGGATTTTTAAAATCTCAATTCGAAAAAATAAATTTCAAATTTTTCAAAGCCAAGCTTGTTTAATTTTAAATAGATATTTCTTTAAAGTGTTTTAGCGGCCGAATAAAATAAACAAGAGATTAGCTCTAAATTTAAATTATGTTTAGGGACAATGAAAAATTAATAGACATTCAAATCGAAATTAAATTTGACTTAAACAAAACTTGATAAATCTTTAAAAACATTAATAATAAATTCTAGCCAAATATGAACGAGACCATCATTTTAAAACTAAATTTAAGAAAAATTAGCAAGATATTTTTATGAAGCTTGTTTCGAATAAATAATGAACTTCGAATTAATTTTGAATGAATTTTTAATTATTTTGAAACCAAATCAAATAAAATTTATTTTAAAATTTAATAATTTTGAGTAAAGTTTCAAGTAATTAAATGTCAAATTATATTTTTTTTAAGGAATTTTCAGCAAATCATTAAAAAATATTTATTTCTATTAAATTTAAATGATTTGGATTATATTTAATTTGAAAAAAAAAACATAAATCATATTTATATCAACTCTGAGAGATTTTTAAACTTATTTTGATAAGCCATACAACATTGATGCAAATCAGTTTGATTTGAATTAACCCTCTACAGCCCAAATTTTTCCCGTGTTTAGGAGGTCATTTTGAGCAACTTTTGTTCTACGCAAAACTTTTTCAGTGTAGTCCATATCCATACCTACAACTTTGCCGAAGACACCAAATTTTTGAATTTTCATACATAATTTTTGTATGGCCAGCTGCCAAATTTGTATGGAAAATTATATGGACAAACTAATGATGCAAAATGGCTTCTTTGGGTATACCGAAGGCACTAAAAAAGTTTCAGTCGGATTAAAAAATACAAAAATTAAAATTTTAGAAAAAAGACCGATTTCGTAGAGAATTGCTCATTTATCTTGTTTAGTTTATGTTTGTTTTCGGTAGTATTTGGCCTATTCTACCATCTCCTATCATTACACCCAAACGGCGGTCGCATGATTGTGATGCATGGCGGCATGAAAGTATATCAGAATCTGCATGAAAACTGTCCTCATGCATTTTTTGCGATATAGGGGTATGACATTTTTGCCCGTTATCGACAATTATCGACATTACCGACGGCTTTTTGGTTGTATTTCACAAAAAAAAAAACCTTAACAGAACGAGGATTGAACCACCAACTTCTTGGTTATTGGTCCGACACCGCGCCATGGACGCTTGATGAAATTAGAATGAAGAGCACCAACATATTCTTCTCTTTGGTGTGTGCTCTTGGACGGGCCAGCTTTATATGTGTTGGTAAGAACTGCAGATCGCTGAAATGTTTACACGCGGGCAAAAATGATCTACGGGCTTGCTGCAAAAAATGTTATAAAATGTGACATTTTCTGCAGCAAATCCACTGTTGCAGATTTAGAGATATATATTTCCTTTGGGTGTACATTTTGCCTATCTAATTTTTTCATGTTTTTACAGTAACTTTTTCAATTTTTTGCATGTTTTTTGCTCTAAAATTGTACCATTATCAATGCTTGAAAAGGGATCTATCACTGAACGGGACTGCTAAATATTCGATAGAACTTTATGTCAGCGATTATTTCCCAAAACGATATTTGATCGCTGACACACAACGCCTATCATGACCGTCATTGCTTGGCGACGTCCGATGAACGTAAACACGAAGACGAAACGAACGAAAAATGGCCACCACTCAAGCAGCCGCCCAAACGAGACAACTTGCTCTTTCTCTTTCTCTCGTTTTTGTCTCTCTCTTCCTAGTGTATGCTGCGTGGTGACAGAAATCATATGATTGCTATCATTGGAGAGATGATCGGAATCTCGGTAGAATGTCAAACGACCGCTCTCTAGGCGATTTTTCTCCTGGAGGGAAGTCAATGATTGTGTGAGTGACATTACGTAGCACTCATTCCTTTGTGTGTGAAACGAACGAAAGCAGAATGTAAAAATCAGGTTGTCGTGGTGAAGACGATTGGAGTATTCTGTCAGCTATCACAAACAAATTTCACAAGCCCTGACCATTATTATTAAAATTGTAAATAAATACGTAGAGACATAGTCTTTACTTAAAATATAGGAAACATTAGTAAAAAAACACAGCCAAAGTTGACCCCTAAAAAAATGACATTTTTGAAAACATTGGCGAAATCACAAAAAAACAAGTTAAACTTCCAACCCATACATTTTCTAAAATTTTAAGAGTTCTTCTTTCCAATGCTTTTTAAAGATCAAAAATTGGTTGAAAAATTGATTTTTGGCGATTTTTTAAATAAAGGGTTAAATCCAATTTCATATTTTGCGTTAAAAAAAATGCAAAATTCAAACTTATTTTTGTCTGATTACTTCTTAGGTAATAATTGATAACATTTTATTTACTCTGAATAAATCTCACAATCTTATTTTAAAAATGAATTATTAACATAAATAGTGGTGAAAAATTTATATATCTTTAATGTATCTGCATTAAATATAATGAAAAGATTAAGCTGAATTTGGTTCAATTAAAAAAACTATTTCAAATAAATTTGAATTTGATGTGAATAAGTGTTTAAAAACGTTCATCAACGGGTTTTCTTTAAAATTTAAAGGACTCATTATTACTTATTTTTATTTAAAATAAATTTAATCAGGCTTAAAATTGTTGGGAGCGAAAATGAAAAATGAAATTAAGAAAATGAAACAATCTTAATTATTTCTATTCACATGTAACCAACACGCCTCCTTCAAAACAACTCCCATTAAATTTAATATCTAGCTTATGATCCGACACGTAGCCGCAGGGATCCGTCCCCCGCTCCCTAATGGAGTGCCAGCTTCAAAGTTCATTACGAAAGGTTCCCTGTCTGGATGGTTTTCTGGGGGTTTGAGGTTGAGTTGGAAAACTCAGAGTCATCGCGCGCGTACGGGAAAGTTTAATTCATTCAGCAAATTGCTTCGCAGATAATGATAAGCCGAAGGAATTATGAGGGGTTTTGATTTTTTTTAACTAACCTTCAATTCATCTGCCTCGATGTACCCACTGTTGTCCGAATCGTATTCTCGCCAGATCTGAAAAAAAACAACAGAAAAGAAAAATATTATCAGAAATTCAATCTTAAAAATTAGTTTGAATCATCTCACCTTCATAAACTCCACGCTCGATTCGAGCGGGTTGTCGAATCGGAACAGCAGCAGAAAGTTCTCCTCCATTGGCAAAAGTTGGGCGAGCTGCAAATTAAAAAGAATAAAAATGGGAAACCAGCATTAGTGTGAATGTTGAAATCAACATTTTCTTCAAGCTCGTGCCCGGCGAGCGTAATTACAATCGGGCTTCATCATGGCTTTTAATTGGATCTCGTCGTGAGAGAAAGAATAACGCAATTTGGTGAGAGCTTTTCTTTGCTTCTACTTTTTTTCGGGGAGAAAGCACTTTCTTTTTTGACTTTGGACCAACAAACGAAAAGAAAATGGGGGTTAACCCTCGAATGTCAAATTAAAAAAAAACATTACATAAATTGTTAAAATATTTCAAAGGAGACATTTTAAATTAAATTGAATTTAAAATAATTTGTCCTTCAAAGGTTAAACCCTACCTTTTATCCAGGACACTGTAAACGTGAAAAAATCACCCCGATAAAGATCAAACTACAAAACACTTTCCTTTCCCCGAATTCAGCAGACAAAAACTCATTTAGCACGTGACTTGAATTGCAACGCTTTCGTTTGCCTTTTCCCGTCCCTAAAATTGTCGGAAAATCCTTCTTCGCCCGAACCAAGAGGCGTGAAAATGTGCTGAAAATTGCATCCTGAGGCGTACAGAAGAAGCAAAAAAAAAAGTGTGAAATTTGTCCAAGTGTAAACGGGATTATTCCATCACTGCAGAACGACAAATCTCGTAATCTTGACGTTTCCCCGGTGTGAATGATTGTGAGTGGAAGGGGGATTTTCAATTTTTAGTTGGGAAAAGGAAGAAAATAATGCCTCGGAAGCAGATGCGTTGAGTGAATTATGGAAATGATTTTCGTGATTTTTTCTCGCGTCTTACTTTGTCGAAGTTGGATTATTCGATTTACTGTCATTCTGCTTTGAGTTGGAGCGAAAAAGATTTATTCCAGATAATTTGAAATTCATAAAATTGGAATCATTGTTGCAAAGCAGTGAGTCGTCATAATGCAGTTTCTGTTCAGAATAGTAACTAAATCAAATTATTCGAGACAACTTATTATGACGTTTTATGGCGAAAACAGCAAAAAAAATAAAGCAATCTTGATGACATTTAAACTAGGTAATGGTGCTATTTGTGAGTTAATTCAACCAGCTAATTAGGGAAAAAGGTTCCTAATATTTCACTCTCTTATCAGAGTGAACCTTAATTTTGGATACCATCTCGGTGAACGAATAAATTTCTCCAGATAATCTAGGGTTGCGTCACTTCCAATAAATAACCAAAACAGTTTAATGAAGTCAATTTTCCAGAATGGAGCTCACTTCTAGTGAACACACAAAATTCGTAGAACTTCCACCTAAAAACCCACAGCAAAAGTGAAATAAATCCGGAAAACTCCTAGGAAAACCTTCCGGGAAAAGCCACCACCACTTAACAAGATTCACACATGGACGGATGTGTGATTACACAACACGCAAGAAGCAAGATTTCCCTCGCTCTAAAAATAGTCATTCGCTGGCTGCGAAAGAATGAATGGGAAAATTTTGCAGATGAACATTACGTGGCGGTGGTGGTGGGTTGGGTTTGCCGTTTATGTTTGTTTGCGTAACGCATGGAAATGTTGTTTATTTCGGGATAGGATTCTGTCGCGAGCAAAGGACGACGACGGGATTGTTGCTATGCAAATAGCAGTAGCAATTCCACTTTGGAAAATTAAAACGGTGTTTGTCTTGTGGTGAGGTCGTTCCCACACGTTAGATTAAAAATAGTAATTATAAGGTTTATTTTTGGACGAAGTTCCTGAAGATGTGATTTGACTTTTGACTAAGATTTTTTAGATATCAAAATTAAGAGAGAAATTATTAATGAGCAGCTCTCTAGGATTTCGGTCATTCGATTTTTTTTTGTATTTTTTAATCCGACTGAAACTTTTTTGGTGCCTTCGGTATGCCCAAATAAGCTATTTTGCATCATTAGTTTGTCCATATAATTTTCCATAGAAATTTGGCAGCTGTCCATACAAAAATGATGTATAAAAATTCAAAAATCTTTATCTTTTGAAGAAATTTTTGGATCGATTTGGTGTCTTGGGCAAAGTTATAGGTATGGATACGGACTACACTGGAAAAAAATGATACACGGTAAAAAAAAATTGGTGATTTCATTATTTAACTTTTTATTGCTGAAACTTGATTGGCAAAATAACACTATTTTTATTTTTTTTATATGTTTTATAGGACATAAAATGCCAACTTTTCAGAAATTTTCAGGTTGTGCAAAAAATCATTGACCGAGTATGAATTTTTTAATCAATACTGATTTTTTAAAAAAATCCTAATTTTGGTCGCAAAAATTTTTCAACTTCATTTTTCGATGTAAAATCAAATTTGCAATCAAAAAGTACTTCAGTGAAATTTTGATAAAGTGCACCGTTTTCAAGTTAAATCCATATTTAAGTGACTTTTTTGAAAATAGTAGCAGTTATTCATTTTGTTTTAAATTAGTGCCCATGTTTTCCCACTTTTGAAAAAAAAAAATTGAAAAGCTGAGAATATTCTCTATATTTTGCTTCTTTGGACTTTGTTGATACTACCTTTAGTTGCTGAGATATTGCAATGCAAAGGTTTAAAAACAGGAAAATTGATGTTTTCTAAGTCTCACCCACCCACCATTTTTCAATGTCGATATCTCAGCAACTAATGGTCCGATTTTCAATTTTTATTATTTTTTTATATATTAACATTTGTGAAATTTTGCGATCATTTCAAAAACAATATTTTCAAAATTTTCAAATCAAGACTAACATTTTAAAAGGGCGTAATATTGAATGCTTGGCCCTTTTGAAATGTTAGTCTTGATTTGAAAATTTTGAAAATATTGATATTAATATCATATTTTAACATTGAAAATCGGACCATTAGTTGCTGAGATATCGACATTGAAAAATGGTGGGCTGTTTGGGTGAGACTTAGAAAACATCAATTTTCCTGTTTTTAATTCATTGCATTGCAATATCTCAGCAACTAAAGGTCGTATCAACAAAGTTCGAAGAAGCAAAATATAGAGAATTTTCTCAGCTTTTCAAAAATATTTTTTTCTGAAGTGGGCAAACATGTGCACTAATGAAAAAAAAAATTCGACCAAAATTTCGATTTTTTTTGAAAAAATCAGTATTGATTAAAAAAATCATAACTCGGTCAATGATTTCTTGCACAACCTGAAAATTTCTGAAAAGTTGGTATTTTATGTCCTCTAAAACATATCAAAAAATCAAAAAAAATAAAAACAGTGTTTTTTGCAAATTAAGTTTTAGTGATAAAAAGTTAAATAAAAAAATCACCAATTTTTTTTAACGTGTATCATTTTTTTTCAGTGTAGTCTATATCCATACCTACAACTTTGCCGAAGACACCAAATCGATCAGAAAATTCCATCAAAAGATACAGAATTTTGAATTTTCACACATAATTTTTGTATGGACAGCTGCCAAATTTGTATGGAAAATTATATGGACAAACTAATGATGCAAAATGGCTTCTTTGGGCATTCCGAAGGCACCAAAAAAGTTTCAGTCTGATTAAAAATTACAAAAATTAAAATTGAAGAAAAAATACCGATTTCGTAGAGAATTGCTCTAATAATAACGGCTGTTGATGAGAATACTGACTTGGTAATCGACTCGACGCCCACTCCACCAACTCCACTAGCACAACATGCCGGCCACCAACCCCACTTATACACTAAGAGCCAGTGATGCCAGGAGACTTTCTCTGGAAATACAACTTTAAACCTAAAAGTTGTGCACAAATTGTATGAACTGGCAACACTTGGAAGCCACACAAGAGCACTGAAAGAAAAACGAACTCGGCTGATAAGAGAAATTGCGTGGGCTCCAGTGCATTCTCGTCTGACCAGAATAGACTTTGAAAATATATTTGTAAAATGCTTCTTGAAGAAATAGAAATAACTTTTGGTAAAGTTCAAATTAAACAGAAATGTTCACAAAATGCTGCCCTACTGGTTGGTGTACTTGGTTTTAGTAAATTTCACGAAACACTCGGTTTATCGAGCGTCATTCAGAAACCATTGCTTAAAGTGATGGGAATGGGTATAGGGGAACAGCATCTAATTCCAGCGTGCCTCTAATGTTGGCAGGTCAGAACTTTGACATTCAATTAAAGCTAATTAAAAGCGTTTTCAACTGAACTCGAGTGATAAATAGCTCAATAAAAAGTGAGCAAGCAAGTTTCTACCAAAAGTTTTGCAAAATTAGTTGTTTAAATATTGAAAATCAGCAAATTGGATGGAGTTAGGAGCGAGTGCTTAACCTGCCAAACATACGAGAATTTCCCCTATTTCCCCCTAGACCAGATCGCAAATTTATGAGAAAATTGATTTTTCGAAAAATTGTAAAAATTTTGGAGCTGGAAAAGAGTTGATGCAAATGGGAAGGGGCAAGATTTAGCTTGGCAGAAAATATGGATGGTTTACGATTAGAGTGTTTTAGGAAATCTAACTTTTCAGGAATATTTTCGGTCTTTTTTGTCTTCTAGGGAAGTCTGGGGTCTTAAGAGCTCTATTTAATTAAAACTACAAAAAATAAAGTTGATTTGGACTAAAGGGTCAATAGTTACTAGGATGTAACAAAAATGACTTTTTGGCGGGCATTCAAGGGTTTGTTCCGGTGGGCATACTAAGCCCAAATCCAAAATATGAGCTTGATTGGACGTAACAGGAGCTGGCGCTCCGGCCTTCAATTTTAAATGGGATTTAACCCGTAAAAAAAGATTTTTTCAAAAATGTCACTTTTTGAGGCATTTTGGCCACTGAAGCGTTTATTTTCAACATCATTGGCGTGTAGGCCAGATCCTTGCGCATCTTTTAGTATATATAACATTGTAATTTGGAGTACCCTGGAGCTCGGTACAGACCTTCAAAGTTTGGCATTTTTTCGAAAAATCGGTCCCGGCAAAAAAGATATGCGTCGCGCCTCGCGACGCCCTAGACGCCATTTGATTTTGCCGGGGCCGATTTATCGAAAAAATGCCAAACTTTGAAGGTCTGTACCGAGCTCCAGAGTGCTCCAAATTTCAATGTTATATATACTAAAAGATGCGCAAGGATCTGGCCTACACGCCAATGATGTTGAAAATAAACGCTTCAGTGGCCAAAATGCCTCAAAAAGTGACATTTTTGAAAAAATCTTTTTTTACGGGTTAAATCCCATTTAAAATTGAAGGCCGGAGCGCCAGCTCCTGTTACGTCCAATCAAGCTCATATTTTGGATTTGGGCTTAGTATGCCCACCGGAACAAACCCTTGAATGCCCGCCAAGAAGTCATTTTTGTTACACTCTAATAGTTACTGTCTTTAAAAAAAGCAAAAAAAGTTGCAATTTTAAAACTTGAACACGTATCTAAAAAAAGCACTAGGTTGCTTTTTAAAGACGAGATCTAGCACTACATACGGAATCTACCCTCAGAATTTGGAAATAAAAACTTTTAAAGAAAAATTTGGCCGCTATTGGTTTGAGGTTAAACACTATTCTCAAGAATTTTCAAAGAAATTCAAAAAGAATGTAATTATGCTGTCGATTTAAAATGCATTACAAACTCTTACACATTCCAAATTTATAATCGTGAAAACAAATTGAAACATTATGACACTCTGTGTACATCGTTCTCAAGCACCCTCCACTAGACATCGTCATATTTCCCCCTCTTCTTTAGAGAAAAAGCTTTTGATAATAAATTTCAAAAAAAAAATCTCCCCTCCTTGGAGGAAAAATAATTTGTGTACCCCAAAATCATTCCTTCCGGACTCCCCCGAGAACAACAAGATAAGATAAGAAAAGAAAGAAGATGAAAAAGCACCCCTTGGCGCCCTCGCCAAGTTGACGAAACAAGAAAAAGCCCTCACTCTTATTCGATTTCCGGCATTTGTTTATGTGAGCAAACTTTATTCTTCCTGCTTGCTCAGAAAGAAAACATCAGTGATTTGCTCCCTCTCAAAAATTGCGCAAAAAAGAAGAAGCAATTCGAAGGATGCTGTCAAGATTAGAATTTATAAATGGCGCCATGCTAGTTTTTTTTCTCTGCCTCCATCTCAGAAAAAGGCTGACAAATTTTAAAATTGTTGACGTTCTAGCGAGGGACGAGTGCATTGCCAATTTTCTAAATAATTTGGCTTTATTGCCAATTGTGTCGTTTTTTACGATGATGTGGAATATCAAACACACGTTCTTGGTTTTTGCTGTCAATTTTTAAACACTGAAAGTTAAATGGATCGAATTATGGTCAAAAACAAGTTTTAATTTTCAAACAAATGTTTCTTTTTTCTGATTTTTATTTTTAAATTGATTTTTTTAAACACTTGTACTTTTTCAAAGCTTGGAACACTCACCTCTCGGATGTCGATCTTTCCGTCCTGGTTGTCGTCGTACGCCTCCATGAAGCATGCTTTTAGTTCCACCAGCATTTCGTCTGTCAGGGACTGTTTTTTTTCGTACCATTATTGGATGAAGAAAAAAAGAGTAGAGAATCAAACGAAAGAGAAAGAAATGCCATTAGTTGGGAAAACGAACTTTGGCTCCAGAACGTTGGCTAAGGCTAGTTTCTAGCAGTTGCTGATTTTTTTTCTTAAATTTTATTTTCATTTCCACAAGACCACTAGGAAACAACAAAAAATCAAACCTAAAAAAAAAAGTTTTTCAAATTGCAGCCAAAACCTAAAGAGCAACAGAGACCAAAACAAAATAGAATTTTGGTTGGAATGTTAGTTTGTGCTGAAATAATATGGATTTTTGGGTGGAGATAAAAAGCTCTGAAATGAATTTCAGGCGGGATAGGTATCTGAAACGAAAAGGGTTTTTTTTTCAAGAGTGGTGGAAAGCGCAGTTGTTTCATACATTTAGTTGGGTGCCGTTACAATCGTTCACAAACAGTTTAGTTACAATCCATCTAAGCTTGATTGCGATGCATTTGCTAGCGCTAGGTTGGGCTAGCCCTAAGTTATGTATTTGATGTGTTGCCTTGCTTTTTCACATTTGTGTTAGTCCAATTTGCAATTGAAAAAAAAATGTATTCGGTAAATAATCACACGTTTTGCTCATTTGGAATGGTTTTGGTAGAATTTTGAACTAAAAAAAAACAATTCATTTCTATTTCATAAAAATATCTAGAAAGTTTTACGTGATTTGTTCAATTTGAAGTAATGTAAAGCGGAGTGACATTGATAGGGTTTTCGTTTTATTTTTCAAATGTTATTTAAGGGGTTTCATACATGTAAATCGTCAAAAATGTCAGCGGTTGGTATGAGCACACATTCAAACTTTTATCTTTACTTATCTTTTTGCTGGGCATTAAAAAATACATTTTCATCTATTAACAAAATAAATATGAAGACATTTGAATGTACCATTGCCGAGATATAGCTATTTTAAGTCAGCAGTTTCAAAAAACGGGTGCCACGATATCTCAACACTGCATTTACTAAATCGGCTCAAAATTTTGGTGAAGACTCGTTAAACCGGCCCTGTGTGCATGACGAAGGCCGATTTTCAAAAACTTAATTTTAAAAAAAGATAAAAATATTTTTTTATGTTTTTCATATAAAAAATCGACAGTTTTTGATTTTTGTATTTTTTAAAAAGCAAAATTTCAAAATCGGGCTTCGTCATGCACACGGGATATGTATTGGGAGTCTTCACCTCAAATTTCAGCCAATTCGGTCAATCCCATCTCGAGATATCGTGGCACCCGTAAAACAACTCGGTTTTTAGAGAAAAACGTTTACACAGTTTGACAGTTCGCTTTGCGCATTGCAAATTTGCGAACTTAAATCGTCTCTTACTAAGTTCAGTCACGAAGTATCATCATGAAACTTTCAGGAGTGATTGAAAATCGCCTTCTTAGTGAATTTAGTGAATTTTCTGTAAAATGAAATTTTGTGATTTTCTACATGTATGTAACCCCTTAATCAGAAAGATATTTCTCATGATTTATATTTTTAAAACATAAGCTGGGTCAAACAATGTCCTCAAACGATTTTTCAAAAAAGTATTTTCAAAAGCTCTAAAAAAAATATCTTCTTTAAAAATGTTTGTAAAAAAAATTTATTTAAAAAAAATCAAAATAAAAAAATACAAAATTAATAAATAATAGTTCTTGCAACAAGTTGCAAAAAGAAGATTTTTTCAGCACAAGTCAAGTCATGCATTTAACCAACGATGTTCCCCGAGTTGGATAAATACGACGAGCGCCGAAATAATCAAGTTTTGCATCTAGTTCCAGTGGAATTGTAAACCAAATGTTCATGTATTTTGACAATTAACGATATTAATAAAAAAAAGTTGAATAGTAGTACTTTGATAAATAAAAGTTCAACTTTTCAGCATCCATTTTATTGTTGAAAAGTAGCACTTTTCAGCATTTATTTTTAAAAGTTTTACATTTGATTATTTTATTTTTGATACAGAAAAATAAGCGTTTTCGTCGTTTGAGAATGACAGGAAAAGTAAATAGTTCCACGACGTAACTGCAAAAATACATTTTTGAAATTCCGTCTTGAAACTTCCTACTTTTCCTGTCATTCTCGCGTGACGAAACAGCCTACTTTTATCTACTAAAATAACAGAATCGAATAGAAACACATTTCACACACACTGAAATGGATGCTGAAAAGTTGAACTTTTCAGCACTAGTTTTGAAAAGTAATGTTTTCAAAATTTTTTTGACTTAAACGATTTACTGTCAAAAAACATGAACATTCGACTTATAATTTCACTCAATGGGTGTTTTTCAGAACTGCAAAAAATGTTGTATGGAACTCGTTGCAAAACTTGATTTTTTTTAGCACTTGTCGTATTTATCCAACTCGGTGAACCTCGTTGGATAAATGTACGACACGTGCTGAAAAAATCTCCTTTTTGCAACTTGTTGCATAAACTACTATTAATTGATCATTAGTAAGATTTATTGTAACGCTTGATTTGAAATTTGTTTAATAAATTGTTTGATTTTTTGTAAATTCGTCGTGAAGCTACTTACTTTTCTTGTCATTTTAGATAGTCAAAACTGCCTACTATTCTCTGCTAAAAATTACAAAATGGAAAATTAATACCTTTCAGCACTAATATGAGTGCCAAAAACATTAAATTTTCAGCACTAGTATTGAAAAGTAACTTTTTTGTTTTTTTATTAAATTCCATTCGAAAGGCGTTTTTCATAATTTCAAAAAATGTTGGTGAGCGACTCGTTGCAAAACATTATTTTTTTCAGTACTCGTCCTATTTATCCAACTCGATTAATCTCGTTGTTTAAATGTACGACTCGTGCTGAAAAAATCTTGTTTTTGCAATTTGTTTCATAAACTACTATTAACTAATTTTATGATTATTTATAGACATTTATATTGATTTAAGGTTACATAAAGAAAAAGTTTCTAGTTTCATGAAAATTATTTAGACATTGTTTTTTTTTTAAATACAAATTTTTGCTACCATAAAAAAACAATTTTGTAGCATTGTTCATACATTTTCCAAACTCACATAGAAAATGGTTCTACTGAACATGCCTTTAAATCTGGCACTTTAAACATGATACCCAGAAACTGATTTTAACTGATCTTAGGGTTTAATTGTCCGAAGAATCCAATAATGTAAAAATTCCCGGGAATTCCCGGGATTTCCCGAAAAAAAATATTTCCCGTTTCCCGGGAAATTTGTAAATTTCCCGGGAATTCCCGAAATTCAAGCGGAAGTATACATTTTCTTAAATTTTTGTAACTATTTTTTGAAAATGCTCTGAAAAAATAATAAATGAACAAACTCAACCTGATTTTGTTCAATGAAATGTATTGTTTGGTTTATATATAATTAATCCGATTATCAAAAATGATGATATCAGAATTATTTCTGATAATATTAATTTTTGAAGCAACTAGGAATAGATCTTGCTTAATGAGTATTAAATTATTACAATTAAGTAAGCTTTTAACAGGTTGATGTTATTTTACCAAAACAATATTAACTCCTTACCTCCAAATTAAAATTGAGATTTTTTTACGTTTCTGTTTATCAGATGAAAATCGAATTTGTGCAAAAAGAATTAATTCAATTGGTTGAATACCTAGTTCTAAAGAAATTTCAATTTGAAGTAAAAGAATTATGGAGCACTGGTGCAACTTCAGGTTAGAGGGTTAATTGTGAGAAATAGAAGACTTTTTGTGGAATGATGTTAATTTATCGTATAATTTAAATCATGTTGCATAATAATACAAAAAAAAATCATTGAAAAATTACTTTCTATTGTTTGTTCTAAAAAAATGCAAAAATATATTCATAGCTTGCTTAAAATATTTGAAAACATTGGGTTTTTTGGAGTAAAACAAACACTAAAAGGCTTTACCATTTGTTCAAGAGCTGAAACCAGTATTGATCATGAAAAAAATAATTTCTGCATGTTTTTTTTCTCATTTCAATAAGCTGGTTACCGAGGCAAGTTTAAAATTTCTCATCAAAAATACCAAAATACATTTTCTTGTAGTTGAATGATTTTTTCATGCAGTCAAGCTGTTGATTGATCTTCACTCTTATTTAAACCATTGATGTTGATGTCCTATACAATTTTGTTGCATAATATTGATTAAAACCAAAATCATAACCATTTTCAATAAATTTAAAATTTCCCTGGATTTCCCGGGAAATTGGCTAAAAATTTCCCGTTTCCCGGGAAATTTGTAACCCCGGGAAATTGGACGCTCTAAAAGGAATGAATTATATTTAAGCTTGTTAAAATATTTTTCATCACAATCACTGAATTCCTCGTTCATCCCAACTTAAACTTGAGCACATCAGATTTCTTGACTGCATCTCGATCATTCATTTCCACTTCAATAATTCGAAAACATTTTATGAATTTCATCTGCATCATCATCACTATCACCCGCTAGTAGCGATGGCGCCAATCAGCTACACCTGCATCCACATAAATCGACCTCCCCCGCCAAAACCATTCCAAACGACCACAGCAGTGTGCCAGATCATGACCAATTTGGCCTTTCGCTGCCAAACAATTGGCACAAGTTCAAGAGAGGGAAAAAAACCTCCTCCAACTTTCCAAATCGAACGCAATAAAGCAAAAAGGCCAAATTGCCTGCTGCACTCTCTTTTTGTGTTTCTTTTTTTAAACTTTTCTTTTTTATGATTTTCTCTAGCAGCCACTCTGCAGCGGGGTGAGTTTTTGTTTTAAGTGTGTGAGTAAATTTTATGTTTGGGCATTCCGTGCTACGATCTAAATATAACAGTTTTATTTGTTATATTTTATTGCTTTTTTGGTTTTTACTAGACTTTTTTTATTTCACACTACATACTAACCGCTTTCTGTGGGTTGGGTGATTTTATTTTTGGGTTGAAGATAAATTGAAACGGTGATGGTTGGTGATGGACATAAAAAAATACAAACAAAATATGAAACGTAAAAACGCAGGTTTCAAATTTCAACGTGGAAGGGAAATCAAAATGGCGCGGGAAAGAAGACACAAAAAAAGAATGGAAAAAGAGAAATGGTTAATAAAATACCACACCATAAAACGGGGATGAAATTTGAGATCGCGTTCGGAAAGGGCAACATATTGACTAGATGTGAGTATGTGTGTTTGTGTGGAAAGATAGACAACCGGGCACACAAACACACACACACATACTGTCCAATCAGAAGATGAAGAAGGGGAAAAATCCCCAATGATTGCCAATGAGAATGATCCGAGAGCATCTTCTGTACGCTCTTTTCTTCTTGTATAATTTACTAAGCTTATTTTGTTGACTCTTGACCACGACGAATTGACCAATGAAGAAAGACTCAAGGATTTTTTTCTATCCTTTTCTAAGGAAGAAGGGATTGGGTGTCAGCGGATGTAATCTTACCTCCGGTCCAAGATCGGATGTGTTCGCACTGGAGACGAATTCTTTGAGGAAGCCGTCCAGCTCCGTACCTTCGATGTATCCGTTTCCTGTGCAGTGAGCACGTGTCCAAGTTGAAATTGAAGTCGTGGCATTGTTGTTTTTTGTGTGCGGAAAAGAAGAAAAATATTAAAGGATTAGGTTACGTGGTTTCATCCAATGAATGATAAGGTCGAAGGATCACGCTCGGAGAATGGAAGGATTGTTTTGATTGCACTGGCAAGATCTTCTTATGGAAAGCAAAAATGTGTTATGCATTTTAGTTAAGAAAATCTAACATTTGCTCATTTTTTTAGTTATCTATAGTTTCTATCCCTTTTTAACATTTGAAAAATATTAAGATAAAGCTGCTTTGCAACTTTCCTAATATCTTTATTTTTTTATAAAGATTCTAAAAAACGCTGTAACACCACGTCATAACCCCTAAATCGTCGAGCGTAAATTTCCAATCTGTTGCCGTCAAAACACATTCTTCTTTACCGCATACCGATTACATGGACAAGTGAATGGCCATTCCAAGCCCAACTATAAACTCTAATCCCTCGTCCAATCACGTATACGGCAGTCCTAGCAGCAGCAGCAGCAGAGTGTCCTGCATGATGTGAGATGAGATGCTTTCCAGCGCCAGTTTCCACCACCAGAGAAGAAGGAAAAACAACATCGACCACCCCCGTCGGCCCTCGTTAGCCATCATTTGTCGAATAATCCACCAAGTTGACACAGTCTTGGCTGGTTGGGCTGATCTTTTAGAATTTTTCGGACCAGCATGGGAAAATCCTCAAGAAGAGGAACATTGCTTCGTGCCTCGTCGTAAACAATGACAACAAACTGAAAAAGACATCCTTAAACAAATCACCTAGAAGGGAGATGACATAAACTCAAAATTATTTTTAAATGCAAAAAGACAGTATTTCTAAAACTAAAAAATGTTCGTCAAGACTTGTAATTTGTGTAATTTTTACATATTTTTAAAAATCCTAAAAATGAAGGTCACATATGAAATTCCTTGAGATTAGCTGCCACACAAACTTGCCATTTCCAAAGAAAGAGAGTTCATTCATGCCCATTCAGATGCTACTGCTTTTGCGGAAGGGACATCTCACCAGCAAACGTTGAAAAATACTCTCCATGAGCATAGACGACTCAAACGCCACCCATCGTTTAAGCTTTGCAACGACAACAAAAAGGTCACCCATAAACAAGTGGACCACCTCCCACCGCGTCAACCATACAAAATGTTAGTACCAAAGACCAAAAGTCTTACAAATTGCCAATGATGATGATGGTTGGTTGGTTGGTTGGGATGGGGAAATGCCAGCTTTGCCTTTTCATAATCTTTCTGGGCTCACAAGTGGCTACTTCCGAAGCTTTTGGCGTAGCAAAAGTTGGTCGAGTTGAGTTGACGACGACGGCGGCGATGACGATGATGGTGAGGCTTTGAAAAGGAGAGAGTTTTTCTTGGAGGGCAGAAGGCAATCAGCAGGGCCGCCGCGTGGTACAATTAGAATTGAGAGCAAGTTTTTTGGGTAGAATGCTTTGTCGGTTCGTTTGCACTTATGAATACTAAGTTGGGCATAAATTTGAAGCTGATTTTAATTTTGCTAGTAAAAATTCTGAAAGATTTCTTTAGATATTTTTTTGTATAATCGGGCCTTGATAAGGATATTTGAATCACCATGTAAAATGAAAAATTAAAAAAATATTATCTGAATATGGCTCGTAAGTCGAGGTACGTCAAATATGTTGAATTTGCAATCCAGTTGGATTACTTACTTTCAAACTTCTTTGAAGGCTTTTGGGCACGATTCTGAAGTCGGAAAAGAAATAAGAGTCAAAGTCCGCGAAGAATATTATTTTTCAAGAGTTGGAGTTGGAGGCAGAGTGGCCAAATTCGGAAAAGTCGAGGTCACTCCAAAAGTTACATGACTCCGCACCCGCAGCTCCTAAAAGCAGAGTCAAATTCTAATTCACATCTCTTTCAATTATTAAAAAAAACCTTTATCTTAAATCATAAAGTTTCAACAATCGTGGTTTAGACATTATATCTCATTACTTGTGAAGGCATTCGAAACATCATACAAATAATATTTATGATTCTACAAACCAGAATAATGTTTTGAGTGCAAATATAATATGCAGAACTGTTAATTCTAGCTTAAGTAATGAATACTTAATGTTATTTATACAATTTCATAATGCTAGTTTCGGAAATTTGGACGAAAACTATGAATTCATAATAGCGATGATTCGTAAAGCATTCAACGAATAATATACTATTTAATCTGAAAACCCTCAAATCCAATTGTTGTTTTTTAATAACAAGAAAACAAATATTTGAATACTGAATTTTGAATTTCAAAATTTCGAAGCAAAATGTATCGCAAAATGCTTCATACTTCATTAAATAAATAAATTACAATTCTCAAAAATTTACATAATATCTAAGAATTTTTGAAGTAATATTTTTTTATAAATATTTTCAAAGTTCTTTTGATTAAAAATTCATAAATGAGCGTTGCACAAACTATTCTGACTTCATCACAATTTATTTAAGATGTTTTTCCTACGAAAATTTAATTTTTGATATTTGTTATCTGCCCCCTGATTTTTTGAGGTAGTTTTGAAGGGAGAGGGGGGGGGTCGAATCATATTTATCATGTTTGGACTCGTTTAAAAATACTTATAATTTTTATGACTGTCAATGAATAGCACCGCAAAAACATTTTTTTTCTCGCAAAAAAAAAATCGTCGGAAGTATTGATATCTAAGTTATAACGAAAATATATTTCAAAAGCGAAAAAAGGTTCAGCCATCCCTCATATTCGGAACAGTTTACAGATCGGCAAATGTTCATCAAATCATGGAAAATCGATAATTGAGCATAATGATTTGTCTTTACCTTCATGTGAAAGCTTTTCTTGCGATCTTTCGATTGATGTATAGACCAGCTGTATATTTTTACGTTTTATATCAAGTTTTCAAAGAAAAACATTGACCCTTGAAATCTACAAATTTGGAACACTTTTTTTTACGATGTAAACAAACTTTTTTCTCTCTCCAGGAGTACTTATTTTTTTACAAACCGATCCAACCGATTTTTGATCTTTTAAAAGCATTGGTAAGAAGATCTCTTAAAATTTTAGAAAATTTATGGGTTGGAAGTTTAACTTGTTTTATGTGACTTTGCCAATGTTTTTAAAAATGTAATTTTTTTAGGGGTGAACTTTGGCTGAGTTTTTTACTAACATTTTCTATATTTTCAGTAAACAGAAGTATGCAGTAATTTTTGTAGTGTCCCAGACGAGGCCTCTACGCATTGTTTTGCAATTTAAATGATGATGGTGCCATTCTATAGCAGAAAATGTGAAAAACATACAAAAAATTGAAAAAGTGACTGTAAAAACGTGAAAAAATTAGATAGGCAAAATGTAATTATATTTGGTGATAGAATAGGCCAAATACTACCAAAAACAAACATAAACTCAACAAGATAAATGCAAATTAAAATACTAAAAATAAAACAAGAAAAACATTAAACAAGAGAAGTAAAGTTTTTCGTAGAACAAAAGTTGCTCAAAATGACCTCCTGAACACGGGAAAAATAAATATTTTCGAAAAAAAAATTTGGGCAGTAGAGGGTTAAATTCAGGTGTTCCACAATTGTGGGAGGCGCAATAACATCCCACAATTATGGAACAGGCAATTTGGATGCAGTGTTTTGCTGCTCTGGTTAAAATAGTCTTGAGATGCAGGTTTTTGTTTAAAAAGTACTACTTTTACTAGTGAAATAGCAAGAGAATGTCCAAATAAAAAAAATAGTAAGGTCGACAGAAAAGTTGTATTTTGCATCCTATTGACAAATTACCACAAAAATGCTCCAAATTCCTCAAAGAACTAGGGGGCAGGAAAAATATTAACTAAAAATTAAATTTACGCATAAAAAACATCTGAAATAAATTTGAAAAATGTTACTTAATCCACCTTTAGGTTGTTGATGCCTTTCGCACATTCATAAAGTCAATAGATTCAGCAAAAATAGCAACATTCTCCCTTAACTTGTTTAACAAATTAACTATATTACTATTTTTTTTATTAGGTTCGCAGACCTTCAATATTTCTAGCTCATTGGCAAGGTCTGATAACAAACCTATCCAACGATAGTTCGCATGGAAGATTCAGACAATATTTCTATCACAATATCTGAAATCCGGCCTCCAAAAAGTGTATAAATAACACTTAAGTGCTAATAACTTCTGATAGGGTTGTCAGATCACCGATGTTTTCAGCTCATTTGAAAGGTCTTTCGATTATCTAACTAACGATGGGTTGCATGATGGACACGGACATCATTTTTATTGAAATATCTGAGGTCCGGCCTCCAAAAAGTGTTTAAATAACACTTAAGTGCTAATAACTTCTGATAGGGTTGTCAGATCTTCGATGCTTTAGGCTCCTTTGAAAGGTCTTTTTAATACCTTTCTGAAAATGTGTAACAAAACCACCACTTTTTTCATAATCTTCCGGACATACGCCAAAATCGATTTTTAAGCATAACTTTTGAAGTACTTAGCTAAACTTGCTAATTTTAAATTGAGACCTATGGGACCCCAAGACGGATCGAATGAGACTAATACGGTCGAAATCCGTTCATCCAGTCCGGAGATAATCAAGTGACAATTTTTTTGACCACCCATCTACACACATCCACACAGATATTTACTCAGAACATGAACATGAAGGTTGGTCTACGAGGTCAAATTAATAAGTTCATTTTCCGAGTGATTTTATAGCCTTTCCTCAGTAAGGTGAGGAAGGCAAAAAGTCACGTTTATTTATGCATTTTTAATCAAAAACACTTTATATATTTCTAAACCCAATTCTAATTTACATCAAATATTAAAAAAAAAATCATAATTTTCTCAAACCAGCACAAACATGGTAAGTGGGATTAAAAAAACGAAACTATTGGCACTACGCCCCCCGGGGCATGGCCTTCCTCTAACGTGGGATTTCTGCTCCAGCGCCTCTGACGAGACAGGAGAAACCGGGACCGACGTTTTACTTCACCATCCGATAGAAGCTCAGTGGATAAGGCGGGAATCGAACCCGCGTCTCATAGCAGTGTGGGATTAAGCCGGTGCATATTTTCTTGTTTTTTGTCCCTCGACTCCGGTCAAGGACGAGGTTGCACAGTTTCAACATTTGGATGAAAAAAGTGTTTTAAAATGCATTTTACAGTAGTTAGTATCATTAGTATTTGAAAATTGTAAGATTTGACGAAAACTAAAATTTTAACAATAAAAAAACTTTTTGCGGTACTGTACATTGAAAATTTATAAAAAAAAATCAAAAGATTGTTGAATAAAGGCAAATATTTAAAAAAAATAGGATAAGAGGATAAGGCAGGAATCTAACCCGCGCAACGCTCGGATCGCTAGCCAAAGCCGCTATCCACCGCAACACGAGGCCCTCCTTTCCATTGAAATTTGGTAGCCTTTTGAAAAAAATATTTGTTTTGTCCTTCGATTTTTTCGGGTCGATTTTGGATGGGGAAGGGGGGTGACAAAAACTTTCAAAACATATTTGTACCAGCCTTTTTAATTCAGAAAAATGCATTTGAGAAAAAAATGTTTGCTTTTTGATTTTAGGGACCAATTTAGGGGGGAAAACTTCGAAAAATGATTGCAACGGGTTTTTTATTAAAAACAAAGAGAAAGTTGAACTTAGATTGTGAGCAATTAATACAAGTTCTACGGTTTCATTTGACATTGAGGGCTATTATTTCATTGGAAAAGCTTACCAGAGCTTTCCATTGAGGGCAATATGTCTTTCAAAGCAATATTTCCAACCAATTTTTATGACCCCCGTATCAAGCTGACTCTAGTGGTCCAAATAATAATACACAACAGTTGCTGCAAAGCAATTTACCACTTTTGCTGTCCATTTTTTTCCTGCTGATCTCAGCCCGTTACCCTTCAATTTCTCAAGATTTCGTTTCATTTTCCTGCAACCAATTTCACGATGCCGGTGTGCTGCTAGCAAAGATAAAAACCAATTGGTGGCTCTTTTTCCGCATCGAAAACTTGCTTGGCCTTTCTCTTTTTTTTGTGGGACGCCGGACAAGTCTACCTTGGTGAAATTAATCCCACCTGGCGTCGTCTTCAGAGTCTAGGGAATATGACAAGAAAAAGGCTCTCGATGAAGGATTTTTTTCGTCTGCTTCTCTCGAAGTCTTCTGTTTAGGTGAGTTGGTCGAGTTGTGTTATTCGATTTCAAAAAACCCTAAATGCCTTGACAAAAAATCCTTCAGAATTGTTAAAAATTTCAAAGTAATTTTAAATAAATTAAATATTTAAAAAAAAGTAAAATCTTAAATTCTCCGCTAAGCCCTTCTGAAATGTGACCCCCGGTCGACTTACCGTCCCCATCGTAATGGGACCAGACGTCCATAAACTGATTGGCGGACAGTTTCTTGAGCTCGCGCGACTCCGGGTCCCGGTACTGGCGCATAAAGTTCTGAGCCTTTTCGATGTGCACTTTTTGCTGCTGCTGCGCGTCCATGGCTGATGAGGAGGTTGTTTGTCCTTGTTTTTTTTTCGAGCAGGAGCAGGAGTTGAGTCCTTTTCAGGGTAAGTGTCCTTGGGGGGACACTTTCTGGAAACAAGAATCGAAAAAGAAAGAAAGGTTTTTGGTTGAAATAATTTATGCTACGGACGATTCGAGGCTTATTTTATGCTGATGAAGTATTCAATTTAGGATTTTTTTTCCAATTTATTGTTTCTAGGCAGGTATTTGATTCAATGCAGACAAATTTCCTTCACACTAAGCCAATGAAATCCCAAAATTGTCAGGATATCAAAAGAAGCTCACAATAAAAAACTCTCGTGCCAAAATCCCTCTCACAGCAGGAACCTTCGAGACCAACTCAACTACACCTGTCAGCCCAAAAAAACTGTTCAGAAGCCTGCATGGCTTCGCAAGTGTACAGTTTGGTGTGACAACTCACACATTCCCTCATCGCATTATGCAAATATCGAAACTTGGCATCCGAGAAAAGTTCGCTACCCTACTGTGTGTTGCAAGACATAATATCGAGAGGCGGATTCACAGTAAAAAATCTCTAGCAGTTTCAATTCCTTAAAAGTAAAATGAAAAAGAAAATCTCCAAAAGATTTTGAATCAATTTCACTGTGAACCAAAAGCTAGGTAGAGGCCATGTTGTTGAGATAAATCCTTGAAGAACCACCCGTCCCACTGTGAGGGGGAAAGGTACTGGCAAGTGCACCACATGCCCGTGCCAGCTAGCAGCAAATATCGAGAAGATTTGCCAGCATGCAAACCCGCTTGCACGAAAGGCACGTGAGGGAGTTACCCCCTCGAGATCGAGTCTGAATCACTGTTGGTGGGTGATTTTGGCTGTAGGCTTAGGGGACACAGTTTTCACGAGCTTTGCTTTCTATCTTTTTAGTCGGGTGTTGTTTTTGGGGGAAGGACGAGGATACTTCACCCAAAATGACCTAATTTGGATCTTGTCGTCGCAAAGAGGGCACTTTAAACACACTGGTCAAGCAAAATCTATCATTCAATTTGTGTCTTGACTCTAGAGTAAAATCATTTTAATGTTCTATAAAATTTATTCCATTTAACAGACATTGTGAACATTTTATTAAAATTATTCAACTTTAAGGCAGCAAAACTCTAGTTTTCATTTACTTTCAAGGAATGTTAATATAGTGAAAAAAAAAAAACAATTCCAAGCAATGATTTTCCAGAATTTTGTATAACAGCTAGAGGGTGACGAGCGGGAATTCCCGGGAAATTGACCATTTTTGGACCTCTCGATTCCCGGGAAATTCGGTCGAGACTCCCGGGAAATTTAAACTTGTAAATATCGAACCAAAATTATGTGAACTAATCAGAAAAAAACATTAAAAAAATCAAAATTGTTTAGAACATTGAATGTCCAATGTTCGATGTTCAAGTTCGAATAAACCAATGTTTCTCTAATCTTCTTATTCAGAAAGTGTAAATTTTAACTTGTCAAAAATTCCAATAACTACAATTTAGAGAAGCCAAAAAAAGGTGGACTCAAAAATTTACCTTAAAAAATATTTAGCAGTTACACCCCAGGCATGAAATCAAATGTTTTATTTTCAAATATTATTTTTTCTAATTATTTGTAAAAGGAAAAAGCTTTTTCAAGTTAAGTTCAATTTCCATATCTTCTCTTGAGCATAGCAATCCAATCTAGTTTTTTGTGAACATTTGGGTTTCCCTGATAACTGTAAATATTTTTTCAATGAATATTTAATGTTGAACAAAAAATTAAAAAAAAAACAATTTAATTTGTTGTTTTGAGTCGTTATTTATTATAATGCAAAATTCCCGACAGTGGGAAATTATATATAAGCTATATTAGTTATTTTTTTTACAAAAATCTAATAACAAGTTTGTGAACCTTTTGAAAAATCACTCAGTGCGAATTAAGATTCGTAAATATTTTAAACTACAATTTTGAGTCTTAAAAAACTCAAGAAACGATTTAGTTTTTGCAGATTCAGAAAAAAAATAATCAAAAGTTTTATATAGTTCCTCGAGTTCCTCAAAACAATGAGGCTGTTCAAACTAACGTTTCATAGAATTAGTATGAATTAACAGTAACTGAATTCATTTAAAAGAAACACATTTATTACTTTTTATTTTAAATTTTTTACACTGTTGGCGTAGTAAAAAAACTCCCGGGTCCCGGGAATTCCCGGGAAATTGCCAAGTTCAACTCTCGATTCCCGGGAAATTGAAAATCTCGAGAATCGTCACCCTCTAATAACAGCAAAAAATAATAATGAAGAGATTTAACAGCAAAAAATAATAATGAAATCACAGTTATATAAATATGATGGTAATTTCAAGAGTGTTAAAGATTAGCAAAATTCAAATTTTCTATTATTTGTTAAAAAGTACTAAAAAACAAAGCAGAAACATGCATTTGAATAATTTTTGAATCACAGCACTTCTATTAACATGGAAATTGTAAAATTTATTGGAAAAATATTGTTGGCCTTATGGATGTGAGATAATTTTTCTTAATATTAATGAAATTATATAGTGTTTTACGCTATGTTGTTCTCAAAAAATCTGCGAACATTTATGATAACGTTGTAAATTTTAAACTTTAAACCAGAGTTTCCGAATAAAAAGGATAGATAATGATTCAAATAAGTATTTTTTTTAAATCGTTTTGAAAATATTTAAATCAAATTTGCAATCTAAAATGGCTTAAATTTTTGTAATTGGTTAGATATACCGTTTTCAAGGCATTATTAGATTTTTTTTAATGTTGATTTTTTGACAATTTCAAACATTTTCAGAAGGGAAATGCACTAACCTCTTTGAAGTTTAAATTTTGTGAAAACTAGTTTTTCTCATTGCCATCAAATTACCCGTTAATTTGGGAACTCAATTTTCAATCAAAATAATGTTGAAATTTTAGAATCAAGAGTTCGAAAGGGAAAATAGCACGCATTGGACATTTTAAAAATTTTGGCTTGATTTTCAAATTCGAAATTAATTTTATTCAAAAATGCAATGCATTTCACAAAACCCCGATTTAAAATTACTAGAGGTGAAATGGCTATATCTCTGGAAATAAATTTTGGAAAAGCATAAAATTTTGGGCCCAAGCAGTTTATGGCGCATGTTTTCGAATGGCTTTTTGTTTGGAACTGATTTTTTTTAATTTTATAGTGTTATCTGTGAAATAGTCCAAAAAATACCTCTAAAAATGGCATTGACCACATTTACTGATCAAAAATTGTGAATCGAAAAATAAAATGTTCGTCTTCGACACAAATTTTTGAGAGCGGATACAGACATCGCTCATGTATTTCAGAAAAAGAGTCCTCAAAAATCAGACTTTGAGTTCCGGGTTTCGGGCCAAAATTCAATCGAAAGAGCGCATCATTACCTAAAATTTAGTAATAGTGTACGATTTTTTTAAGATTTCTGAGAAAAGCGTTTTTCCAAAAGCAAACCTTAAACCTTTCTTTTAAAAGAAAGGCAAAAAGTTATTTTTAAATTGAAAATCAAACCAAAAGTTTTCGAGATAATGCGAGTAAAAAAGAAAAGGCTGATTAGGTGACACTGAGAAGATATAATATTCCACACAATCTTAACATTATTAGGCAACCAATGTTATGATTCAAAACAACAAAGTTTGAAAAATCAAAACATTATAGTCTGAAAAATTAAGTTGTTTCCAGATTTCAGAAATATTTTATGCAGGTGCGCTCTATCTTGTTTTTTTTAATTGCAAACAAAAATAAACATTTGAAAAAATACTAGAAAAAGTTCCTGTAACTTTTCATTGCAAACTTTATGGAAAAGCTACGTAAAATCAAATTTTGATCACTGGAGGCTGAATAAACAAAAGTATAAAATGTCTACAAACGAAAAAAAAAGCAGAACGAAGTATGTCGGGTAAGTCTTGTATTTTTCAAAATAATCAAATAATATTTTGCACCATTTTCTTAATTGTAGCGCAAAATATGCCTTTTCCACAAAAAAAATACCAAACCTTTCGAAAATCAAGATTAAATATTTTAGAAATTCATTTTTTTTATACACCGAAAAAAAGTTGAATTTTGGAATGTTGAAAAATTGGTAGGTTGAATATTACTATATTATATTAGTAATATTACTCTGAAAATGTGTAAAAATGTGAACCTGATGAATATTCCTCAGAAACTGATGTAAATTCACCAATTCCTGATGTAATATTCCACATTTTTTTCCACAAAATCTGACACCACTTCCTGATGAATATTACCATCATTTTTTTTCTGTGTAGTCTGCCAAAATACAAATCGATCAGAAATTCGCCTCTTAAGATGCACATTTTCAAATATTCTCACAAAGCAAAAAAAATGAATTTAGGAAACATGAAAAATTGGTTGATTGAATATTACCTCTTTTTCGAGTAATTTTACGTAAAAAATGTGCAAAATATGAACCTGATGGAAATTTACCAGTTTCTGTTGTAAGGCCGTTGCAAATATTTTTCAAAGTTTATGTTCTTTGAAATAACCCCAATATCCATGCTGGAAACCTCCAAACGACCGAATAAAAATCTTTGTTTTGTACAATTTGTCATGAAAATATACACCCAAAGGAAAAATATATCTCAAAATCTGCAACATTGGATTTGCTGCAGAAAATGTCATATTTTATAACATTTTTTGCAGCAAACCCGTAGATCATTTTTGCCCGCGTGTAAAAATTTCAGCGATCTGCAGTTCTCACCAACACATATAATGCTGGCCCGTCCCCGAGCAACACTCCAAAGAGAAGCATATTTTGGTGCTCTTTCACTTACTTTTCATCAAGCGTCCATGGCGCGGTGGTAGCGTGTCGGATCAATAACCAAGAAGTTAGTGGTTCAATCCTCGTTCTGTTAAGGGTTTTTTTTTTGTGAAATACAACCAAAAAGCCGTCGGTAATGTCGATAATTGTCGGTAATGGGCAAAAATGTCATACTCCTATATCGCAAAAAATGCATGAGGACAGATTTCATGCAGATTCTGATATACTTTCATGCCGCCATGCATCACAATCATGCGACTGCCAGTTGGGTGTAGCAACAGATTGCCCGGATACAAATTCGAGCTTAAACCATTGCTAAACTAAGAGTATTTCATTTGAAAGTTATATATTACCCAAAAGGTTCCCAACATTATTTTTTTCAATCCTCTGCCATACAACACTAAAATATTTTAAAACATTTTCAAATCAATCACATTGTAGAGAACAGTTTTTTGAACAATTTCCATAAAAAAGTAACAATTTTAGTTCAATATAAGCAGAGATATAACTGGACAGGTATATAATGCATTGTAAAACACCTTTTTCATTAAAATGTGAAACCATGGCTCTTAATTTCAATTTTTGGACTTTTTTATTGAGCAAACGATTAAAATGTAAGCAATTTTGTGAGTGGTAAAACCGTTAAGTTTGTTTTGCAAGTTTTACCTAGTTTTGTAGATAGCATTGCCACTTCACCCAGCAAAGACAACTTTCAATTGCTGGTAAGATTCTAGACTGTTCTTAGATCGATGAGAAGACAGAAAAGATTATTTACTGCTCAATAAGCCAATTATCATCAATTTAGATGCATTAGAGCTAATCGTTGAAACCGATCTCGATAATCGCAAATAACACCCTTCCCTAACGACATCGAAACCCCATTTCAACTTGCCACCTGACAATTACTTTTAACCCCTTTCTTCGACTGGAAAATCCATAATTTCTCACCTCTTCCCGACTTCCTGACCTTCGCCAATGAACTTCCAGTTTCACCCCTTTGTCCGCACTAATGAATGGATTCGTAAGCCATTTTATTTATTAATTGCGGAAAGCTTCCATTTCCGAAGCGCTCTCCCACAGTCCCACCAGACCCGAAAGCTGGCAGGACAATGGGAAATTTGCCATTTTCCTTAAGCTTGCTTGCACAAACACACAGCGCTGGTAGGGCACGACTTTGGACGACTCTGTGGGGGGGCTAGAAATGGTAAAGAAAGTTTCCTCCTTCTTCTGGTGTGGTCGATTTCATTCTGGAAATGTTGTGGATAAAGGGTTGGAAGTGAGTGGAGCTGCAGAATGCTTAATTTTGCACTCACAGTAACAAACTGTAATTTTATTTCTTGCAAAAAGTAGCCCTATTTGATTTAAATAACCATAAATTTGACAAAAAAAGCAATCAAACAAATATTTCAAATTGATTTCAAAGTCACTTTAGCCTACCGTATACTGAAAGAAAAGAGGAATCCGGCCATGGATTTGGGGTGTAACCCATTACGATTACGGCCGATTACCGACACTTGCCAAACCTCTGGCAGGGCTACTGGTTGAAGGTAATGTGGTTTGGTTTGGATTAACCCCCTGCTTCCAGTTCTCTCTGGTCGCAAATTAATTTCGGATTTGTAATGAAAGGAAACGGAAGCTGGCTCCAGGGTACCGAATTCGAAAGAGCAGGGTGGGTTCAATTGAAGTTTTGTTAAAAAGTAACTTTAAAAAGATTCAATAATGAAATATTTAAAAAAAATCAAATTATGACTAGCTGACAAGATTCAATTACGTCTTTAAAAGATATTTATTTTTGGCCAACACTATGTACATTGAACGAAAGCGACATCCCATTTTCAATTTCATCTGCTGAAAATGTTCCCTTTTACTCGATTCATTCGACAGTTGAAAGTGTTCCCGGAAAACAAAAGCTTTTTCCCACCGGAAAAGAACCACGAAAGGGCGGTCTCACTCGCGTCTTGTTAATCCTTCCGGAAGTGAAGGACAAACCAAGATTGCTTGTCTTGGTTATTCCGAGGTAAAAAGCTTTCTGAAAGGATGGCTCCACTGTGGGGACGTCCGACTAAGACAGCTCAGCAAATTAGATTATGTTATTTGAGTTTGAGAGTCTGCTGCTGGAGGGAGCTTGGTTTCGGATATTCTATTTCCCAATTTGTAACACAATCTGCTAAGTGTAAAGATGGCATGATTTGAACTTGAAGCAAGCAAATTTTAACTTAGATCTAGCGTTTGATAGACTTTGTTTCCAAGATTTATTAATTTTAAAATTATAAAATGATGGCATGTCTCTCCTAAAAAAATACAAAAATCATTTACTAAAACTGTTTTTCTGTAAAGTGGTCTAAACGTCAAAACTTTCAAAAACCGATAGTGGGAATCGATTCCTCAGACAATTTTACATAAAAGTCTCCATAATGACCATTGTCCTATGACTAATCCTTGTGAAGATACAGCGGTTTTAAAAATAAAAATGTTGAAAAAATAGGTTTTTTGATGGTTTTTTGCAATTTCTAAATGACAGACTTAATTTTTCAGTCTCGAAAACATTTTTAACGGAAAGTTCGTCCAATTTTCTATAAGTTTGCCTTTGACAGCTTTTCAATTTGACTTGTTTTAATATTTAAGTAAGCTTATTTAATATCTTTGTTTCTACCACACTGAAAAAAATATACTATTCTAAATTATGCGCAATGTTATTTAGGTCATATCTGTAAGCCCATATATCCAATTGAAATGATGCCAAAGACAATTTTATGGGAAATTGGACGAGCTTTCCGGTAAAAATATTTTCGAGACTGAAAAATTAAGTCTGTCATTTAGAAATTGCACAAAAAAAACAATCAAAAAACCCTTTTTTTTTCAACATTTTTATTTTTAAAACCGCTGTATCTTAACAAGGATTGAACAAAGTACAAATTGTACAGTGGTCAATATGGAGATTTTTATGTAAAAGTGTCTGAGGAATCGATTTCCACTATGGGTTTTCGAAAATGTTGACGTTTAGACCACTTTACAAAAAAAACAGTTTCAGTAAATGATTTTTTTTTTTTTTTTTTAGGAGAGACATACTATCCTGCATTTTTTGTGAGTCCTTTTTTAACATTTTAGGTGGGTCTCGTGGCGCAGGGGTAGCGGCTTCGGCTGCCGATCCCGATGATGCTATGAGACGCGGGTTCGATTCCCGCCTTATCCACTGAGCTTCTATCGGATGGTGAAGTAAAACGTCGGTCCCGGTTTCTCCTGTCTCGTCAGAGGCGCTGGAGCAGAAATCCCACGTTAGAGGAAGGCCATGCCCCGGGGGGCGTAGTGCCAATAGTTTCGTTTTTTTTTTTTTTTGCTATTTCCTCAAAAATTTTGAACGAAGAAAAAATCGTAACATCACCTACAAATTTAACTTTTAAACTTAAAAATTGAAAAATCTCCGTCCAATTTGTTTTTGACCACTTTTTGATACGATGCAACGGCTTTGAGTTACAGTAATTTTTAAATTACAAAATACAAAAATATTCAAATTACTTACGCCCTTCTCAAATGTCATTTTCGAGTACAATTGGATCCATATACACAATAATGGCTTATATAAGCCTAGGACAACATGTCTTAAAAGTTTCATTGAAATCGGAGAGGGTCGGGTACAAAACTATCAGAAAAATTTCTGATTTGAGATGGAGTTGCTCGGTAGTGTCATTTTTGAACGCAAATTGGATTTTGCATTCATAAATAATTTATAAAACATTACATGACCATTTCTCGACTTTTTGTATCCCTTTCACATTTTATGTCACTTCGCGTAGGAGTAAGTGGAATAAACTCAATGTTTACATTTGATTATAGGACCTAATAAAAAAAAACTAGATTTGTTCAAAATTTTCCAAAAATCATTGCAAATTTTGAAAATTGTAATCGACTTTTTAGGCCGTTCTTGAAATTTTAAATAGTTATAATAAGAGTTTAAATTTAAAAAAGGTATTTTTTTCAGATATTTGATAGGAAACATTTATTAAGTTTTTCATGGTTATGCAATGAAATGTTTCGGATTCAAAGACTTATTTGGATTTTGGTTTTTGATTTTTTTCTATTGTAAATTAATATTTCTCACATTATTTTTTTAAATTGGATACTGAATCAAAAAAATTATAATGATTTGTTATTTTGCTACAAATGTACAAAGGAATACATAATTTAAATTTCTAACAGTTTTTATTGATTAAATTGATATATTTTTAGGAATAAGTAAGTATTAGCAAGGTTGCCTTAAATCAATGAATGGTATTCTTGTCAGTAAAATTTTTCATAGTAAAATTTTCTTGAGTAAATGTTTCAAATATAAAAAAAAACAAACTCTTTATTTTATAAATAAAGATCTTCGCAAAATTGCTTATTTTATTCTTTTTAACATATCTTTAAATTTTAGCATAAAAAATACGTATTTTTAACAAAAACTTGGAATTTTCCGTCTGCCTTTTTTTTCTATAAATATATTACAAAACCAAATCAATTAAAAAATCTTCTCACAAGCCAACGATTTTCGAATATTCAAATGCCCAGCATTTTTACTAGTCCACAAAATGTATGGAAAACACCAGAGGGGCAGACCAAAATTAGATTGCATTTTTAATGAAGATTTATTTGATACTGGAATATTTTTATTTATATTCTTCAATCCACCATATTTTTTTTTTTGAGTAGTTGACATAGGTCACTTTGATTTATGAACCAGTTAAAGTGGTGATCCAATGAGCAGAACGCTTAGCCCTCATTTTCCTTAATCGAGTAGTGTAACATGTCATGTTAAACATAATTGATGGCCTTTTCGGGGGCATCTGACTTTGGTCACGGTGGCGAGCCCCCTATCTGGGAGCGCTCCCAGAGTGTTATAATTAATCAGGATTTAAGTCGTGTCAACAAAGCTCCTCCCCAACATCAGTCACAAAAAGTTTAACCGAATTCCGTGACGAATGCCTTCAAAAAGTCCTCCAGCCCAAAAATATTTCGCTAATGTGTAATGATGTTCATTAACAGTTATTGTTATTGAAATTTATTGGCGCCCGTAAATCTTCACTCGCTCGCTTGCTTGGTGGGAAATTCGAGGAAAAACCACGTGGGAGGGTCGGTCAACGGTCCCGGCACGTGAGAATGTTAATAATTTTCCCCAGCGTTCCAGCTGATGTTTGACCTTTTTAATGGGAGGTTCGATTAAAATAAAACGAGGGCATTGTGGGTGACAAATTGGAAGAGTTTGGTGTCGACTGTTGAAAAATTTATGACCGGATGCTCAGCGGGATGGAAAAGTTGGTTGGTCGGGTCTGAAGAATTGTTTTGCTTGGCCATGGGCCAACGCAGCTGGAAACTTTTGGGCTGGCGAAACAAACCGGCTTCGCTCAAGGATCTTTGCGCATTGTTGCGACGGGGGTGGCATGAAACTTGTATCATTTAAAATTGTTTAAACCCAAGTTCAATAAAATGTATTCCAAGAATCTGGTCAAACAGTGCGATCCAATAAACCTTCTAATTACGTTCCTCCAGGAATTGATTCCGAGAAACACATTGTAAAACACCTTCCCAACCCAGTCGGGACTGCTATCGATATCGATGGTGACAACTCACGCACAGCAAACAGGTTCAAGAATTTCCCGGAAGGCACTTTGGTGCCGTACAGCTCGACGACGCAATCTGGAGGCTTGTTTGTTGAGCCGGAAAACAGCTGAAAGCAATCTCGTTGTCCCTGAAAGGTGAGTGTGTTCGTTCTTTTCCAGTGAAAATAAATGTTGTTGACACTGTTTTTCGAATGTGTTTTTTTTGCTTTTGCTCTCTCTTCAGGTTGATTTCTCGAATGGAATAACAGGGTTGCTACATGTGAACTTAGTCTGGTGTATGCGGGCGCAAGAATGATACAAATACAGAGAGGCCAGGGCAGTGTGGTTCAGATAATTTTCATCCTAGCTTAAAATTTTGCTGGATTAGCTAAAAAGCAACTAGGGACCATCCATGAACCACGTGGACACTTGAGGGGGGGGGGGGAGTATGGCGATTGTCCACGATCCATACAAAAAAGTTTTTTTTGTATGGACAATTGTCCACGAGGGGGGAGGGGGGGTAACAGATTCCCAAAAAATTGTCCACGTGGTTTATGGATGGTCCCCTAGCTCAACCATTCAAATGGTTAAAAAATAAAAACTTTCAAATGAAGTTTTGTCACTAACTTTGGTAATTTGAGTCATTTTGGTCAATTTGGTCATTTTGGTCATATTGGTCATTTTGATCGTTTTGTTCGATATTGGTCATTTTGGTCATTTTGGTCATTTTGATCATTTTGGTCATTTTGGTCATTTTGGTCATTTTGGTCATTTTGGTCATTTTGGTCATTTTGGTCATTTTGGTCATTTTGGTCGTTTTGGTCATTTTGGTCATTTTGGTCATTTTGGTCATTTTGGTCATTTTGGTCATTTTGGTCATTTTGGTCATTTTGGTCATTTTGGTCATTTTGGTCAGAGTTCGGAAACTCACTCACGGGTTACTCAACCATGAGGAAAAACTTAGTTACCTGCGAGTAAATTACTCAACACTCTCGGTGAGTGTGAGGGCTTTGCTCATTTACTCACAAAGAGGGCTATGAGGGCTCATGAGGGCTATTTTCGAAAACAAATTTCGAGATGTCAAACTCTACATTGGTGAATTTCTTGCTCACTCAACAACGGAAAAGTAGTCCTGATGGTAGAGGCGCAGTGCTATCAATTAGAAGTTTTTTTTATCACAGTGGTTCAAATCCTGATTTTTATCTGTTTTTTTTTTTCAGCGAGTTTTGTCCTACCGACGGATAGGTCGGAGGTTGTTTAGACTAGGAATGCATCTGCGGGTGGATTTTAACAGCTTTACCAGCAGTGGATGGCCGTGTTGCTGAGGTAAGTGGCCACTCCCAGTCGTCGACAGTTGTATAAATGTGTTATGCTGCAGAATCGGGACATCCCGAAGAAGTTGCAGTAGCCGCCGGTGGCTTTGGCTTGGAGGTTCACTGATAATTTAAAAAAGCCGATCCAGTGCTTTGGACAGCTTTAGGCTAGGAGAACCGGCATCCGCTGAGGCTCCACTGGCGTGTCCTGGTTCTTAGGCAAGACATATTGGTAGAACTGACAGCGACCGGGAATGGCCACAATTGCACAGCTGTCGAAGGAAGTGACCATTACCCACAACAACACGGCCATCTTCTTTTGGTATGGCTGCCAACATCCACCCGCAGAAGCAGCCCCCGTCTGCTGCCTCCGATTTTTCCCGCGGTAGGTCAATCCACAACAGATTTCGACCGATCGCCCATCTAAAAATTATGAAAATAATTGTCCATCCACTAGCCGCTGGACTTCGACAATCCTAGGTTTCCTTTTCAGCAATGAAAAAAAATAAACCAGACAACAAAAAAAAAGTTTATGCCTAATTAATACCAACACAAAACCTTCGGATTTATAGACATTGACGCTACCTCGAATGTACAACCGATTGATAAAGACGTTTGATTTTGGATTGATATGTTCATTGATTCTATAAATAACAAACTGTTGGAAACGGCCTACTCACGCCCTCATTTTACTCAAATATGAGTAAATTTACTCAGCCCTCACACTCACGGTGAGTAACGAGAGTGTTTGCTGTGAGGAAGCCTACTCGATTTGTGAGTGTGAGTGGTTTTCCGAACTCTGATTTTGGTCATTTTGGTCATTTTGGTCATTTTGGTTATTTTGGTTATTTTGGTCATTTTGGTCATTTTGGTCATTTTGGTCATTTTGGTCATTTTGGTCATTTTGGTCATTTTGGTCATTTTGGTCATTTTGGTCATTTTGGTTATTTTGGTTATTTTGGTCATTTTGGTCATATTGGCCATTTTGGTCATTTTGGTCATTTCGGTCATTTTGGTCATTTTGGTCATTATGGTCATTTTGATCATTTTGGTCATTTTGGTCATTTCGGTCATTTTGGTGATTTTGGCCATTTTGGTAATTTTGGTAATTTTGGTAATTTTGGTCATATTGGTTATTTTGGTCATTTTGGTCATTTTGGTCATTTTGGTCATTTTGGTCATTTTGGTCATTTTGGTCATTTTGGTCATTTTGGTCATTTTGGTCATTTTGGTCATTTTGGTCATTTTGGTCATTTTGGTTATTTTGGTCATTTTGGTCATTTTGGTCATTTTGGTCATTTTGGTTATTTTGGTCATTTTGGTCATATTGGCCATTTTGGTCATTTTGGTCATTTCGGTCATTTTGGTCATTTTGGTCATTATGGTCATTTTGGTCGTTTTTGTCATTTTGGTCATTTTGGTAATTTTGGTCATTTCGGTCATTTTGGTGATTTTGGCCATTTTGGTCATTTTGGTCATTTTGGTCATTTTGGTCATTTTGGTCATTTTGGTCATTTTGGTCATTTTGGTCATTTTGGTCGTTTTTGTCATTTTGGTCATATTGGTTATTTTGGTCATTTTGGTCATTTTGGTCATTTTGGTCATTTTGGTCATTTTGGTCATTTTGGTCATTTTGGTCATTTTGGTCATTTTGGTCATTTTGGTCATTTTGGTCATTTTGGTCATTTTGGTCATTTTGGTCATTTTGGTCATTTTGGTTATTTTGGTCATTTTGGTCATTTTGGTCATTTTGGTCATTTTGGTCATTTTGGTTATTTTGGTCATTTTGGTCATTTTGGTCATTTTGGTCATTTTGGTCATATTGGCCATTTTGGTCATTTTGGTCATTTTGGCCATTTTGGTAATTTTGGTAATTTTGGTCATTTTGGTCATTTTGGTCATTTTGGTCATTTTGGTCATTTTGGTCATTTTGGTCATTTTGGTTATTTTGGTCATTTTGGTCATATTGGCCATTTTGGTCATTTTGGTCATTTCGGTCATTTTGGTCATTTTGGTCATTATGGTCATTTTGGTCGTTTTTGTCATTTTGGTCATATTGGTTATTTTGGTCATTTTGGTCATTTTGGTCATTTTGGTCATTTTGGTTATTTTGGTCATTTTGGTCATATTGGCCATTTTGGTCATTTTGGTCATTTCGGTCATTTTGGTCATTTTGGTCATTATGGTCATTTTGGTCGTTTTTGTCATTTTGGTCATATTGGTTATTTTGGTCATTTTGGTCATTTTGGTCATTTTGGTCATTTTGGTCATTTTGGTCATTTTGGTCATTTTGGTCATTATGGTCATTTTGGTCGTTTTTGTCATTTTGGTCATATTGGTTATTTTGGTCATTTTGGTCATTTTGGTCATTTTGGTCATTTTGGTCATTTTGGTCATTTTGGTCATTTTGGTTATTTTGGTCATTTTGGTCATATTGGCCATTTTGGTCATTTTGGTCATTTCGGTCATTTTGGTCATTTTGGTCATTATGGTCATTTTGGTCGTTTTTGTCATTTTGGTCATTTTGGTAATTTTGGTCATTTCGGTCATTTTGGTGATTTTGGCCATTTTGGTCATTTTGGTCATTTTGGTCATTTTGGTCATTTTGGTCATTTTGGTCATTTTGGTCATTTTGGTCATTTTGGTCGTTTTTGTCATTTTGGTCATATTGGTTATTTTGGTCATTTTGGTCATTTTGGTCATTTTGGTCATTTTGGTCATTTTGGTCATTTTGGTCATTTTGGTCATTTTGGTCATATTGGTTATTTTGGTCATTTTGGTCATTTTGGTCATTATGGTCATTTTGGTCATTTTGGTCATTTTGGTCATTTTGGTTATTTTGGTTATTTTGGTCATTTTGGTCATATTGGCCATTTTGGTCATTTTGGTCATTTCGGTCATTTTGGTCATTTTGGTCATTATGGTCATTTTGGTCATTTTGGTCGTTTTTGTCATTTTGGTCATTTTGGTAATTTTGGTCATTTCGGTCATTTTGGTGATTTTGGTTATTTTGGTCATTTTGGTCATTTTGGTCATTTAGGTCATTTTGGTTATTTTGGTCATTTTGGTCATTTTGGTCATTTTGGTCATTTTGGTCATATTGGCCATTTTGGTCATTTTGGTCATTTTGGCCATTTTGGTAATTTTGGTAATTTTGGTCATTTTGGTCATATTGGTTATTTTGGTCATTTTGGTCATTTTGGTTATTTTGGTCATTTTGGTCATTTTGGTCATTTTGGTCATTTTGGTCATTTTGGTCATTTTGGTCATTTTGGTCATTTAGGTCATTTTGGTCATTTTGATCATTTTGGTCATTTTGGTCATATTGGTCATATTGGTCATTTTGGTCATTTTGGTCATTTTGGTCATTTTGGTCATTTTGGTCATTTTGGTCATTTTGGTCATTTTGGTCATTTTGGTCATTTTGGTCATTTTGGTCATTTTGGTCATATTGGCCATTTTGGTCATTTTGGTCATTTTGGTCATTTCGGTCATTTTGGTCATTTTGGTCATTATGGTCATTTTGGTCGTTTTTGTCATTTTGGTCATTTTGGTAATTTTGGTCATTTCGGTCATTTTGGTGATTTTGGCCATTTTGGTCATTTTGGTCATTTTGGTCATTTTGGTCATTTTGGTCATTTTGGTCATTTTGGTCATTTTGGTCGTTTTTGTCATTTTGGTCATATTGGTTATTTTGGTCATTTTGGTCATTTTGGTCATTTTGGTCATTTTGGTCATTTTGGTCATTTTGGTCATTTTGGTCATTTTGGTCATTTTGGTCATTTTGGTCATTTTGGTCATTTTGGTCATTTTGGTCATTTTGGTCATTTTGGTTATTTTGGTTATTTTGGTCATTTTGGTCATTTTGGTCATTTAGGTCATTTTGGTTATTTTGGTCATTTTGGTCATTTTGGTCATTTTGGTCATTTTGGTCATATTGGCCATTTTGGTCATTTTGGTCATTTTGGCCATTTTGGTAATTTTGGTAATTTTGGTCATTTTGGTCATTTTGGTCATTTTGGTCATTTTGGTCATTTTGGTCATTTTGGTCATTTTGGTTATTTTGGTCATTTTGGTCATATTGGCCATTTTGGTCATTTTGGTCATTTCGGTCATTTTGGTCATTTTGGTCATTATGGTCATTTTGGTCGTTTTTGTCATTTTGGTCATATTGGTTATTTTGGTCATTTTGGTCATTTTGGTCATTTTGGTCATTTTGGTTATTTTGGTCATTTTGGTCATATTGGCCATTTTGGTCATTTTGGTCATTTCGGTCATTTTGGTCATTATGGTCATTTTGGTCGTTTTTGTCATTTTGGTCATATTGGTTATTTTGGTCATTTTGGTCATTTTGGTCATTTTGGTCATTTTGGTTATTTTGGTCATTTTGGTCATATTGGCCATTTTGGTCATTTTGGTCATTTCGGTCATTTTGGTCATTTTGGTCATTATGGTCATTTTGGTCGTTTTTGTCATTTTGGTCATATTGGTTATTTTGGTCATTTTGGTCATTTTGGTCATTTTGGTCATTTTGGTCATTTCGGTCATTTTGGTCATTTTGGTCATTATGGTCATTTTGGTCGTTTTTGTCATTTTGGTCATATTGGTTATTTTGGTCATTTTGGTCATTTTGGTCATTTTGGTCATTTTGGTCATTTTGGTCATTTTGGTCATTTTGGTCATTTTGGTCATTTTGGTCATTTTGGTTATTTTGGTCATTTTGGTCATATTGGCCATTTTGGTCATTTTGGTCATTTCGGTCATTTTGGTCATTTTGGTCATTATGGTCATTTTGGTCGTTTTTGTCATTTTGGTCATATTGGTTATTTTGGTCATTTTGGTCATTTTGGTCATTTTGGTCATTTTGGTCATTTTGGTCATTTTGGTCATTTTGGTCATTTTGGTCATTTTGGTCATTTTGGTCATTTTGGTCATTTTGGTCATTTTGGTCATTTTGGTCATTTTGGTCATTTTGGTTATTTTGGTTATTTTGGTCATTTTGGTCATTTTGGTCATTTAGGTCATTTTGGTTATTTTGGTCATTTTGGTCATTTTGGTCATTTTGGTCATATTGGCCATTTTGGTCATTTTGGTCATTTTGGCCATTTTGGTAATTTTGGTAATTTTGGTCATTTTGGTCATATTGGTTATTTTGGTCATTTTGGTCATTTTGGTTATTTTGGTCATTTTGGTCATTTTGGTCATTTTGGTCATTTTGGTCATTTTGGTCATTTTGGTCATTTAGGTCATTTTGGTCATTTTGATCATTTTGGTCATTTTGGTCATATTGGTCATTTTGGTCATTTTGGTCATTTTGGTCATTTTGGTCATTTTGGTCATTTTGGTCATTTTGGTCATTTTGGTCATTTTGGTCATTTTGGTCATTTTGGTTATTTTGGTCATTTTGGTCATATTGGCCATTTTGGTCATTTTGGTCATTTCGGTCATTTTGGTCATTTTGGTCATTATGGTCATTTTGGTCGTTTTTGTCATTTTGGTCATTTTGGTAATTTTGGTCATTTCGGTCATTTTGGTGATTTTGGCCATTTTGGTAATTTTGGTAATTTTGGTCATTTTGGTCATATTGGTTATTTTGGTCATTTTGGTCATTTTGGTCATTTTGGTCATTTTGGTCATTTTGGTCATTTTGGTCATTTTGGTCATTTAGGTCATTTTGGTCATTTTGATCATTTTGGTCATTTTGGTCATATTGGTCATTTTGGTCATTTTGGTCATTTTGGTCATTTTGGTCATTTTGGTCATTTTGGTCATTTTGGTCATTTTGGTCATTTTGGTCATTTTGGTCATTTTGGTTATTTTGGTCATTTTGGTCATTTTGGTCATTTTGGTCATTTTGGTCATTTCGGTCATTTTGGTCATTTTGGTCATTATGGTCATTTTGGTCGTTTTTGTCATTTTGGTAATTTTGGTAATTTTGGTCATTTCGGTCATTTTGGTGATTTTGGCCATTTTGGTAATTTTGGTAATTTTGGTCATTTTGGTCATTTTGGTTATTTTGGTCATTTTGGTCATTTTGGTCATTTTGGTCGTTTTTGTCATTTTGGTCATTTTGGTTATTTTGGTTATTTTGGTCATTTTGGTCATTTTGGCCATTTTGGTCATTTTGGTCATTTTGGTCATTTTGGTCATTTTGGTCATTTTGGTCATTTTGGTCATTTTGGTCATTTTGGTCATTTTGGTCATTTTGGTCATTTTGGTCATTTTGGTCATTTTGGTCATTTTGGTCATTTTGGTTATTTTGGTTATTTTGGTCATTTTGGTCATTTTGGTCATTTAGGTCATTTTGGTTATTTTGGTCATTTTGGTCATTTTGGTCATTTTGGTCATTTTGGTCATATTGGCCATTTTGGTCATTTTGGTCATTTTGGCCATTTTGGTCGTTTTTGTCATTTTGGTGATTTTGATTATTTTAGTCATTTTAGTCATTTTGGTCATTTTGGTTATTTTGGTTATTTTGGTCATTTTGGTCATTTTGGTTATTTTGGTCATTTTGGTCATTTTGGTCATTTTGGTCATTTTGGTTATTTTGGTTATTTTGGTTATTTTGGTCATTTTGGTCATTTTGGTTATTTTGGTCATTTTGGTCATTTTGGTCATTTTGGTCATTTTGGTCATTTTGGTCATTTTGGTCATTTTGGTCATTTTGGTCATTTTGGTCATTTTGGTCATTTTGATCATTTTGGTCATTTTGGTCATTTTGGTCATTTTGGTCATTTTGGTTATTTTGGTCATTTTGGTCATTTTGGTCATTTTTGTCATTTTGGTCATTTTGGTCATTTTGGTTATTTTGGTTATTTTGGTCATTTTGGTCATTTTGGTCATTTTGGTCATTTTGGTCATTTTGGTCATTTTGGTCATTTTGGCCATTTTGGTCATTTTGGTCATTTTGGTCATTTTGGTCATTTTGGTCAGTTTGGTCATTTTGGTCATTTTGGTCATTTTGGTCATTTTGGTCATTTTGGTCATTTTGGTCATTTTGGTCATTTTGGTTATTTTGGTCATTTTGATCATTTTGGTCATTTTGGTCATTTTGGTCATTTTGGTTATTTTGGTCATTTTGGTCATTTTGGTCATTTTGGTCATTTTGGTCATTTCGGTCATTTTGGTCATTTTGGTCGTTTTTGTCATTTTGGTCATTTTGGTAATTTTGGTCATTTCGATCATTTTGGTGATTTTGGTTATTTTGGTCATTTTGGTCGTTTTGGTCATTTTGGCCATTTTGGTAATTTTGGTCATTTTGGTCATTTTGGTTATTTTGGTCATTTTGGTCATTTTGGTCATTTTGGTCATTTTGGTCGTTTTTGTCATTTTGGTCATTTTGGTTATTTTGGTTATTTTGGTCATTTTGGTCATTTTGGTCATTTTGGTCATTTTGCTTATTTTGGTCATTTTGGTCATTTTGGTCATTTTGGTCATTTTGGTCATATTGGCCATTTTGGTCATTTTGGTCATTTTGGCCATTTTGGTCGTTTTTGTCATTTTGGTAATTTTGGTTATTTTAGTCATTTTAGTCATTTTGGTCATTTTGGTTATTTTGGTCATTTTGGTCATTTTGGTCGTTTTGGTCGTTTTTGTCATTTTGGTCATTTTGGTGATTTTGGTGATTTTGGTGATTTTGGTGATTTTGGTGATTTTTGTTATTTTGGTGATTTTGGTCATTTTGGTCATTTTGGCCATTTTGGCCATTTTGGTCATTTTGGTCATTTTGGTCATTTTGGTTATTTTGGTCATTTTGGTCATTTTGGTCGTTTTGGTCGTTTTTGTCATTTTGGTCATTTTGGTCATTTTGGTCATTTAGGTCATTTTGGTTATTTTGGTCATTTTGGTCATATTGGCCATTTTGGTCATTTTGGTCATTTCGGTCATTTTGGTCATTTTGGTCGTTTTTGTCATTTTGGTCATTTTGGTAATTTTGGTCATTTCGATCATTTTGGTGATTTTGGTTATTTTGGTCATTTTGGTCGTTTTGGTCATTTTGGTCATTTTGGTAATTTTGGTAATTTTGGTCATTTTGGTCATTTTGGTTATTTTGGTCATTTTGGTCATTTTGGTCATTTTGGTCATTTTGGTCATTTTGGTCATTTTGGTCATTTTGGTGATTTTGGTGATTTTGGTGATTTTGGTGATTTTGGTGATTTTGGTTATTTTGGTGATTTTGGTCATTTTGGTCATTTTGGCCATTTTGGCCATTTTGGTCATTTTGGTCATTTTGGTCATTTTGGTTATTTTGGTCATTTTGGTCATTTTGGTCGTTTTGGTCGTTTTTGTCATTTTGGTCATTTTGGTCATTTTGGTCATTTAGGTCATTTTGGTTATTTTGGTCATTTTGGTTATTTTGGTCATTTTGGTCATTTTGGTCATTTCGGTCATTTTGGTCATTTTGGTTATTTTGGTCATTTTGGTCATTTTGGTCATTTTGGCCATTTTGGCCATTTTGGTCATTTTGGTCATTTTGGTCATTTTGGTTATTTTGGTCATTTTGGTCATTTTGGTCGTTTTGGTCGTTTTTGTCATTTTGGTCATTTTGGTCATTTTGGTCATTTAGGTCATTTTGGTTATTTTGGTCATTTTGGTTATTTTGGTCATTTTGGTCATTTTGGTCATTTTGGTTATTTTGGTCATTTTGGTCATATTGGCCATTTTGGTCATTTTGGTCATTTCGGTCATTTTGGTCATTTTGGTCGTTTTTGTCATTTTGGTCATTTTGGTAATTTTGGTCATTTCGATCATTTTGGTGATTTTGGTTATTTTGGTCATTTTGGTCGTTTTGGTCATTTTGGTCATTTTGGTAATTTTGGTAATTTTGGTCATTTTGGTCATTTTGGTTATTTTGGTCATTTTGGTCATTTTGGTCATTTTGGTCATTTTGGTCATTTTGGTCATTTTGGTCATTTTGGTTATTTTGGTCATTTTGGTGATTTTGGTGATTTTGGTGATTTTGGTTATTTTGGTGATTTTGGTCATTTTGGTCATTTTGGCCATTTTGGCCATTTTGGTCATTTTGGTCATTTTGGTCATTTTGGTTATTTTGGTCATTTTGGTCATTTTGGTCGTTTTGGTCGTTTTTGTCATTTTGGTCATTTTGGTCATTTTGGTCATTTAGGTCATTTTGGTTATTTTGGTCATTTTGGTTATTTTGGTCATTTTGGTCATTTTGGTCATTTCGGTCATTTTGGTCATTTTGGTTATTTTGGTCATTTTGGTCATTTTGGCCATTTTGGGGTCATTTTGGTCATTTTGGTCATTTTGGTCATTTTGGTCATTTTGGTCATTTTGGTCATTTTGGTCATTTTGGTCATTTTGGTCATTTTGGTCATTTTGGTCATTTTGGTCATTTAGGTCATTTCGGTCATTTTGGTCATTTTGGTTATTTTGGTCATTTTTGTCATTTTGGTCAGTTTGGTCAGTTTGGTCATTTTGGTCATTTTGGTCATTTTGGTGATTTTGGCCATTTTGGTCATTTAGGTCATTTCGGTCATTTTGGTCATTTTGGTCATTTTGGTCTGGTTGGTCATTTTGGTCATTTTTTTCTAGGGACAAGATTGTCTGTTTGCTAGATGTATCTGGCATTGCCAGATTTTTGCGTGACAATCGGAAAAAAATCTATTTATTTCAAACTATGTTAAATTTGTATAAACAGTTCAAACACACTTCTTTTGGATTTTGGTTGCTCCTTACTTTGAGAAAAGTGAGTTGCCAGGTTTTTTGCAGATTTTTGTGTGTTCAAAACTCTGCTTGGGGCGTTATCTAATCACAAGATATTCCAAAATGATTTCATTGGACTGGATGCGTCTATGTTAAATTAGATTAGATACCAACCTTTGAAATTTTAACCAATTTGGCAAACATTTTGCAAAAATTCCTTTTCTACACCAAACTGATCCAAAAAAGGCATTATTAATTCCATCAAAAACGCACCAACCCATTCGAATCACAGTTTGAGCCAACAATGTGCTCCAATCCACACATTAGTCCAAATTGCCATCGCTAACGACTCCTGTGATAATAAAGCAATCAAAACTCCCCAGTCTAACCCGTCAGATTGCACCAAACTGCACAAACCAACTGTGTGATGGTGAATTATCTCTCTATTGCATCCCATGCATCATCATCAGGACGATAGTGTGATGATGGTGGGGGTGATTCGATTTCCAGTCGATCCCCACCGATTCTTGGTAGTGGTGTCGAAAAGATAAAAGCGAAAATTTCGTTTGAAATTCAACTGCTGTTTTTTTCGTTCGAATCGAACGAAAACATGGCTGGCACAATTCTGCCCGGAACAGATTGTCAACACCACCCTGGCAAACTATTTGACTCTCTGACTGTGTGGCTTTCGGCGTTAACGTAGAACACTGGTTGTTAGACCTTTTAAAACCAACTTTTCATTAGCAAACAAATTTTACAGATATCTATGAAACAGACTCAAGTGTAGTCAAACTAGCAGGGTTGCACGGTACCCAAAGACCACCAATCACCCACCGCTGCAGATGGTGTGCCCACCACCACTGTTTGGTTGGTGGAACAACAAACCAATCGAACGGGTGGCCTGTCACCGATAATTTAGTGCAAACTTTGGTCCGACGATAAATTTTCAATTATGTTGTGACACTGCCTGCCTGCACTCATAAAATGCTGTCAGCAGCAGCACGATTGGCAGCACTGGTAATTGGAGTAAACCCCTTCCACGACTACCACAATTCAAAAGTTCAGTGTCTTGCGAACCTTCGTGGTGAACGGACACTAGAGCTGCGGTATTTTTTACTACCTAAGCTCAGAGTTATTTCAAAACAAAATTCACAGTCTTTTTAAAGACTACCTGAGTTATTTTCCAAAATTCTAAACAGTCTTTTCAAGACTAACCCCGCCTGAAATTTTGTTGTATTTTACAAACGAAGCCATCTTTTTAAGAGAACTTTGCTTGCAAAATGCGTCAAAACAAAGGTAAACGCAAATCTTCTGAAGATTTGGTCGTTACGTCGGTGAAGCGTTTGAACGCTAAACCGGCTAACGGAAACAGAAAAAGAAAACAGCCTCTTCTGAGGTCTGATTCTGATTCTGAATGTGAGGTCAATCCTCCAATTCCATTGACAAACAGTTTCGGTGTTTTATCCGAAACTGATGACAAGGAACCTTCTCCTCGTACTGAGCCTTCTGCCGTCGAGAAACGAGTAAAGACTCCGCCAATTGTTGTGACTTCCGTCTCCGATTTGGCCAGCTTTCGAACGCAACTGAAGAATTGCAAGGAAACTTGCAATTTGAAGGTTTCGTTCCAGCTTGGTCGAAGAGGAGAATGTCGCTTGTTGACGGAATCTTTACAAGATCACCAAACTTTTGTTGGTTATTTGAAAAACCACAAACACAATTTCTATACGTATGAGACCAAGAATGCTCGGCCATTCAAGGCGGTCTTGAAAGGTCTCTCCAACGACTTGTCGGTGGATGAGATCAAAAACGAACTTAAGGTGTTGCTTGGCTTTGCCCCATCCCAAGTAATACCAATGAAGAAAAAATCAAACGGGAATATTTCTCGCTTTGGTTTGACTTCACAATTTTATCTGATTCATTTCAACAGAAATGAAATCAACAATTTGAAACTTTTGGACAAAGTTCAGTTTTTGTTCCATGTACGGGTAAAGTGGGAGCATTTTAAGAAACATGGCGGTAATGGCCAGAATCTGACCCAGTGCCGGCGTTGCCAGGCATTCGGTCACGGTACTGATCATTGCGCCATGGTTCCAAAATGCATGGTTTGCGGGGATTCTTCTCACGACAAGGACAATTGTCCCGTGAAAGAAGTCACCCAATTTAAATGTGCAAATTGTGGTGGAAATCACAAATCAAATTTCTGGGATTGCCCCATCAGAAAAAAGGTTTTGGATTCTCGTGCTAAGCATCAGCCGAAATCCAAACCGAAATTTTCTCAAAGTCAGGTTGTACCTGCATCTTTAAATCAAACGTTCGTGCTGTCTCACTCGAACAATTCTAGAAATACCCCTACCGTGGAAAAGTTAGGTAACAACAATGGCATTTCTTATGCTAACGTCGTTTCGAGTTCATCCACGAATTTTAAATCCTCTACCAATCTTTCTGAAATTGGGCAGGTACCTCAAATCTCATTTGAAAATTTTTCTGCTGGCAACGCTTTGGGATCTTCTGATCTCGGCGATGTTACGTTTGAAAAAATGACTTTTTTGCAAAACTCACTGTTTGGTTTGATTCAAACAATGAGTAATGCTACATCCATGATGGAAGCAATCCAGATTGGATTAAAATTTGCGAATGATGTTGTTCTTACCCTGAAGTTTAATCATGGATCTAAGTAATTCCATCAATATTATGAATTTTAATGCTCGCTCTTTAAAAGCGAAAGAAAATGAATTTTTCAACTTTTTACGAGTTCATAACGTGCATGTTGCTGTTATAACCGAAACATTTTTAAAAACTGGCACTTATTTGAAAAGTGATCCAGATTATAAAGTTATAACTAATAACCGAATGAATCGAAATGGCGGTGGAGTTGCAATAGTTATCCACCGTAGTATGACTTACAGCACTTTACGTGACTTTAAGTTAAAAGTTATTGAAAGTTTGGGCATTGAACTTGAAACTTCTTTTGGGAAAATTATGATTGCAGCTGCATATTTGCCATTCCAATGCACTGGGGAAAATAAAAATTATTTCAAAGGGGATTTGAATAAACTTACTCGGCATAGATCTCGATTTTTGATCATCGGTGATTTTAATGCCAAACACCAATCTTGGAATAATTCAAAAGTAAATTCCAATGGTAAAATTCTGTTCAGAGATTGCACTTCTGGTCTTTATTCGGTTTTATACCCGAATGGGCCAACTTGCTTTTCTTCTGTTAGAAATCCATCAACAATTGATTTGGTTTTGACAAATCAAAATCAGTATTGTGGTCCTTTAGTGACTCATGCCGATTTTGATTCTGATCACCTTCCAGTAACTTTTTCACTTTCTCATGAAGCAGTTACCAGACCCAATAGTTCTGTGTTTAATTACCACAAAGCTAATTGGGACAGGTATCAGCATCATATTGAGAATAATTTAAATCATGATTTTGTTTTAGAAACCAAAGCTGATATTGATTCAGCCTTGGAATCTTTAACTAATGCAATTTTGGATGCTAGGAATATTGCTATTCCTAAAGTCCAAGTCAAATTTGATTCTCCCATTATTGATGACGATCTTCAGCTTCTGATTCGTCTGAAAAATGTTCGCCGAAGACAGTATCAACGTTCTCGTGATCCTGCACTGAAGCGAATTCAAAAGGATTTGCAAAAGGTTATTGACCACAGATTCACTCTCCTGCGAAATGAAAAGTTCGCAAGAGATGTCGAACAAATTAAACCTTATTCCAAACCTTTTTGGAAACTTTCAAAGGTTCTTAAGAAACCTCAAAAACCCATCCCTTCTTTAAAAGATGGTGATAATATTCTATTAACTAATGGGGAAAAAGCTCAAAAACTTGCTCAGCAGTTTGAGAGTGCTCATAATTTCAACTTGAATGTTTTGAGTCCTATTGAAAATCAAATTTCAATAGAATTTCAGAATATTGTTGAACAAGAATTTTCATCAGATGAAGTTTTTAATACGGATCTGAATGAAATAAAATCTATTATCAAAAAATTTAAAAATATGAAAGCCCCTGGTGAGGATGGCATTTTTTACATTTTAATTAAAAAATTACCAGAAGAAACTTTAAGTTGCTTGGTCAAAATTTTCAACAAATGTTTTGATTTGGCTTATTTTCCCAGTAGTTGGAAAAATGCCAAAGTAATTCCGATTTTGAAACCGGATAAAAATCCTGCTGAAGCCTCAAGCTATCGGCCCATTAGTTTGCTTTCATCTATTAGTAAATTATTCGAAAGAATAATTCTTAATAGAATGATGACGCACATTAATGAAAATTCAATTTTCGCTGATGAGCAGTTTGGATTTCGCCTTGGGCATTCAACTACTCATCAGTTGTTGAGAGTTTCAAATTTGATTCGAAGCAACAAATCTGAGGGCTATTCTACTGGCGCTGCTCTTCTAGACATAGAAAAAGCATTTGACAGTGTTTGGCATAAAGGTTTGATTGCGAAATTGAAAAGGTTTAATTTTCCGATTTATATCGTGAAAATTATTCAAAATTATTTGACGGATCGTACTCTGCAGGTATGTTATCAGAATAGCAAATCTGATCAACTACCTGTACGTGCTGGCGTCCCTCAAGGAAGCATTTTGGGTCCAATTTTATACAATATTTTTACTTCTGACTTGCCTGATTTGCCCCCAGGATGTCAGAAATCACTTTTTGCTGATGACACAAGCATCTCCGCCAAAGGCAGAAGCCTTCGTGTCATCACAAGAAGATTACAAAAAAGCTTGGATATTTTCAATTCTTTTTTGAAAGAATGGAAAATTACTCCAAATGCTGCAAAAACTCAACTTATTATTTTCCCTCACAAACCAAGGGCTGATTTTCTTAAACCAAAAAGTCATCACATTATAAAGATGAATGAGGTAAATTTAAAGTGGGAGGATCAAGTGAAATATCTTGGACTTGCTTTTGACAAAAACCTTACTTACAAGGATCACATTGAAAGTATCCAGGTTAAATGTAACAAATATATTAAATGTTTGTATCCACTTATAAACAGGAATTCTAGACTTTGTCTCAAGAATAAACTGTTAATTTATAAACAAATTTTCAGACCTGCCATGCTTTATGCTGTGCCGATCTGGACAAGCTGTTGCTTAACCAGGAAGAAAAAACTTCAGAGGATTCAGAACAAAATTCTGAAAATGATTCTGAAACTTCCTCCCTGGTTCAGCACCAGTGAACTTCATCAATTAGCCGAAGTTGACACTTTGGATGTTATGTCCAATAAGATAATTGATGCATTTCGACAAAAATCATTGCAGTCTTCAGCTGCATTGATCCGCTCTTTATATAGTTTATAAGTTAGTTTTAAGGTATCCCTTTTCCCTTTTGTACATGTAGGACCTCCTACATTTGAAATCACTGAATAGCGAAAGCTACAATATTTCATGAATAAATGAAAGTTGCTAGTATTTAAAATTGAGGTGAAAAGTCATCGTTTGTGATTGGACACTCAATAATATTTTAACTGAATGAATGTACATGGAAAAGAAATTAGAATAAATATAAATTAAAAAAAAAAAAAAAAAAAAAAAAAAAAAAAAAGACTACCACAATTGTTTGGTTATCAAAATTTATTTTGGGTAGCGAAAACTGACTTGAACGGATTCACCTGGAATTAATTTAAGTAACAACAAAAAGAACCAAGCTAATCCATCTTCTGCCACGTTTCCATCAGTTCATATTAGTTCCATCAATCTTGGTCGTGTTGAGCTGTGAAGGCCACCAACATCCCGCTCCCAACATCCCCAAGAGAGAAATCTGGCTAAATAAATCACTGTTACTGGTAACACCGCGTGCTCCATGAGTTAATTAACATTTTCCCAGAATCACACCCTTTGCCCTCTCTATGATCATCATCAAGCAACTACAGAATCAGAAGGAAAGCTTTTCCAGTACGTAATTCCCCAGTCAGTGACGAGGACGGAGAAAATTAAGTGAAGTTGTGTGAAAGAAGAAAAAAGAACACTCATCGCAAACTTACTCCCAGCTGAACCAATTCATCAGAACGCAGAGCTAAAAGGAGCAAGTTTTGCACAGTCTGTCTGTGCGTCTCGATTGCTTGACACTGTGAACTTTAGAGTTTAGAGCGGGATTACAGAGCTGAATTATGACAGGTTAATTTCTTCTTCTGGTGATATTTTCAGAATAATTATGACAACATTTTTTTTAAGATTTATGCAAATCACCAGTAAGCAGTACTTATTCAATAAATTTTCGTGTCATTTTTGATCGATTCTGACTTTTTGTTTAAGTTCAATTTGATGTATACTTTAAGAAAAACACATAAAAGCTAGTACTTTGTTCGGAAACTCATGAAAAACAACACCAAGTCTGTTTGTCCCATCGTTGAACTTCTACGCATAATTGTCCCACCAAGTATTATACTTCACGAAATCATAAGTTTTACGAGATATTGTGTCTTGTTTACCTGTTGTATCCACGGGACAATTATGCGTAGAAACACAGAAAACGGTCGAAAAATTTTTAATAGCCTTTTTCTCAGTTGCACTTTTTCGAACATGGGACACTTATGCGTAGAACGGCAGAATACTATTTTTCAGTGATTTTTACTCATTTTTATCACAGATAAACATAAAAAGTTTTAAAATGTAGCTTACAAGTAATCATTTCAAGATTGTAATAAAAAACTAACTTAATCCACCTATGTGGTTGATGCCTTCCTCATTTTTTACCAACCATGGGTAAAATGAGTGGTTTGGATTCTCATTTCAGCTATTTTTTTAAATCCAGAAAAATAAGTACAAAGATATAACTTAAGTGTTCATACACACTCACATACACTCACACATATACACAAACAGACATTTGTTCAGTTTTCGATTCTGAGTCGATATGTATACATGAAGGTGGGTCTTCGAGCTTTTAATAAAAAGTTCATTTTTAGAGCAGGATTATAGCCTTACCTCAGTGAGGAAGGCAAAAAAAAGTTGTTACAACGATTGTTAGTAATTTTTTGTTAACCATTGATCAGATTTTCAACGTTGAAAAGTTCTCAATCGCATGAAAGAAATATTTTATGGTTTACTTTCGTTTCCAATTTACTTAAGTCATATTATGTAGCATTATTGACAAGTACGTCGTGACTTTAAAAATATGAAAATATTTTTATCATTTGAAAATATGTTTATTTAAGAATTGAGAAAATGTCACGAAAATTTATCTTTTTGACATTGTGAATCTGATCAATAGTTTCCAAGATATCAACGATTGAAAATTGAAAGTAACTTAAAAAAACTATTTTTTAAATAATTTTCATTATTTGTAAAGCAGCAAACAAAAGTCGGATCAACAATTTCCTAAAAATATACTATTAAAAAAATTTTCAGCTTATCAAGCATATTTATATATTGTTAAGAAAAACAAGAATAAACACTGGCTATAACTCAAAAGCATGTTCTTCATCAAAATTTTGTACAAGTAATTTTTGATTTATAATTCAATTTGACATCTTTTAAATGATTTGTTTTGCAATAATTAGTTTTCAAAAATTTGAAGTTTTACTGAGGATTTTTTCTGTGAAAAAAATATTTCTCAAAACAATTTTATTTGAATTTGTTATATTTTATTGTTGTGCAGAATATACATTTTCAATTCAGAAATTAGAAGAACCTTTCATCTGAGATCAATTCATAAGCCTTTGCAGGGCGGGTACATATAACAGTGGCTCAACATGGATGATTTTTAGGTCGTTAACCATTTTTAAAAATTCGTGAGCAAATTTTTGGGTCTATACTTTGCGCATTTCATTTAAATTTTAATTGGAACTATGAATGGAAAACCCTTCTTTTCTACATTTTGATTTTTATTGTTTTTATTTTCGAAACAGCACAATAGCGTCAAAATTGATAAAATTATCTAAAATATTTCCTATTCCTGTCATAGTGTACAGCGTGCTGAAACTGGTCTCAAACAAAAATCATGATTTAGATCAGTTTTGAGAACGCTTTTCGTTTAAAAATTCAATACAAAATGAAAATTGCAAAATCATAATACAAAAAAGCAAGATTTCCCATACAAAATTTCAATCAAAATTGGATGAACTACACTAACCAAAAAAAAAACTAAAATATCAAGTGCATTCTCAACTCTATTTTTTTTTTAATTACAAATTCGACTTACACTTTTAAATACAGATCAGACTGTTTACGAATTTACAAAATTCTTGTACTTGTATATTATATATCCGTAATAGTATCAATAATATAAAATAAATTGATCATGTTTTTAACACCAGTGAAGTAAAGAACACGAAACCCAATTTAATAGTTTCAAACTATCTAAAAAAAAATATCATCACAGCCATTTTTCAACCTATCACATTCCCGCGATAAGAGCTCTCAATTTTCAACCCCGCATCCTCATTCCCACGCAATAAATATCTCATTATTATTATGCAACTGCAGCCAGGAAACGTTACGTAACGATTGCAGGCTGCAGACGCAGCGTGATTTCGTGCCAAAACCGCAGCGAACGAACAAGTTTTATTTATTTTCAAGTTGCTTTGCCGGCGAAACTTTCAAAAGTTGGATCTCTTCCAGAAAATTCTCCGATCGTCGTCCACGTGGCGAAACTTCCAGACTGTGTCACGATTTTCAACGATTTATTAGATTTTTAACTGGAGCTCTCAACCAGCTGTGCATGTTATTTTCAATTTTCGAACCACCTGTGAGATTCTACCAAAGTCACGAAAGCCAACCTAACCTCGATTGAAAAAAGGAAATCCCAGTAACCCGTTTTCGATCGTGAATGATTGATGGACACATTTCTCGGGGCGTGTCACGTGGGCTTTCGTGACACACCTTTCGAGGGACTATTAATAGCGACCTCCTTCGATCAATTTGTTGCTGCTTCCTCTCTTACACGGCAAACAAAAAGTAATCACTCATCAACGATCGTCCGTAAAAATAGCACTCGCAAAATCGATTCTCGAATACGTTTTTTTTTTATTTTATCCTGCCTCCTATTCCCCTCCAAAATCTACCAATTTGGAATTCCATGGACCTGTTACACTCGCACACCCGCATGGTGAGTTCGTTTGATCAACCTTGTTTGGGTTCATGCTGAGTTCTAAATTTTGTGACAGTTTTTGTTTTATCGTTTTTGGGTGATTTTTATTGTCACTGTCCACAAGTAAGAAAATTGTTATAACAAGTTAAAACCCAGGTTATCCAAACGAGCACACACACACACACAGCCCCGAAGAAATCGATACCCTTGAAATCCGTTTGACGACGGTCACAAATTTCCGTTTTTGTCGTCGTCGTCGGTCGCAGTTTGTGAAGGAAGCGGGCACGTGGACGTGTGGGCGGAAGCCGCCGGTCATGAAATATTGATAAGATATCCGGAACGGATGGACGGAAAGCTAGTTGCTGGCTTTGGCATCGCAGCAGGCGACGTCCGGCGAGTTTCGGTTGAGTTGGCCGTGGACAAATACACGTGCGGACAGGATGTTGTCGCGACGTTTGGAGGGTCGGGGGTTGCACTTGAGTGTCTTTGAATGAAAGTGAATTTGAGGTTTGTTGAATTTAAATTTTACTTGATATTTTACGTATTAAGCACTAAAAGTTTAAAAACGGGACAATATTTTTTTCGGACGTTTAATGGCAACCCGGAGTTGTTGACAATCCGCCATAAAATATTTATTCATGACAATGAACCTAAAAATCCTTCTGGAAGGTATTCACAGTCCGGGGTATAAACAGCCGTTGCCTTTCCCACTGACATTAGCTAAGTCGGTATTTATAGGATTGGCTGAACGTACTGGATCGGCAAAATGGTTGGTTGAATTTGGTTTGGAGGTTTACCGTGCTTAAAAGATCTGAGCATTTTTATGTTACAAATTTGTTTTAATAATTATTATTAACACAAAATAATTTAGATAACTCGAAATAAAAAGTTGTTTTTTCAGAAACTTTATGATTCAAATATTATTGACATTTTTCAAAACGCATTATCAATGTACTTTTTATCCAAAAAAATCTTATTTCTGGTTTTATCTTTTTTTCTGAGCATCCTTTACATAATTAAAAATATTAATGACTCGAAATATTTTTTTTTATAAATAGTATTATTTGAGAAGAATTAAAATAACATTTTTTTTTCTAAAAACATTGAAAATAACAAATTTTGATTAAAAATCGATTTCACAATCGGTATTAAAGTTAATTTTTGATATAGTGCATCGTTTTTACACAAAAATCGTTTTTTTGGAAATAGTGAATTGAAATAACGCATGGTTGGTTTTTACTGATAAAAAATTGCTTTAAAACTGATAATCAAATTAAGAAACACTAAAAATAATAATTGAAACGTGTTAAACAAATTATTGAAGAAATAAATACAATAACGGAAGTAGGATATAACCAAACAAATATTATCTGTCAATGATATTAAACAGGATAAAGCGTTTGTCACGGAAAAAATGAAAAAAGTTTATTTATTAGAATTCAACTGTTTGCTAGAAGGCAAATATTTCACAGATTTGAAAAAGTTCGGTCTTTTAGTTATCTTTCCAGTCATTAAACCTATCACTTAATTGATCTTTAAACTTGTCATCTTGTTAATTTGCCCAACCGTTTCACGAAATGTCGCATATCCCCCCCACCCTTTTAATTCCAATCAACAACCCATCAGAGAATCAAAACTTTCCACCCTCCCAAAGTAATAGCCATCAAGCATGAATCGAATCCAATTTTCATCCAGCTCAAAACTAAACCCCTCTTCCATCATAAAACAGCTATTTACTTGTGCAGTTTGAAAACAAACTTTCTCTGTGAAGCTCTTCTCCACTATCCCAGCTTGCCATGCCTGGTTTTGCAAACGGCGAAACTGAAAAAGAAAAAACCCAAACGCGACCAACTGAAACTTTGTTCTCCGTAACGAGCTTCCGAAGCTTTGCTGGAAGCTCCACAGCACACAACGCGAAGATTAAGTGTGGTGTGTGTACGTTCACTGTACATTTGCTCGAGCAGCAGATTGAATTTTCCACTTGGCGGAACTCATTTCGGTTTCTTTGCTCAGAGCAATGCAAACGGGAAAATCGAGTGTAACTCGCTCTCTCTGTTCAAACACGAGGACTTGTGGTATTCAAATTCGAAGGGATTGTGAGCATCACTTGAGAAAAAATTGTTTCCATCCATTTGACGATCAATTTGTTTTCAACAATCCTCACGTCGGAACAAACAAGCAGCGCAAACTTTTTCATCTCGCAGAAAAAAATAAACCTTTCCTGACAATATTACACTTGTGCTGTGAAATGGAAGCGAGAAAATATTATTTTTTACAAAATGGTGTGAAACAAGCTAAGTCGTGATAAGTCGGGATGTCAAGTGCACTCGAAAAATAGCCATTACCAAGTGCAATTTTCGTTATTTGCTGGAAGGCGACAACGACCGTTAACTGCCTCTTCCTAGACAAAGATGAACTCCGGAAAATACCCACCCATTGTACACGCTTAGTTGAAATCAGGATTTGATGTAAAATGTCCTTGCAAACATTTTTTTACTCGGAAGAATTTTTGTAAAAATTAGCCATTTGTATCATTTCCGGGATTGAAATACAAAAAGTGAATATTCGATAATTTGTTAGAAAGTTTCCAATCGTTTTGGTGTCTTCGGCAAAATTGTAAACGTGTGACATTACAAATGTTTGATAAAGCACAACATTTTCAATTTGTGGTCTTTTTGATTGAAAAACTAACTTTATCCACCTATGTGTTTGATGCAACGATGTCAGATTATTTCATGGGAGATCTGCATTTTCTTAAAAATAAATCTGTATTTTATCTGTATCATGTCAAATTCGAAGCCAAAGAAGATTTTTATAGACTTTTAACTGCAGATTTAAGCTTTTAAATCATGTTAAACCATAATTTAATCACTAAATTGTTGAAAATTTTAAATCGTGAGTTTTAGGATCGAAAAATCTGTATAATACAGATTCATCTGTATATCTGGCATGGCTGGTTTGATGCCTTCCTCACTTTTTAACCAACAATGCACAGTGGTCCAGATCGCAAAATTAAGTGGAAAATGGATTTTCCGAAAAATTTTGGGTTTAAATGATAATTTTACATGGAAACCCAAAATATGAGCAAAAATCGATTTTTCGACACTTTGGGTCAATTCTGAGGGCAGATTCAGATTCAGCGGGCAAAATTACATGGAAAAACATATATTTGGACAATTTTCAAAATTCGTTAGGGTGGTCCCATAAGGTTTTCCCTTGAAAATTAGACTTTTTGAAATGAAGATATCTCGAGTTTAAAGAAAAACACCCCTGAGATTTTTCAGCGTTTGTAGTGCTGGATCTCTTCTTTCAAATGCAACCTAGTGCTTAAAATTTGGCTTGCGCCTTTTCGAGATATTTAAGTTTTAAATTTGCATCTTTTTTACCTGAAAATCGCTGTAACTTTTGACCCTTAAGTCCAAATTGACTTGTCAGATAATAAAAATGTGTGTTTTTTAGAGCTCTAAAAGTGCCCTCAATACCACTTTTCTCTAAAACTTAACCCTGAATTGCCACTTTAAAAAACTGATTTTTGAAGGTTTTCTCAGATGCTTTCTATAGATTTGGTCGTAGAAGGCGTAGATTACGAGATAAAATGTTGGTGTCTTCGACAAAGTTGCTTGGATTGGCAAGCCCGTCAACTTTCTACAAGACGAAAAAATTCCCAAAAATATTCCTGTAAAGTTAGATTTCCAAAATCACCCTAATTGTGAACCACCCTAATTTTCAACCAAACCAAAAGTTGCCCCTTTCCATATGCAACAACTCTTCTGAAGACACCAAAGCTCCAAAACTTAACCATTTTTCGGAAAATCCATTTTCCACTTAATTTTGCGACCTGGACCACTGTGCAATGGCTATTATGGTAGGTTTTGACCCAAAATTCATGTTTTTTTGTTTTGATGCGAAATAAAAAAAATGTACATAAAATATTACTAAACGGGGCATAACATCAGCCAGGGTTGCCAAATCTTCAAATTTTTTGACACACTGAATTTTTTTTCGATTACCTTACCAGTGCACAGTGGTCCAGATCGCAAAATTAAGTGGAAAATGGATTTTTCGAAAAATGGTTAAGTTTTGGAGCTTTGGTGTCTTCAGAAGAGTTGTTGCATATGGAAAGGGGCAACTTTTGGTTTGGTTGAAAATTAGGGTGGTTCACGATTAGGGTGATTTTGGAAATCTAACTTTACAGGAATATTTTTGGGATTTTTTTTGTCTTCTAGAAAGTTGTTGGGCTTGCCATTTCAAGCAACTTTGTCGAAGACACCAAAATTTTATCTCGTAATCTACGCCTTCTATGACCAAATTTATAGAAAGCATCTGAGCAAACCTTCAAAAATCAGTTTTTTGAACGTGGCAATTCAGGGTTAAGTTTTAGAGAAAAGTGATGTTCTGAGCACTTTTAGAGCTCTAAAAAACGAACATTTTTATTTGTTGACATGCCAATTTGGACTTAAGGGTCAAAAGTTACAGCCATTTTAAGGTAAAAAAGATGCAAATTTAAAACTTAAATATCTCAAAATGGCGCAAGCCAAATTTTAAGCACTAGGTTGCATTTGAAAGAGGAGATCTAGCACTACAAACGCTGAAAAAATCTCAGAGGTGTTTTTCTTTAAACTCGAGATATCTTCATTTGAAAAAGTCTAATTTTCAAGGGAAAATCATATGGGACCACCCTAACGAAATTCGAAAAATGTCCAAATATATGTTTTTCCATGTAATTTTGCCCGCTGAATCCGAATCTGCCCTCAGAATTGAGCCAAAGTATCGAAAAACCGAGTTTTGGTCATAATTTGGTCATAAATGATAATTTTACATGGAAACCCAAAAAATGACCAAAACTCGGTTTTTCGATACTTTGGCTCAATTCTGAGGGCAGATTCGGATTCAGCGGGCAAAATTACATGGAAAAACATATATTTGGACATTTTTCGAATTTCGTTAGGGTGGTCCCATATGATTTTCCCTTGAAAATTAGACTTTTTCAAATGAAGATATCTCGAGTTTAAAGAAAAACACCTCTGAGATTTTTTCAGCGTTTGTAGTGCTAGATCTCCTCTTTCAAATGCAACCTAGTGCTTAAAATTTGGCTTGCGCCATTTTGAGATATTTAAGTTTTAAATTTGCATCTTTTTTACCTTAAAATGGCTGTAACTTTTGACCCTTAAGTCCAAATTGGCATGTCAACAAATAAAAATGTTCGTTTTTTAGAGCTCTAAAAGTGCTCAGAACATCACTTTTCTCTAAAACTTAACCCTGAATTGCCACGTTCAAAAAACTGATTTTTGAAGGTTTGCTCAGATGCTTTCTATAAATTTGGTCATAGAAGGCGTAGATTACGAGATAAAATTTTGGTGTCTTCGACAAAGTTGCTTGAAATGGCAAGCCCAACAACTTTCTAGAAGACAAAAAAAATCCCAAAAATATTCCTGTAAAGTTAGATTTCCAAAATCACCCTAATCGTGAACCACCCTAATTTTCAACCAAACCAAAAGTTGCCCCTTTCCATATGCAACAACTCTTCTGAAGACACCAAAGCTCCAAAACTTAACCATTTTTCGAAAAATCCATTTTCCACTTAATTTTGCGATCTGGACCACTGTGCAGTGATGGGTCCAGACATCCGTGTGAGATCCGTCCTCAAAAAAGTCTATAAATATCACTTAAGTGGTCATAACTTGAGACATGGTTGCCAGATCTTCAATGTTTTAGACTCGTTGGAAAGGTCTTTCAAATACCTATCCACCGATGAGTTGTATGGATCCGGACGGAGATTACATACATTTAAGGGAGATCCGGCCACAAAAAAGTCTTTTGAACTACTTATCAAAACTTCAAAAAACTAAATTTGATCTATTGGACCCTAAACCGAATCGAATGTCGCTTCAGCCAGTGCTGAGATAATTGAGTAAGTTTATTGGTCACATACACACAGACATTTGCTCAGTTTTTGATTCTTAATCGATATGATCACATGAAGGTGGGTCTTCGAGCTTTTAATAGAAGTTCATTTTTAGAGCAGGATTATAGCCTTATCTCAGTAAGGAAGGCAATATGATCAATCTTTCAATATAAAAATATGTAGATCAGGAAGAAAAATCATTTCTAGAAAAAAATATGTTCAAAGACCTAAAAAAATCCATTAAATTTCCTTCTTAGACTTACTGAATTAAAGTTTATCGAACTGCTGGTTGGTGAACTAGGTTGCCTCTTAAATGCAAAAATACCAAATCGATTAAAAAATATCTTCAAGATCAAAGATCCAAGAGATACAGATTTTTGAATATTCACATATCATTTTTATAAACTGAGCGAGCATTTCTCCACCAAAATCGGATATGGATTTTATTTATATTTTTAAAAAGGTTCAAACTTTGTATAGTCCTTTCTTATGACCAACGAAGCCATTTTGTGTCATTGGATCACCCATGCAAGGCTCCATACAGTTTTGGCAGCTGTTCATATAAAAATGGAACGTAAAGTTTTCAAAAATCCGTAACTTTTAAAAGATTTTTCTGAACGATTTGTCTTCGGTGAAGTTGTGAGTATTGATGAGGACTATTCAGGAGAAAATTGGTACACGGATAAAAATGCCAATATTTAAATTACATTTTTGTCACAAAAATTCTATTTTTTTTAAAACAACAGTTTTATTTATTTTTATGTCTTTTTATATGTTAAAGAAAACAAAAAAATTCAACTTTTGAAAAAATGTGATAATTAAATAATCTTTTCGAAAAAAATAATTTGAAATCTTTTGAATAAAGGCAAACATTTTAAAAAGGCGTGGAATGTGTGGAGAATGACTCAGCTACAAAAAATCAAAATAACAAACAATATAAAATGATTGTTTTAAAAGCATCTCAGGTTCAAATTTACTCAGTTTTTGGTTATGCAGTTGGAATTTTTATCTGATTTTATTGAGTTTATAAATTAAATCATTTATGTTTGACTTGAAAAAACAGTTCAAATAACTAAAATCTAATCTCATTTTTGGCGTTCAACGTTCTAGCACCAAAAGTTAATTGAAGTCCATTCCGACCAAACAAAAAAAATCAAGGAAGAGACCTAAAACGGTCACCAAACATTTGGCGTCCATTTCGGTTATTGGAAAAGTTTTTTATGCCGCATCGCACCATCGCCCTCTGGTCGACCCTGGTACACACCGGAATCCGACAAGTTTATGGGAATCAGCGCCCGGAGTGAATTTATGGAGTTGTATAAATTGGCCCTTCGGCCGAAAAAAAAGTCGGGGATCACAAGCTGACGATTTGCTAAATTGGAAGGAGAAAAAAGTAACGGCCTGTGAAAAATGATTCCCAAACATGAATGATTCATTCGTGGCAGTAATGAATAAGTAATTGCAATTTACCACTGAACGTCGCGCGAGCAGGTTGATTGGCATCTTGAAAGCAATTACGATACGCGTGCTGCTCACTGTAAATCAATCCTGCTCCGGGGTTCCCTTGCAATCGAAGCTGATCATTCGTTGGCATTCTTTATTGGATTGCAGTGCTGAGCTGATTCTTGAGCTATCACTACTGTTTGTGTTTTTGTTGAGCACACCACAAAGAGTGCAACGAAAAAAATAAATCCGATTTCGAACTGAGCTGCATCGTTCCCCCCCAACTGTCAATGTGGAACTGTTGCAGGAAATTGATACAATGATGGCATTCTCGAAATAGAAATAGACCGGGAAATCGAAACGAATGCCTGCGACGACGACAACGTCGAAAGTGAGAAGGAGGCACTCATAATCCGAAAATTGATTTTGGTTTCTATTTCAACGTGATGATAAATGGATCAACCTTAGGGATTTAGTAGTCAATCGAAATAATGGATTATTGAAACCATACTGTTTGAGCTGCCATATCTTGGAACTGTATTTCAACATTCATCTCTCCTAATTTACACAGAACTGGTCATGTAAAAGAGATGAGCACTATTTCGGCAAACTTTGCTCTAAAACTTCCAATTTATAGTAAATTCAATTTTCCTACTACATCTACTAGACATTTCAATTTCAATCCAAACAATGCCACGTGATTGCACATAGCTCACCGGGCCCAATCCATCACGTCCCGTTGGTTCAACACATGTTTTCCATCCCATTTCGGTCCCTTATCATAGACGTGTCAACCGGCACATGACACCCTCTTCAACCCTCACACCAGAACAGTTTATCGAACCCCCCCCCCCTAGCCGGTGTGGCCTCTGTCAAATCCTAAAACCGGTAACCAAAAAAAAAACTCCTCCACGCGTTGAGCTTCCTTCAAAACTTACTCGAGCGCGACTTGATTGATGATGACAGCGACTGTTTAACACTCCATACTCTCAAGCACAGCTCACTTTTGAAGCTCTCTCAGTCTGTCACCTCTTGGCGCGAGTCATCTCTTGACACCGTTTTTTTATTCACTTCAAGCCATCTGTCTCAAGTTAGAATCACTGGTTTTTTCCCCCAGAACACCAAACTCCACAGTGAGTGTGGCTCTTAAATTCATTACACTCATTTTTTCTGCGGAAACTTGGCTACGAAACAGGGAACCCCGCAGCTGGAGAGTGTCAAACGCATCCGGTTCGGCGAAGTGCTGGTGGGGTCTAGTCTAGTTCGCACTTTGCGAAACAGATTCACACGCTGGGATGGAAAGTGTAGAGTCGGAAAAGCGTGATGAAAATCTATTAACTGGGGGGAAAAAAGTGAAGCGACTGCTGCAAAAGCTCTGGTACAACATAGTTTCTGAAACTCTTGAGAACCCAATAAAAAGTGGAGTTTTCGTAACTATAAAAATATTGCAAGAACAACATAATATTAAATAATTGACCTTTTTAAAACCATTACTCAGAGCAAACAACAAACAGTAATGATCTGCTCTTTGTAAGAGACATTCATTTTTAGGTACTTTTTTAAACATTGGATTTTGTCGAACAATTAGAGTTTAAAACAAAGAAAAAGCAAAGAGTTTTTATCGCACGATTTAGAAGATTAATAATTAACTAAACATCCAAACTCTTCCAAGACTCTTTTTTTATCAAAATAAATTACAGTAAACCGTTTCAGGGGGAAAACATGTTTTCAATAAACATTTAAATTTAAATGGTTTAAAATGAAATTTAGCAAATATTTTGAATTTGTGGAAAATTCCGTTGTACTGCACAATGTTTTTCCCGGGGAAAAAAATCGTCAATATTAATATATTTTGGAATCTAATGGTTGCAAAACAACTGGTCAGTTGTAAAATGCATTTGAAAATCCTTTTTCATCAAATGTTAATACTATGGCTTGTAATTTAAATTCCTTTATTTTTTTTTCTTAAAGATCGACCATATTAAGCCACCCTGATAAACATATTCGGTTTTATTTTAAATGGGTTGTTAGGCAATTGTAAATTATGCTGACGACAATTTTGAGCAATTTCAAAATTTTAATTTTTGTATTTTTTGATTCGAGCGATACTTTGACAATTGATACGTAATGTCAAAAAAATCCATTCTGCATAATTAGTTTTTCCATATAAAGCTCCATACAATTTTGTGAGCTTGTCATGCAAAATGGGCATGCGAATATTTGAAAATCTGAAGCTTGAATAGGGTTTTTTTGATCGAAATTGTAGATTGATTGGATTTTTTCAGAAAAAAAAGATACACGAAAAAAATCCCGTTTTTTTATTCCACTTTTAATTATTAAAAGTTGAATCCCATTCTAAGAATTTGTCTATTTTCAATTTTTTATATGTTTTAGGAAACTAAAAATGGCATCTGTTGAGCTAGAGTTTAGTATGGTGCTAGTTTTGATACTGGAGTCATGAATTTTTGGAAAAAGAGACCAAATTAGAGCGATTTTTTTTCCAAAAAATGTTTAGTTTATGCAATTTAAACAAACTTCATGAAGGAAAAGCACCCCTGCAAAAAAAAACATTTCATAAAGCATGCATTTTTTTGCAAAGCAGCAAATAATTTTCCATTCATGACTTTGTTGATCGGACAGCTAGTTGCTGAGATCCAACCTCTTGAAGTATAAATTTTGTGAAAAAATAGTTTTTTTCAGTGTCAATAAGTTTACATTCCTCTTTTTCAGCTTGCGTTAATTAGTAAAAAATAACAATAGGGGAGAGTAAGGAGACTTGATCCCCGGGGACACTTGATCTCAAGCCTGCATCTTGTCAGCATGTAAATAATTAGCTTTGTTCTAGAAAGTTTAGCGAAATTGACTAAAACTCATTGTTTAGATTGTTTAGATTGAGTTGCACACTTTATTTTTAAATTTGTGCAAAATCCTTCAAGAGATCTTTTTTTGTTTATGTGTTTAGAAAACACTCTAAATTTATTCTAAAATATATTTTTTATACATGAATTGTTTGATAAACTTATCAACTCCAAAACCCTTACGCATTTGACGTTAAATTTATCGTCATACTTTTTTTACAATCAATTGTTTAAAAAAGTGCGTTAAGGGAGACTTAATCCCTGCATGTTTACAGTCACTGGAATCAGCCTCAAGCTTGATTAATTGGGCTGGATTTTCGTTCATAGTTTCCTTTAGTATAGTTGTGCATAACTTACTGCAGTTAATACCATTTTTCAAATGTTTTGTAAACAAAAATTACCAGCTTTTGTAAACATGCTCAATTTTGGTCTAAAAAAATTATATTTCAAGTTTTTGAATATATTTGTATACTTGTTACACTTGTTATATATTGAACGGTTTTATGTGAAATTGCTGTAACTTTTAGAAAATTAAAAGTTTAAATGAATAAGAAACATATTGCATAATATATCCTCAAAATGTTGAAAGGAGAATCAAGTTACCCCTAATATTTTGAATATGCCGATTTAGAATATTTTTTTTTAACGCTTGGCATGATTCAAAGAGCTCATCTGATGATTACCCTTATCAGCCAAACATAGTTGAATGTTTTAAGCTTTCAATTCATGCAAAAAGTTCAAAGTTTTGTGAGAAATTGACAGAAATAAGAGCGATACAAAAAAGGGGATCAAGTCTCCCCACTCTCCCCTATTGTAAAGAACTTTTAATTAATTTAGATTCTTGATCGCGAATCCGAGTTCCATTTTTTCGATATCTCGTAAGGTGGGGCGGTACGACCCCTTAGATTTTTCTGGAGTTTCACTAAACTACGTTTTTAATAAATTATTTTTGGCTCGAAACCATGAAGATACAGAAGTTTTGTGTAAGAAGGACTTTTATGTAAAATTGAAAAATTCATTGAAAAAAAGTATTAAAAAATATATAAATCGAAAAATAAAAGTAAAAAACCACTGACGTTTCTTGTTACTCAACTATCAAAAATCTAGATTAAAGTCATTTTATGGGCAATTTAATGTTTTTTTTTGAATTTTGAATAACCCAAATAGGTATTTTTTTCATTTAAAACAAAAAAAAATGGCGTGTTTTTTTGTTAATATGCAGGGTTAATTTTGAGAGTGCACTAATGTTCTTCTAAACTGTTTTTTATGTATAAACATAGAAGGGTTTGCTTACGTTCATCACAAGTTATCAGAATTTTCGAAAAAGTGATAATCATGGAGTTTTTACAAGTTTTTCACCCCTAAAACTCAATTGTGTGCTTTCAAAAGTATTTTTTCGAAGATTTCAGCAAATTTTGCATAAGACTGATTCTTTGGATGTGTGCTGGTGCTCATGTTGCATAAACGACTTTTTTAAAGCCATTCTTAACAGCAAACAAATGACGAAGATCATTTGCTCTTAAAAAAAACTTTTCAACCCATTTCACAAACAAGAATAATATTTCATTCAGATAAACCATGTGCTTATATTACGTTCTCACGAAATCCTCACCAAATTATGTCAACGAAGAATCGCTCATCGCCAGGGTCGTAAAGAGTTGCTCCTTTCCGACGCTCAAGCCACCCCCATGAGCGTGAGCCCTGACCATCAGTTACCCTGGGTGTCCAAGACCGGCGGAACGACGTGGCGATGATAGCTTACACAAAACACACACTCTCACACAGCACAAACTATCATCACGTGGAATGCGGTTGTAAAAAAAGAAGCATAAAAACAGAACAGGACATAGAACAGAGCAGAAAAGAGAGCAACTCTATTCTTTCGCCCCTAAAGAGGGGTAATTCAGCTGTAATCAATAAATTGATTCAATCGAAAGGAGAACGGGGTTGAACCAGAACCTCCCGCTTCCCCTTGTTTTTCGTTGAACGGACATTCCACAGGTGGCAAGTGATTTGCGAATTTGCTGGTTGCGGCGGGTTGAACCCATTCTTCGACCAAGTTTATGACGATATGGGCGGCGGCGATCGTACGAAAACTTGTTAAACGGCTGTTCCTGGCCACTCAACGTCGTGCCATGGGTTCCAGCCCCGTGACTTTGGTGATGGCTTTTGTTCGGTGGAATGCCACAACATGTTTTCCGGAAATGGCTTTTTAACGACTTGGTTTGATGTTGTGTGTGTGGAAAGTTGCGAGGGGAAACTGTAAAAACGGTTGTTTGGGTTGCTCGAAACGCGATTGAATTCCTTCCCGTAAGGTTGCATGGGAATTTCCGGTGGGTAAAAGTGCTATAGAATGCATTGCTAGAGTGGAATTTTTCGAGTCAAAGGCCAAAAAGCCAACCATAGATATTTTTTTCCAGAGCAAAAAATAAGTCTCAAAAATTAATTTTCTCTGAACTTGGTATTGCTTATTCTCATTCTCCCAAATCCACAACAATGCAAATGAAACGATTACGGTCAATCCAGCAAAAATAAACGCAAATCCAAATAAATATCAAATGAAATCCTTCATTTCGCCTTTTATTATTACATTTATCCGTTGCTTTCTGGCCGGCGGCTCCATCAAATTTCACGCAAAATTAAACAAACCAATTTGCATGTTCCTCTGGCAGATCCCTACTCTTTTCCAGTAAATGCTGCTGTGTTATTGCTTTTTTTCTGCCCCTCTCCTGCTCCTTAGAACTGGAAATAAGTGGAAATCTCCACTTTGAAGGACCCCAGAGCGGAAAATTTAATTCCGATCCCAACGAAGGTGTAAACAACGTTAAGTGTCTAGCTGAAAAGCCCAAATCTGATTGACGTGATGACGTCAAAAAGGCAGTTTAAAATGGAACGAAAAAAGTTTTAATTTGATATCTTCTTACTGTCTCCAAATTTGTCAACCTGGCGACATTTCCAACCAGCTTTCAGCAAAAGTCAGGAGAAATGGGACAGCGATGAAAATTATCACAAAACTGTGGGCATTATTTAAATTTGAGTGAGGTACTTTAAAGAAGCAGACTGCCCGTTGCTGGTAGTGCACATTGAGCAATAAAATTTATTGCCCAAAGCCCTCCTTCTTGCAGTGCCGACATCTGCAACTTTTTCTGGGCACGTCTCACGGCGTTGGGGCCTTTTTCGGTGGGGAAAGGATAAAGAAAGGTCAGTTTTTATTATCTGAAATTTGTACGAGCGCAAAATGCACGATGAGAGGGATTGGCAAGGTGTTATACGGTCGGAAATCTGGCACAAAATTTAAAAAAGTTAAGAAATTTTTGTCAAAATTCAGTACAAATTGTTATAAAAAGGGTGATAATTTGCAATAATAAAAGTTTAACAATTTTTCAATGTTGTTAAACTTGATAAAATCAAGTAATATTTTTTTCGTTACTGTATTTTTCAATATTTATTAACAGTGTAATAGAGTTGAACGTGACTTGGTTTGGGGCGGGCTCTTAAGGCTTAACCGACAGGTTTTTAATTTAGCACTCTTGACTCTGGGCTTAAATTGAGTCAGTTGCAACCTTTCCCGATGGTATCCATTATCCTTAATGCCTTTACAGCCTTCCTTTTCCAGGATGTGATGGGTGAAGAATCACTGAAGATGGTTTTCTTTCGGAATGCTGAGAAAGGAGGAAAACTTTGCCCTGGGGGATCATCAATCAACCCCGGGTAAATAAGGCAATAAATCGCTCTTGCCAAGATTCCCGGATAAACCAGATTGGTTGAAGGTGGTTCTGGAAGGCAGCCCCATTTGAGGCGTATTTTGACAAACTGACAAAAGAGCGAACTCTGTATCGAGATTTTCGTGGAAATCAGTTGGATCAAAACAGCATCATAACAACTCTTCCTCGCTTATACATTTTTCGAAAACTCAGAAACAAAAAAAAATATCGAAAAAATTGAATATGAATTTTTATTGAGTCTTGTAGATTTTGGCGCCTGATATTCAGCATTAAAATGAAAATTAAAGTATTAAATTAAAATCAAGTCGAAACTTATTGAGACTAAATCCGCAAAACCAACACCCAAAAAATTCTATCTTTTCATCTCTCGACTAGCCAAAACTGCTGTCTCAAAATGCTCGTCCCAGTAAAATTGAATCTAGTCAAATCACTCACATAACAGCCCAAAAAGTCTGCTGCTACAGAAAACCCCATCAGTGTGTGCTGTGCGCCAGCTGTGCCCAAGAGCTGTGCGTTTTTCCTTTCGGAAAACTATTATGAGCAAAAACGACTGGAACGGATATTACCATTCGCTCAAAAACACACACACACTCAAGCTCACACATATCTTTTTCCTGAAGATGGAACTCTTGGAAGGACACGTCTTGTCTTCTGTCTTGAGTCTTGGTTTGGTGGAGGTTTGGTAACAGGGTTCAAATCAAAGATTGTTAAGGGAGATTGTGCCACTTGATTTTAATAAACCAAACTCATGCAAAAATATTTATAGTGTAATTTCACAACCGGCAATATATTCTCTTGAAAATGCTTTAGCTTTTCACGTAAAAAATAATCACGAATCAAATGATCAAAATGATCAAAATGATCAAAATGATCAAAATGATCAAAATGATCAAACTGATCGAAATGATCGAAATGGCCAAAATGTTCAAAATGATCAAACTGATCAAAATGATCAAAATATCCAAAATTACCAAAATGATCAAAATGACCAAAATTATCAAATTGACAAGAATTACGAAAATTTCCAAAAGACCAAAATTACCAAAATGATCAAGATGCCCAAAACTACAAAATTACCGAAATTACCAAAATTACCAAAATTACCAAAATTACCAAAATTACCAAAATTACCAAAATTACCAAAATTACCAAAATTACCAAAATTACCAAAATTACCAAAATTACCAAAATTACCAAAATTACCAAAATAACCAAAATTACCAAAATAACCAAAATTACCAAAATTACCAAAATTACCAAAATTACCAAAATGGCCAAAATGACCCAAATGACCGAAATGACCAAAATGACCGAAATGACCGAAATGACCGAAATGACCGAAATGACCGAAATGACCGAAATGACCAAAATGACCAAAATTATCAAAATGACCAAAATGACCAAAATGACCAAAATGACCAAAATGACCAAAATGACCAAAATGACCAAAATGACCAAAATGACCAAAATGGCCAAAATGACCAAAATGACCAAAATGACCAAAATGACCAAAATGACCAAAATGACCAAAATGACCAAAATGACCAAAATGACCAAAATGACCAAAATGACCAAAATGACAAAAATGACCAAAATGACCAAAATGACCAAATGACCAAAATGACCAAAATGACCAAAATGACCAAAATGACCAAAATGACCAAAATGACCAAAATGACCAAAATGACCAAAATGACCAAAATGACCAAAATGACCAAAATGACCAAAATGGCCAAAATGACCAAAATGACCAAAATGACCAAAATGACCAAAATGACCAAAATGACCAAAATGACCAAAATGGCCAAAATGACCAAAATGACCAAAATGACCAAAATGACCAAAATGACCAAAATGACCAAAATGACCAAAATTACCAAAATGACCAAAATGACCAAAATTACCAAAATGACCAAAATTATCAAAATAACCAAAACTACCAAAATGACCAATATGACAAAAATGACCAAAATGACCAAAATGACCAAAATGACCAAAATGACCAAAATGACCAAAACGACCAAAACGACCAAAACGACCAAAACGACCAAAACCACCAAAACCACCAAATGACCGATATGACGAAAATGACCGAAATGACGAAAATGACGAAAATGACCAAAATGACCAAAATGCCCGAAATAACCGAAATGACCAAAATTACCAAAATGACCAAAATTACCAAAATGACCGAAATGACTGAAATGACCGAAATGACCGAAATGACCGAAATGACCGAAAAAACCGAAATGACCAAAATGACCAAAATGACCAAAATGACCAAAATGGCCAAAATTACCAAAATTACCAAAATTACCAAAATTACCAAAATTACCAAAATTACCAAAATTACCAAATTGACCAAATTGACCAAATTGGCCAAATTGACCAAATTAACCAAATTGACCAAATTAACCAAATTGACCAAAATGACCAAAATGACCAAAATTACCGAAATGACCAAAATTAACAAAATTACCGAAATGACCGAAATGACCGAAATGACCAAAATGACCAAAATGACCAAAATGACCAAAATGACCAAAATGACCAAAATGACCAAAATGACCAAAATGACCAAAATGACCAAATTGACCAAATTGACCAAATTGACCAAATTAACCAAATTGACCAAATTGACCAAAATGACCAAAATGACCAAAATGACCAAAATGACCAAAATGACCAAAATGACCAAAATGACCAAAATGACCAAAATGACCAAAATTACCAAAATTACCGAAATGACCGAAATGACCAAAATGAACAAAATGACCAAAATGACCAAAATGACCAAAATGACCAAATGACCAAAATGACCAAATTGACCAAATTGACCAAATTAACCAAATTGACCAAATTAACCAAATTGACCAAAATGACCAAAATGACCAAAATGACCAAAATGACCAAAATGACCAAAATTACCGAAATGACCAAAATTACCAAAATGACCGAAATGACCGAAATGACCAAAATGATCAAAATGACCAAAATGACCAAAATGACCAAAATGACCAAAATGACCAAAATGACCAAAATGACCATAATGACCAAATGACCAAAATGATCAAAATAAAGAACAACATGTCACTGAGAGCCAGTGATGCCAGTTGTGTACAAATGGCGGCACTTGAAAGCCACACATGTGCGCAGAAAGAAAAAGAACTATGCCGGTTATAGAAATTGCGTGGGCTCCAGTGCATTCTCTTATGACTAGAATAGAATTTGAAAACATTTTTGTAAAATGATTCTATAAGTAATAGAAATAACTTTTGGTAAAAGTTAAGTTGAACATAAATGTTCACAAAAAGCTGCTCTACTAGTTGGTGCATTTGGTTTTAGTAAATTTCAAGGAACACCTTTGATTACCGAGCCTTATTTAGACTGATGGGAATGGGTATTTTTGTTCTAGGTTTGTTCTGTTTCAACCAAATTCCCCAACTTCCCCTACAAGTCCACTTTCCTCTACCATAACCAGTCGGAAACTGCATCACGTAGTATCTCCGGTCGTTTCCTTGGCAAAACTTTACGATATGTGATGCTCCCAACCTCCTCCCACAGTGACAGTCAGTCGATTTCCCCACCATTGTGGGTGGGCGCTCCAGCTGGTTCCAAGCACTGAGCTTGATTGTTACTACCATTTTACTGTCGCCGGCGTTCATAAGTTGCTTGCCAGGTGCGCTTCACGTCGCAAATGTTCGAATGTCTTTTGGTGGGGCGAAATGAAATTGATTTTTTCAAAATAAACGGTACTCACGGTGAATCGATGAAAATTGTGACGTACCTGAGGGGGGAAAGAGAAGAAAGAGGAAAACTGTTAATATCAACTGTTCAGGAGGTTTAATTTCGCATTCGACGCGATGTCATAAAAACTAAACTTTTGATTACATTTACGACTCACAGTTTCAAACGGTTCTTTCGTGATGACATTTGTGACGACGAGCAAGGAAGGAGAAAAAACCTCATAAAAGCCGACTCTGGTAACAATCATGCTCTAGCAATTAAGTGAATGAACTAGTCGCTTTTCTCCAACTAGAACATGTCGTTAGGGTGGTTGTATCATTTCAGCGAAGACTTCATTATGAGATTCTAAACTAGATTTGAGATCTGGCAGATGGACCCCAACCTAGCTAGGATCTCTATTGTTTGCTCACATAATCACACTCGCACACATAAAGAAAGAGAAACTTGGTCGGTGTTTTTGCCACAGGATTACGTAATAAGACGACAGAACTGCAACGGAAAAGCACACTTCCAAACCTTTTCACATTGTTTCAGACAGGGGGAGGAAACGAAAAAAAAGTATAGTTACAAAGCCATTCTGATTCGGCTTAGCTGACGTAGGGTAAATGTGTTCCAAATTTGACTTAAATTTTAGGTGCATGTCAACTCATCTTTGCTTTCAAATAACATTTATTTGAATAGTTAAAATAAATCTCTGAAAACAACGGAAATCATTTATTTATTTTTATTTCTTTTAAAATATTGATACCTTTGCCCTAATTATTTACTAAAATGTGGAAAGAGGACAAAATAAAGTGACATTATCTCTCGGAAAGCATCCAACGCGATATGCCACAGAGCAAACCAGCCGACGAGTGAACAGATAGAAAATGTGGGATTTTTTCCCATCAAACTGCCCACAAGAGGGGTAGTGGAAATGGGACTTTTCCACTTTTTATCACGCCTATTTTTTTGTTTTGCTTCATTTGTACCATGATTTTTGGTGAAATTTCAAAACTGTCTCAGGAAGCAATTAGATTAAAGTTCTGTCAATTTCTTCTAGAGTATAAATCGATGAAATTTTCGCTTCTTTTTTCAAAGTCACTCCTCTGTACGGTTAAAACTGAACTGATAAAACATTGAAAAGAAGCAAAAGCGGCCCCCACAATCTCACTGGAGAGACACTTTTAAGAGTGGTGATGTTACACAAGACCACTATAGTACAAGTCCTTGGATCAAAAAAATGTTCTTGAGTGAATTCACTTACGAGTTTTGAAAAACTTTCTTTACTTTTTAAAATATTTTTAGAAGGGAAACGTTCAAGTTTAATATCCAAAGTTTTCAATATCTTTCTCAACTAAGTAAAAGGTCGCAAATCGCAATCTCTGTGGTCCAATCGAAATAGTTCAAGATAAAAATGTGGGGGAAAGCCGAAGAAAGCCGTTCAAGTTGTGAAAAGAAAAACGCAAAAAAGAAAAGTGTCAGTAAAAACCATTCAAGTTCAAAACCCTGCCAGAAGATAACGTGGAGCGCCAAGAAAAATGGGGGTTCAGTTTGGCGAAAAATTTCGATTTTGAGGTTAGGTACATTTGAACCAAGTCAAACGATGGGAGAGGCGATTGTAAGGTCGTGAGATAACGAGAACACACAATATAAGAGGATTCAGATAACCGGTTAAATTGTAGTGGAGATTTCCGGTGATTTTTTTTTTCCCCAGTGGGAGGAGAGTAGCGAAATTTGCCGTTATCTTGTTGAGTAATGGTGGTGGCTTTGAGAGCCCGACGAGGGACACGTGATGTTGAAAAAATTGAGCATTTGGGATTTTCGTACAGCATCAGTGGAATTATTCTTTTCCCATGTATTTTAAACACCATTTGAATAATGTTTTTTTCTTATCAATCATTTTTTTTTTTTTGCTGATTTACATAGAACAGTTCGTAAAATTAAGTGGAATTTTGACCTTTCGAAAAATCATATCGAAAATATTTTAAGTTGTTGCTGATAAAATGAGAAACTTAAGAACTTATTAAACATTAGGATTTTTCACGTGTTGTGTGTGTCCGAGAATGAAACGTCCCAGGAATCTCAAGGTTTTTTCATACTTCTAGAAAGATGTTTGGTATACAAAACATCTAATTTTTAGCTACGACATTCACGAAAAGATATTTTTGAGGTGTTTTTTTTTAACATTTTTATTTTATTTTAAAAGAGAAATACATATAAAAAAAACTATTCAATCTGTCAACATAAGGTTCTGATTTTCAAGAAAGTTTATAGGATAATAACTAAAACAATGCAAAATATTTGTATTGGCCACAACTCATCTAAAAAATGTTTGTAATCAAGGTAAAATTGTTTTGCAATCGCCCTAACAAACTTAAAAAATGTCAAAACAATGGAACGCCACATGAATTTTGCGCTAATTCAAAATCAGGACAAAAAATTATAAATTCGTAAAATCATTGACTAACAGATTTAATGAAGGTTGTTATAAACCACCATTATTCAACCAAGCCAAAAGTTGACTGTTTCCACTGAAAAAAAAATTCGAAACTGGAAGATTGGTCTTACATATGAAAATGACCATTAATCACAAAAAAAATGCTCAGAAACCGTGTCATTCAATAATAAAATTTCAAAAACAGTAATTGTCTGCAGATTTTTCTTTTGCCTTTCTTACTAAAGAAAGGTATAGGGTTTGCTTTTGGCTCCGACGCCAAATCAAGCTTCGTTCCCAAATCATTTCTCGAGA